>NC_081195.1:6961516-7278182 GCF_902713425.1 Acipenser ruthenus
TTAATGATGTTTAAATATTTTTTTATTATATTTTAAAATGTACATTTTATACAAATCCCCTTTAATATGTCAGATTGTGTGTTTATTTTAGAGTTTTATATAGGCTGAGGATGGACACTAAATTGGGCATATGTTCACACAAGCGAGCGTTTTACTAAGCGTGATATATGAGTACTGCTGCCTGCAGCTGAGGGGTTGAATGGAATTTATAGGGGGTACAGATAAGGCGTGAAATCTCCAGTGACACAGTTAAATGGGTAGATTGTATACGTATTATCTATCTAAGGCTTGTTTAAATCAGGGCATCTGTTGGCAGGACCCGAGTTCTTCTGGAAAAATAAAATAGTAGGCGTTTGTAAATGTAAAATTATTTCATTTTAAAATTAAATCATTTTAAAATAGACTACATAACCAACGATATACGTAGAGATGGTGGATATAATGTGATCCAAAAGCTCACCTTAACATTAAACTTGCGTTACGTTTGTTAACTTTCTCTGCACACTTTTCCGCGCATTGGAATCATGTTAAAATTGTATCCTGTGTGTGTGTGTGTGTGTGTGTGTGTGTGTGTGTGTGTGTGTGTGTGTGTGTGTGTGTGTGTGTGTGTGTGTGAGCGAGAGAGAGAGAGAGCTAATTTTCATTATCCATCTTGTAGTAACCCTACAGACCCCTAACAAGATCATTTGTCCCCGTAAATTAAAAGAGTGGCCTTCGCTAATTCCATAGCTGCAAAAAAAATATTGTCTGTTGAGCTCAGCTGTAATATTAGGGAAAAAATGTTCCTCCTAAAAAGACAGATGAAGTCATAAATAGGTTTGATCTGGGAATCGAGCTTCGATAAATATTAAACACAGACCTTTTTATACGTGTGGATTATGATATATGGCGCGTCCAAACTTTAAAATAAGGAAATTACCAGAGAAAATGATCTCAATAAATTTTCTAAGTACAAACGTTGATTATGTTTCGATTTTCATTCAAAGCCCCAGCCTGCTCTTTTCTTTGCTTCATATGACATCTTGCATTGCTGCCATTAGAAGGGGGGAGAGAGAGAGAGAGAGAGAGAGAGAGAGAGAGAGAGAGAGAGAGAGAGAGAGAGAGAGAGAGAGAGAGAGAGAGAGAGAGAGAGAGAGAGAGAGAGAGAGAGAGAGAGAGAGAGAGAGAGAGAGAGAGCTCTCCCTATTTAAAAAAAGGCAGCCCTGGAGGTGTACAGTTTATGTAATGTGTCTGAAAATGAATTGTGTAATTTATTGGAAAACAGAAAGTCAGGAAGATTGGATCAGCATAGCCTATCGACGGGCCCCCAATCCATCAAGTTCCAATTAACAACCTAACCATTGAGCTTTAATGGGTTTCCAATCTACTGGCCTGATAGACTCATCAATTCCTCTGGGAGAAATTAAGAAAATCGACCGCCCCTTGGCGTTGCAGTGTGATTCTTCTCCGCAACTATATGTCAAATTAAAAACACAATTAGAATTTAAACTGTTTCAATCAGACGGTGCCTTGCAACCTATGTTTCACTTAATAGAACTTTGATGAAAATCTGACGGTTGCACTCCATCATGGAAGCGAATGGGGGTTTAAAAGAGTAAAAAAAAAACAAGAGATTCATTTTATTTTAAAAAAAATAATACTTATACGAACTAAGTAACTAATGATACCTGCTACTCGTTGATTAAAGGAGTGCGCAATGAAACGTGTTGTTTATTGTACTGTTTGCTTTTGACTTTTTGTCACTGAAAGCAGAAAATCGCTTTTAACAGAAAATAGCAATTATTTAATCAATGATTCATACAATTCCAAACTCACACTTCTGTCAAGTTTGTTTTAACACAATACTGAACAGATGCGGAGACCAGTGACTTTGATCAGGTAGGGCATAGATGTTTTCCTTTTCAGAGAGAATGTCCACTTATTTGGAGCATATCTTTTAAAAGTATTTAACAATGGCTGTATCTAAATCTATAGACACTTTACACCATCAGATTTATGTTTCTCAAATATCCACCCTCAATGGTGAAATCAGGTGTAAACTATTCCCTTTGTAAATTCCACAGGAAACATTATTCAACATCAGACTTAAATACACACATTGCAGCGGGACTAACATGCACTTTATCGTTTTTAATTGAAATATATATAAACTACTTTTATTTATGTGCGTTCAGTCTTGTGTTTAGATTTTTTATTTATTTTGCTATTTTTATTTATTTATTTATTTGCATAACCTTGTCAAAAAGGAATCATTATTGATTGTTTTTTTTTTCTATTTTAATGCGAACAAATCAAGGTCATCAACACTGCCAAATGTGCACACGAACAATGGCCTTTATTTGAAGCAATATTTTACAGACGTTTTGTGATCAATATGAACTGAAGCATAATGTTATGCCAATCTATTAATGCTCTTTAATGGCCCCTCGTTGAGTCTGCGTGGCATAACGAGTCGATACAGTAAAGTGATTATCACAGACACTTGGTTGGAAGCCCCCGTGACGAGATGCAGCAGTTACCCCCATTTTAAAATTGTGCAAATCACTGCCACATATAGCATTCTCTCAGGAACAGAGGCGTCTCTGGAAGTTGGCTCAAAGTTTTCCACAAAGTTTTCCAAAAAATATATTACTGGTATTACTTCTATTTTCAGGACAGCTTGTGGATGCGTAAATCTCAAGAAAAAAATAACAAACCAGCAGAATTGATCAATATATTAGTTTGCTAGATAGTGCACATTATATATATATATGTATATATGTATATGATACTGACCTTTATGCTTCAAAAGCCCCTCAGAGGTTTAATCGATGGATTTCAGCACTCAGGTGACTGTAGACAGCTTCAGACTGAGCTGATTTCTGCCACTGTTAACTTATATATCTTTTCCCATGTTTAGGGACTGTTTGCTATACAAGGAACCATCTATTTTAGCACCAAATAAAAAAAAAATACATGTGTGTTTGAAATACAAACACCACAGTTAGATATGTGCAGCTTGGCTCAAAACAATTCACAAGAGGGATAAGCCAATGTAACTCTTTAATTGCAAACAAACGCAGTGGTTTGGAAACAACAGCAAAAACAAAACGGGTTTATTCAATTTTAAACTGCTTCTATCTTGGTTTTCTTATTTTAAAAAAAAACGATAGGCTGTATAACTGGACTGACATTGAAGCAACCAGAATTTGTATTCCAATACAATATCACCTTTAGAAACATATGTGGGTTTGAAACACAGCGAACATTAATACCACACGAACACCAGTGTGTTTCCCATAACAATGGCATCGTGTGCGTAAATAAGGTATTGAAAAGAAACGGCTTGTGTTTTCAGAAAGAGAAAATAAATAAATAAATAACCATTATACCAACTTAATCAGAGGCATGCGTTTTTATTTACCCTATAGCTTTAATTCAGATAGTCTTTTGCCCGGTAGCAGATACAAACCAAGATAGGGTCCTAAACTTTACTTTGAAAGGCGGTCAAATCATTTTATTGAAATGTACGTCCCACGACCTATTTACAGATTAATACACTAACAACCTGGCATTTATCCACGGAAATGTTAAAAATGGCCTTTTAATTGTGCTTCAAAAACAATGACGTTCCTTACAAGAACACAACCGATTCTTGTCTCTGGGCAACTCACCACACTACCAGTTCAATTTGGCTTCTGTTCAATACAAACTGTTAAAATTAGGCCTGGCACAACATCTATATCTATCTGTCTAGTCATCTCTCTGTATGACTATCTATGTATATTAAGTCTAAATACGTAAATAATATATAGTGTTTAACAGTCAATTGAGTATGACTCCTTAACCTTTTGAATGGGAAATGGATCCCGATTATACTCTTAACATGACAGTACTATACCTTCATAGAATAATGTTTAATGGATATATTCCATTAATGTGGGGCTTCCACCCGGTGCCAATTAAAAAAAAAATGATAATAATAAAAACACATTATTGTTTATTTCTTAGCAGACGCCCTTTGCCAGGGCGACTTACAATTGTTACAAGATATCACATTATTTGTACATGCAATTATATTATTATTATTACATACAATTACCCATTTATACAGTTGGGTTTTTACTGGAGCAATCTAGGTAAAGTACCTTGCTCAAGGGTACAACAGCAGTGTCCCCCACCTGGGACTGAACCCACAACCCCTGGTCAAGAGTCCAGAGCCCTAACCACTACTCCACACTGCTGCATTGAATGGTCCTGATATTGCAAAATATCAATTTATCCCAGGGATGAGAGTAAATATTGCCGCTTTAAGATTCTGAACATCAAGAGAGCGTTGCTACCACTGCCCTTGAAGGAGTGTCAGACAGGTCAATTCAACCCAAGTGCAAATGATCTGTTCTGAGTCGCACTGATCGTTTCTTCAAAGGGCGAGGAGTTCGCGCGCGAACGCTTCTTTGTACTAAACACAAAACATTCAGATTGTGTAGACATTTGTAACAGCTTGTGTTTTCCGTTTATCTTGTTTTGGGGTTTTTTTGTTTTGTTTTGTTTGTTTGTTATTGCAACATCTTAATTATCAACCACTGACTTACTTGTACCGAAAACAAGCACGACTTTGTTTGTATTTTACACAGGGTAACAAATATTGTGACTCCAAATTTCAGGTAAGCTTTTTTTTTTGTATTATTATTTATCTTTTTATCAACATTTAAGTTTTGGTACAAATCTATGTGCTCCGATTGCTATATACACTAAAAAAACATACACACACAATGCTATCTAAGATCGAGAAAATATCAGTGGCGCGAAGTTACCGCTACAACTTAAGAAAAAAAAGAATTATCTTGTATTTTGCTTATTTTGTATGGAAGCCCTTGCTAACTTTTGTGTTTTTTTTGTTTTAAGCTTAGTTATAAAAAGCAGTGCAAGTGTCACAAACTAGGCAAAATGTAGTACTTGCTGTTTCAACGGTTTGTTTCAAATTGAGTTAGTTAATGCTCTCTAAACCATTGTAAAGATTATGTACACCGCAAAGCCACGCGTTTTACAGTGGTTTGAGTATTCAATTACATGTGCGATTTCCAACACGAATAAAAGCCACAAAAATACAGTCTATACTATAAATAAATAAATAAATAGACTCTGGTATACAAAAACGAATACGTGTTTAAAACCATGAGATTTGTGTTTCATGCCTAAACATTTGCTATTCTACGATATGAAACGTGTCACTGCTTGGCAACAAGTGGCTCCTATGTTGCGCCTCGCTGTTAATCTGGAAACTCTGCTCTGTACGGCGGCACGCTGGTTCTGAATCTCAATCTAAAAACCAAAGTAAATACAGTGCTTTGTAATCATACAAGAAAAATGCGAACTTCAATGTAACCTATCAAAAGTAAAACCAAAAAGTAAATAAAAACAAACAAACAAACAACCCTTAAAACCCTAAGGCGATGTTATAGATTTCACTTTTGAAAACAATTCTTATCTGCTGTGCTCAATACTGGAGTACTGTCACAGAATATATTTATTGTTTTTATTAACTGATCCCTTCGACAATCCATTCATCAATGTATTCATCTATCAGTAATCTTTAAATGATATTAAAAAGTAAACGTTTACCTATTTGCGTAAATGTGAACTAAAAAAGTTTACAAGCATGTGCTACATACACAATACGGTTTGTTGGTTGGTTTTGTATTTGTCTGCAATAGTATAGGACGTAAAATATAGGCTAGAATATTGGAATTTCAATGCTCTTACAGTTCACGATGCAGAATTATCTGCGTCATGCAGTGAAAAGACAACAGGATAAAACACACCGCATATAAAAGGAATGCTCAGTTTATTTCACAACATAATTAAGCAATACAATATCAAATACAAAAAAAAAAAAAAAACGTCAGTTGTCCTATACAAAGGGACGTTTACACAGAATATTGTCTTTGTGTAGTAGGGTATTTCTATACAAACAGCTATTCAGAAAAAGAAGCACACCCTGTGAAATTTCAGTTCATGATTATGTTCAAGTAAATTCCCACTTTTGGAACAAAAGGGATAGTTTTTTTTGTTTTGTTTTTGTTTTTACAATTAAAACAGTACATTTATTAAATTAATTAAAAAATAAAGTATTTCTGATTGTCCTTCAGTTAAAGCGCTTGAACGTACATGCTGTCAGTGCTATGTATGCCTTCCTATTGGTTTGCAGTATTCCAGTTTACCCATGAACACATTTTTATACAGTGAAACGTTCCATTAAGCTACTGAAGAGTGCTTTAACAGATTTAGTACAATATTGCACAAATATAAAACAAATTAACACAAGACAAATCAAATGTACAATAATTCCGTTTATCCCCAAAAAACAATGAAAACATACAACTCATTTCTTCCTGCATCACAATGAAAACACATAATAATAATAATAATAATAATAATAATAATAATAATAATAATAATAATAATAATAATAGTACATTATTATTATTATTATTATTATTATTATTATTATTATTAAATAAAAAATGAGAGCAAATGAAGTAAGCTAAAGGTACAGCTGTTTTGCAAAGTTCAACAATTTGTCATCTTAAAAATGTATTATTTAGTTCAATAGACACTTACAAAAATACAAAAAGGTCAATGAAAGTCATGCGGATTTGAACAATCCCTCTTTGCACTAAAAACTACAGCTTCATATAGGCTACTTAATTTGCATTCGGTATTTAAAACCCTTTGAATAAAGAAGTCACTTGTTGTAAGGGAAAGGTTTATAAACCGGGAAATCAAATGCAAAAAAAAAAATGAAAAAGTGATGAAATAAAGGCTTTTCTTCAGGTAAAATTATTATTTGGCAAACTGTAATTCCGTATACATCACATTTTAAAAAGCTTTTTACATGAAGCTCGGTATATAGCATTGCGAGCGAGCTCAGTTTCAGTTATACAAAAAAAATTATGTACATTTAACAATGTGAAATGTCCAAATAATAATAATAATAATAATAATAATAATAATAATAATAATAATAATAATAATAATAATAATAACAGAAAGAAATACAGAAACACAGGACAAGAATTGGCGTCTATGTATAAATTGCACAAATCACTTGATACTTACAAACAATTACTGAAAATGTATAGCTGCTCCTCTTGGCTTTGAAAAAAATCTATAAGCTTTTTTTTTTTTTTTACAAAAATAATAATAATAATAATAATAATAATAATAATAATAATAATAATAATAATAATAATAATAATAAAAACACAGTCCTCACACCGGTCGTAGCAGCGGTACCGATGTGACTAGAGGGTGTGAGTAGTATACTGGGTGTGGAAAGGTGAGGAGTGGTTGGCTGACTGGCACGTTACCCGTTGAGTTTCCAGTTTCTGAAGCAGAGTTCTCGTGATACAGAATGGGCACCCTCACTATCCGCTGCGCAGCGGCGTGGCTCAGGTTGGCAGCTTCCAACTCTGCCGCTAATTGTCGTTTCCACTTATTTCTTCTGTTCTGGAACCAGATTTTGACCTGGGTCTCTGTTAGGTGCAGGGAAGCCGCCAGACCGGCCCTTTCCGAGCTGCTCAAGTACCTTTTCATGTCAAACGTGGACTCCAGTTGAAACACCTGACTGCGGGAAAAGACGGTGCGCGTTTTCTTTTTCCTACACTGCTTCTTGTCCGGGCTGTCCTCCCTTTTCTTCCAGTCCTCCAGGTTATCGTCTTTCTTTGGTTCCTCCGAATCGCTCTCTTCCAGAACGATTTCTTCTGTGCTTTTGTTGCAGTCGTTCTCTTTTGTGTCATGGTCGGATTTAAGAACCGGGTCGGGCGAGTCTCGATCGGTGCCCGACGCCGGAGACGAGTCTCTGATACTGGCCTTTTCTATAACTGAGAGGAGAGAAAAAAAAAACACAGAATGTATCATTAGGAAGGTTTTAATTGAACCAGTGTCTACCTGTCTCGTATTCTATCTGTACCTAATTTGGATCAGAAACAAACTCAAGTAGAGATGACATAATATATGTCGTTTTACAACAGCAGGAAAATTATACATTTAACACTCAGTCCTGACAATTCCACTTATCAAACGAACAACAGACATTCAGATAAGCTTACTTCCCCTATATTTTAAAGTACATATCCTAGTTTAAGGGAGATCTTTTTAAATATGTTGTTATCGTCTTTCTTTTTTCTTGACAAGTAGGCTACTGTATACAGGAAGCATAATGTACATAGCCTTAGGCTGCATGGAACAAGCTGACTATCAGAACATTTTTTACTCAAGTTGTACTTTTTCTATTGGCGTTACACTTTTCACAAAGAACCCCTGCAACATAATGCATGGTTTTTAATGCGTTAAAAATGGGCAGGCCATGTATTGCACAAACCTATATCAGATCACTCCCAACCACGTCCGAAGGGCGAAATTATATTACAGTTTTAACTCTACATACGTCTATAAAACCACGAAAAGTCTATTTAACTTGTACGCACGTACCTTCTGTTCTGTGTAAGTGGCCTGCAGATGCGAGGGTGTAAGGATACCACCAAGCCGGAGCTCTTTCTAAGTAGTGCGCTGGCAGCGCAAACCTCTGAGCAGGTACGTCAAACCTGGGAAAGCCGAGGTCCCCAATTTGAGAGAGAGCGAAACCAGCGCCTTCCAGTGCCCCTTTCACCGGGGCAAACAGAGTCTTTGGCTTGGATGGTTTGCTATCACAGTTCAGTAGGTTCTTTATGGAAAAAGGAGACTCCTTGGGTTGACTTGAGTTTTCTTGCGCTGTCTCAGGCATGGCTGTATGTTGTTGGTGGCCGATGTCTCAGACCATAAAAATATGGAAAGGTATTTCCGCTAATCTTCGTATGTTGTTGTAGTTCTTCAGTGTCGTTAAAAAGACTTCAGCGCGCAATCCGCTATCTATATAGATATAGATAGATAGATAGATAGATAGATAGATAGATAGATAGATAGATAGATAGATAGATAGATAGATATAATAATACTGGTCAAATATAATCTTGCATCCAAGTCCGCCAGAGATCCTCTGCAAAATGGGACAATGTTCACTGCGTCAGTCTGGCGCCAGATGCTAATGATGAAATAAAAATGTCATCCTAGTTAAATGCACAGAGTATACGGCGCTTGGGCACGTACAATGGCAAATGGGATTAAGGAACAGCGCGGAAATGGAGAGAAAGAGAGAGAGACAGAAAAAGAGAGAGAATGGTTTTGCAGTGAGTCCACCCTCCCTATGCTTTGCGAGTTGGCTTTAGGCTGTAAGCGCACGCCTGTTATTGGCTTTATATAGTCCAATTAGCCAGCAAATGAGGACGGGGCTATTAGTACAAAGGGATATGGACTCTGCTTAAGCACCACTAACACAGCAGGCAAATGACTCAGATCTGACTATTGGTGCAAAGTGCAGCTTCATTTCCAACTCATATATGAGTCTTTCTCTCTTTCTTTCTTTCTTTCTTTCTTTCTCTCTTTCTTATAAACATCCAGTAAAACAGTTTTATTTTAAAAACTACTACTACTAATACTACTACTACTACTACTACTACTACTACTACTAATAATAATAATAATAATAATAATAATAATAATAATAATAATAATAATAATAATAATAATAATAATAGAAACAACATTTTCTTTATAACTTAGAAAATAACCATTTGTGCCACTTTGTTTTAAACCTAAGCCAAAAAACATTGATTTATTAAACGCTTACTGATGCACAGTCAAACTTTAGGACGTACAGAAAAGGCTATAGCCTGTATGTATAACAGATGCCAAGACACAATGATACCGAGGAAAGTCTAATTTATTGCAGAGACGTGAAAGAAGCTCCTTACCAAGATTTCAAAAATAAATCAATGGAAATGTTTCTTTTAATTTTGCAGTTAGAATTTATACACATTGCAGATAAAAAAAAAAATACATTTTAAACATAAACTCAAACCAATAACAAGTGTGTGTTTCATTAATCCCATTTGATTAAGTATAGCTCAATTTAAACTGTTGGTGTTTTTCAAATGTCTAAGTACATGTATTTGCCAACAGAGAATATGTCATGACATTCTATTTGTAAGTAGTACGTCTAAGCCTACAATGTATGTATGGGTTATTAAAAAAAAAAAAAAAAAAAAGAAGTGTCTATACCGGTTTGTATGCATTAAACACGTGTCAAAGGAATAATACCACTTTTTCACTTCTAATTATTACCCAAGTAATTAAAAAAACGTTATAGTTTATTCCTGTAATAATAATAATAATAATAATAATAATAATAATAATAATAATAATAATAATAATAATAATAATAAACGGAGAACTCTGATCAAATCAAAATAATCAAATAATTTGGCAGGAGAGAGAAACCATGATGTTTATGTCAAACCAGTGTCTGTATATTTCACATTTTTTATTCCGTGACTGCTAAATATATTCACTGTGCATGAATACAAGATAATTTTTTTTTTTTCATTTCTCTTTCATGTCCTCTGTATAACTTAACGGGTTCCAACAATGCAAAGGTAATTAAGCAGCTAAATCTTCTCTTGCCTTTTCTTTTAACTCATTCATTCATCATTTCTCGTGGACATTGAATAAAATAGGCGGTATTCACAAAGCCTGTCATTTTGAAAATTTGAAACGGTGAATCGCAGGCTATAGCCAATTATTTTTCACATTGCTGCAGCAACCTGTGCTTATGGTGTTGTAAGCTAATATATGCTAGATAACTAATATCCAACTTGCGACTCGCTTTGTTTGTCAAAATGTAAGGATAGCAATTTTTTAACTCATTTGATTAACTTCAAGTTTTGTATTATTGATAATTAAAAATGGGCATGTAATTGTCGCATTAAAATTAAATTGCATTGTGTGTGTAAGATCATGATCCTTTGTTCTTAGGTTTGCATGGTTTGCTTTTTGATTTCAAATATCCAGCTAAACAAACGGCGTGCCGGACTGTAGCTTGTTAATGAGCCCTCATCATTACTATATCATTGGTAATAAGGGTGCTGGGTGGGGAGCAAATTGGTTTGCTTTGTTTCTCTTCATAAGCAATATTGTGGATGTTTCTAGGACTTTTCTCGATGTAATTGGATAAACTGGATGGTATACGTAATTATTAACACACACACACACACACACACACACACACACACACATATATATTGGATAGCACCACAAAAAGTGTACCGGTAATTACATTTCTATTGTAAATCTAGGTTATTATTGGAGAGATAAGTTGTGATTGGGTTTTACGAAGAGCAGACAGGTGACATATAAAATACAAATCTTCCGTTTTAGGTATAGGCCTACTATAATTAAAACAGACTGAATGCATAATACATAATTACCCGACAAAAAGTCGCACTCATGAGATTTTGTTTTGTTTTAAAGTATTGTCCTTTTAAAATCCTTTCCACTTTCTAAACTTTAGCACTGCTTTTGGCAGTATTCCTTCTAACACACAATGTTCCTTTGCTTAAAAGGAATGCTTTGCACAGCAATCCGTGGCTTTCGGGTTATTTGCCAGTGTGTGTGTGTGTGTGTGTGTGTGTGTGTGTGTGTGTGTGTGTGTGTGTGTGTGTGTGTGTGTGTGTGTGTGTGGTGACCTGCATTATTAATAATATCTGAAGAGCATTTAAAAGACTATGATTCCCCAACACCACATCAATAGTTTAAATGTTCGGTTTGAAATTGCTTTGATCAGTGCTAACCCCGAGTTATTATAAAAATGCACTCAAATTAGCTTTAGAAAACAGTGTTGTGTTACAAGCCGTTGAGTTTTTTTTCCCCCAGCTAATATTTTACCTTCATTGTTCAGACATGTATTTTTTTGTGGTTTTAAAACAAACCCCGGGGATAGACACATCAAGACAAGCCCTTGTGGATATATCTATATGTCATCTCCTCTCCATATCATATTTCTTAGCTAACGATTTCGTTGTTGCAGTTAAATTTGCGCCCTGTTCTCTGTGTTATGTTCCTTAGCAGCCTATTTGTGGTTATATATATATGCCTGTACTGAGAGGTAAAGACCAGCTAAACACTCAAATCACGCGGACATAGCGCCCTCTATAGGAGATCTACTTTTCCAACTCCATACTTTAGAACAAATACATAGACAACGCTGCTGTATATTACTGTATACGCACAAACACAAATACACATGCAGTGTATATACTAAACGCGTTTAAACAGTCATGTTTATAAAGATGTGGTTTAGTGTATGAGCCATAATTTTAAAACACTCCATCTTAAGATATGTTTTCTATAAACATTTCAAACAGGAACACAAAATAGCTTTTCAAAATCTTAAAATAACCACAGTAAGCTAGAAGAAAACTGATACCACTTAATAATGAGTGTCTTAATTCAAATGCAATTGAATAGAAACAAGCTTGAAGGACTTACTCTCAAATTTCAAGCAGTTATTCAAAAATAACCTGCTCATGAATTCTCATAATCTCTTGAATAAGCAAACATTGTAAAATATCAACAGTACGATTAGGGCCTATACCGACTGTCTCCCGAATTGATGTTTAGTTCAATTTAATAAGAGATCATGATCATAATTACACTGTTGCTTCATGTTACCTCGTTTTTATTTTTTGTATTTTGTGTAAATCTCTGACTTCAGTAAACTTCAATTTTCTTTTATTTGATCGTTTTAAATTATTAACTTTTTTTAAAAAAATAATGCTACGCTGCTTTTTCCATTTCCAATCCAACTATTAAAATTGCAGTCAGACTTGTTTGTCTGATTGTCCCAGTCAAGGTCACTCTAGAAATAACCCCATATAGTCCACTAATTATTATTTTACTTATCTTATCAAAGCCACTAAATATGTTAGAAACTTGAATCAATATGTAATTATCGTTTCATTATGTGACACAAATGCAGCAATATGCTATGATACGATAGAAAAACAACAGACCACACATGAAACTCATTAAAACAAAGAAATTGGAGTTGCTAATGTCCATCTCCTGTATAATGAGAAAAGACACCTATTTAACCAGCTAATTAATGTGTATCATTAATATCTTATTTAACAATCATATAAGAGAATGTTTTGCTGTCGATTTCTATCAATCGAAAGGTTAGACCTCTAACCAGACACCTCATATAAAGTGTTAAAAAATAAAAATAAAAAAAGCCATGTGACCGTTTTTCCAATTGACAGAGCGGCGGCAGATAATTCAATACTCGCAACGTATTTCGCCAGTTGAGTAGCAACTATAGACGTATGTTATTATTATTATTATTATTATTATTATTATTATTATTATTATTATTATTAGACTATTGTACCTATCCTTGTGTAATAAAGCATTATTTATAAAACATACTGGCCTTAATTTTGATATAAACAACACCGAATACCGGTATAACATATCCGTGTATGCGGTCTTTTTCTACATCAACTTGGCTAAAAACTGTTTTGATGGTCATGCATTCAGATTAAAAGCCATTTCATTGGCTTGCCTATTTATTCGCTATAAGCCAGGTGTTAATAACGACACATGTGAACCAGATCCTGTTTGGAAGGTTGGTGACAGGAGAATTCTAAATGTCTGCTTACACTGGGCGCCGTAGCGGAAAGCGGTAAACCATGCGTTAAAAAAATATATAATCCATTGTTTTGAATGGGTGCAATTACAGTGAGTGCTGAACAGAAAAGCGGTACAGCGGAAAACCGCGCGGCATAGAAACCAGAGTGATTTTTTGATAATACCGCGCGGTAAATTTCCATCTAGTCCAATCAGCTGAAGTTCTTGTGTGACGTTATGTGCACTATGTACAGTGAGAGATGGCGTGCGAAAGACTGGTTTTCAAGGTGCAAAAATGCCCTCAACGCCCGGTCCAGATTATAAGGATATGCTAAAGAAGCAAGTCAACTTGGGCACCATAGCGGCCAAACTAGACATGTCAAGTAAAAATATTTGCATTTGAAGAGCAACAGAAAACATACACTATATAGCAGTAGGCATATGCCATAGACCTCCAAGCAAAACACTTCAAAGTTGAAAAAAAGAGGTCTCAATAATGACGGGCTTCTTGCGGTATTTCATTATTATATTATTATTATTATTATTTATTTCTTAGCAGACGCCCTTTATTTTTACATACAATTACATTATTATTATTATTATTATTATTATTATTATTATTATTATTATTATTATTATTATTATTATTATTATATAATGTAATGTATATATAATATATAACGTTTATTAATGTAAATGGTCACTCTGGAGAATGTTACACAGGTGAAACGCTGCCTTTTTTTTAATAGGCACATTCACAAATATATGTTTATATATAAGTGTAGCTTGTGTCTGTGTAAAACAAATTATACTGCTTCATGTCCACCTGCAGCAAATAGTGATATAGCGGTCTCTGGTGGTAACATTCAGCATTACCAGGTCTAGTCTTTGGATTTGTATTCAATGGGCACTAACCATTTAAAAGCTCGGGCCACCTTAGAAATGATGCCCTTGTATTATCTGCCCACAGCTCTGTGATATTTTCACCTATTCAAACTATGAGAAATAAAAATAACATTTTCTTTTAAAAATATGACTGCAGATCATTCATAAGGGATTTCAACTTTAATACAGATGCGTCATAATTGAAAGATTTTCAAATAGAAAGGGTCTGAGTTGCCTAATTCAAATAAAACCCGCAAAGATTTCCATGGGGGTCCCCAGGATATTGTGGAAACGTCCATCAATCATCATGTTTAATGAACAGAGGAATGCTCACTGCTGTGGCGATACAGGCCACATATTGTATAGAAATCATCAATATGAATATTTCTTTCACTTGAATGTAGGCAAGGTAGCGAGACAGGCCTTATAATTCTTACAGACGATATTAAACTTAGACATTTACATTCAACGCAGCACAGGGTCTCCTTCTTTTTTCAATTTGCCTTCACCTCAGGTTTTAGTTGGGGGTAGGTACCTATAAAATAGTTTTTGAAAAGCGGTCCCGCAAACAATCAATGAAGAGTGGTCCTTACATTGAGCTAGCCACAAAGACGGCGGTATACAGATGCATTATTACAGAGAAAAAAGTGCCTTGTAATAATAATAATAATAATAATAATAATAATAATAACAATAATAATAATAATAATAATAATAATAGATGGAAATGCTGTGTTTTTACTTACTCTTCTGCCTGGAATGCTACTTTATTCAAAGCCAGTTCCATCACTGAACAGAGTAATAGTAGTAATGGAATACAATGACAGTTGCATCAATTTCAATATTTCGTATCAAATGATGGTGTTTAAGTGAGGTATTTTGTTTATTTTCTATTTAAGAGAAAAACTTAAGGTAAACCTTGTTGGTAATAAATACTTCAAACAAGGAATAAGACTATAGTTTTCATTTGAACTTTTCCTTATATTCTTGTTTTTATGTATATATTTCTTTGTGCCTGAGCTAGGCTCAGCGTTGGAAGATGTAATATACTCTGACTTTTATATTATTTATTTCAAAGCCACGTTATTGATTATTTCGCATGGAAAATGACAAATGGCACATGAGAGAGACACGGTCAGCAAGTTCTATTAAAGAAATGATAGTATTGCTCATGGATTGTTAAAGGGCTCAGTTTAGATACTTTATAGCTTTACATCCATCACCATTTAATGGACAAATGAGGAAAAATATGAGCTGTGGGGATGGCTGCTCCCTCGCTTAAACTTTTATTTGTAATTGGTAGGAAAACTGGAGATGGATTTTTGTTTTGATACCTGGTTAGAGTTTCCTTCTTGGCTCAGAACTCATAATCAAACAGCTGCCACATAACTTTAGATTAAATATTAAGCAAAGGGTGGGTGCTGGGGGGGAGAGTAACACACGGTAGATTATCCTGATAAACTAAGTGAAAACGTAAGCCAATCCAATTACTCTTATCTTAAATTCACAGAATATAAACTTCACACACACACACACACACACACACACACATACACACACACATACATATATATATATATATATATATATATATATATATATATATATATATATATATATATATATATATACTACATGTGTTTATTTTAGTTTTTATAGACGACAATAGCGATATTTATGTATTTTATTTGATAAACTGGAATTTCATTTGTTGGCCATTTTATCCCCATTTTGCTTAATAAATATTTTGGTATCCCTAAATATATAATCATCTTTTTCTTTATGGAATAATGCAACATAGGAACCCATCTCACTCGTGCAGTGGTACACCAAATATATTCCAGTTCCAATGTGTGGTACGATTTGTATTCAGCTGTCCTGTCCCAATACTTGTTTCTACACAAGCAGACTATTAGACATTAATGGTCCCTTAAAGAAACAGATGTTTGTGTATTTCCTTCATGGGTTCTTCAGTTTCAGCGTGTGGGTGAAGATAATCATTAAAACTCCAAGATCACCAATTCTTCCTTTAAATTCGTTGTCTGCAATGTAGATTATGTGTGCATTTAACATTTAGTCTAACTACAGTAATCAGAATGCCCTTTCCCTGACCTACCATGTCTTATTGTAATGGGCTGCTTGTTGACACTGGGAATGGACAAGGCATTCTGAGATATTAATCACGCGAGATACAAAAAAAGGTAGGATATTAAATAATGATGACAGATTTCAATATAAAAACTTGTATAAACATGCAATAATATTTTAAAGGGATACAAACATGGTGTATTATTAAAAAATAGTCTTGTCTTGCTCAGTAATGTTGCACTTTTACATACTTACCACATGCTTATAATTTGCATTTTCTGTGCCTTACCATAGGTGACGGTGCTCAACCCTGCTTGACTACCCTTTCATTGTGTTTTCTGGGCGGGAGTATCAAGATCCGCCACAGTCAAGATCATTAAAATAAACACACGCCCTCCCTTGGCTGTTTTGTGGACGTTCAATAGAACATCCCAAGACACTTGTCAAAGAAGAGCAGATGAGAGGCACTATCTATGACTTACTGCCCCCAAACCACACACATCCAACATGAAGCCATAAACTGTGTGACTCTAGTATGGGTTCAGAGCCTCTTCAGAACTCAGCAATCTGAAGAGATGTAAATGTGTGCAGTATTAATGTATCCCATCATCTTTGACTTTTTTAATACCCTGTATAATAATATAGCTGCTTTTTCAATGGAGCACATGCAAAAAGATGTGTACTTCTCTCTACCATATCTTGGGATACAGGGTGTGTGTGTGTGTGTGTGTGTGTGTGTGTGTGTGTGTGTGTGTGTGTGTGTGTGTGTGTGTGTGTGTGTGTGTGTGTGTGTGTGTGTGTGTGTGTGTGTGTGTGTGTGTGTGTGTATGTGTATATGTATATGTATATGTATATGTTCTTTTTTTGGTAAACTTAAGGAACATTACCGTATTTTAAGTTTTAAAAAGCATTCAGTATTACTGCACATGTATTTTCTTGAAAACTAAATAAATGAACATGCAAAAGAGCTGTAAAATAAAACACTGCAAGCGATTCACGGTAGTAAATTAATTAAACATGTGGGTGGGGGTCTGCCCTTTCACAGGAACCTTGACAGCTGTTAAAACACGTCGTTCCTGAACCTGACGTTCATAAATCAGGGGAGGCTAGTGACCTGAACAAGGCACATTCTCAAGCTTATTGCCTGGCTAGCTTGGAGATGATCAGTTCCATATTGGGACTCCATTATATCCTGAGAGAGGGCCTGTATCATAACCAAACATTTTATTTACATTATGTAATTTACACTTTATAATAAGGTTACATCAATAACAGTTTATAAACCATCTACATACTATGAATAGATGATGAATAACAACCTAGAAAACATTACTAATGTAGTTATAAACCTTTATAAATTCATTTATTTGCACAGTAAATCGTATGTAGATAGTTTATAAACTTGATGTAACCTTATTATAAAGTGTTACCCATATCGCTCTCTCCAGCGTGCACACCTGTATTGCTGGCTGTAGACACCCTGGCAGCTCTTTGAGACTGGGTTAGAGTTATACAGAGGCTGGTCCTGATGTGAATCGTACCTGCCTTTCTGTGTCATTACAAAGTGTAATCTGCTCTGGGAAACAGAAAGGTTCTTATCAGTGTCAGCCTGAAATATAGATATGGGTCTGGTTACAAATGGCCAAATGCACAGGCGAGAGAAGAGGCTATCAATAAAGCAATTTCTAGTGTCATAACAGCTACGCTTTGTGCGAAGCCACCTTTCAGAAAAATTTTCCCTCTGCAAAACGCTCCAGCCCAACCATTAGGGGCTGCCTTGTGAATTTAATGGATTCCGTACAAATAATATTCCACTATAATGGAAAAGGTTGAAGTCAGTGAAGACAGATGAAGTCATAAACACATATAATTGAGAATCAAAGACCGATAAATTTTAAACTGCTATTCATTTTCTCTTTTTAGATGATGATCTATGTCGCCGGGGCTCCTGGAAAATGGAAGAGATTACAGGGGGAAAATTATAACAATAAATTTTCTAAACATACACCTTGATTATGCTTCGATTTTTTTGGGGAGGCGAGGTTTGCTGAAAGCTTGCAGCCTAAATGGCACCATAAAACAGGCTCCCTGCTCTTTTACCTCTGGAGCAAGACATGCCTGGAGGTGTGATTTTCCGTTTCTAAATGGAGGAAATGAATGGTGTAATTTATTGCAAACTCAAGCACAGTGAGATTAGATCAGCATATCCCATCAAAGGAACAACAATCAATCAGCTCCTAGTTAACAGCTTGAAACGCATAAACCAGGGCTGCTAATGGCTTTCCAATTTAATAGATTGATAGACTTATCCATTCCTAAGGGATGAATTAAGAAAATCGGCTACTTTCACACATGCCACTGGCACTTTTGACAGTTTTCTTTCTTTTTTTTTTTTAACAGGGACACGGTTAAAGTTCTGACGATCTTTTCAAAGCGAGTAAAGGGCTCATAGATTTGTTATTCAGACGGGCAAGTGAAGTAACCATGAATGAGTTCATTTAAATAACCTTTTTATTCAAGGGGATTTGAAACCAGGAAATCAAGGATATTTAAACCCAGCGGCAGAACCATATATAAATGTGAACTAGCTGACTTATTCCACTGAGTGTGTCGACACAGGCCTTGTTCATCTGCTTTACTTGAATTACCATCACTAGAAACTTTTCATGCAAAGTAAAGAAATTGCTGTAAAGCATGTTTGTTTTTAATTTGTTATATAATATACTACTTCATTTTGCAGTCTGTCTTATCGTTGTAGTTACACTGCGTTAGTTTGTTAATGTATTTTTGGATATTTATATGCTGGGGACCTGTATTAATACCCAGCACTGTTACTGGTCACACTGGAATTTTTTCTGGATTTTTCAGTGCAAATTGTTTTTAAATGTCAGGAAATGTACAACTCTTTCTCATACTGGACATTGTTAGATATGAAAATATAACTGAAAACTGGAACAAAGTGCACATGTAGAGCCATGTTTATTTTCATTAATTCAACACATTATCATCAACCATAAATCTATGTCTGCAATTTTTTTCCTTAAATGTATTTCCTTAAATTAAATCCCATTTTCTCAACCAAAGCTATTGGTTTGCCTTTTATTGAGCTCCTGTTTTATGTGAGCCACTGATGTCCATGTGGTTACAGCAATCAGAAGCCCAGTCCCTACTATGATCGCATGCAGTGCCACAGTGCCACCTATGGACTCAAATATATGGTGCTGTTCTATATTGGTTGTATAATAACACCTTGTAGTAGCGGTGCTGTTTTTCTTCATGCATTCTGACTTTGTTCTTACAGGTCACAAGGTCAGAGAGAGTGGCTCTGTGGACGTGTCTAAAGAAGAAAGAAAGTTTACTCACGTCATTTATTTTGCTACAACAATAGCTCTAAGAGCCCCCTATCCAGAATAAATTAAAATATTACATACCAGAAAAAAAGTGTAATTGAACCTTGAATGAGGTGTGTTTCTTCATTCATTGTGGGCACCCAGATGGCTGATCCCACTAAACCACGTAGGGGAAATCGCTGTTCTACTTTCAGGTCCATTATCACCCACCAACAGACCTGGCCATTTAATCAGCATAGATCAGCACCATCAATGCTTTAAACATGTGAAAAACCTGAGTAAGTGTGACTGATTACAAGTGTGAAAAACCCACCACATGCATTTTTTTTCTTTCAAACTGAACTCTAATGATAAGACTGAGCTCAATCTAGTAATGAAGTCTTACTGAGTCTAAAGAAGCCTGATGTTTCGGAACACTAACAGTACTACTGATTCCAGGAAGATACAATATTGTTTTTTTCTAACACTTCTGATTTCAAGGGTGGCTGCTATGAAGAAACACCTCCAGTTTTATTTTCCGTTGGTGACCCAGTGATTAACAAAGTGGACAATGAGGAGGAGGAGATAATCTGCACATTGCAATATTATTGCAACTACTTGTACTGCAATTGCTATTTGTTTGCTCTCTTCCTCTGCCTGGTAAAGTATGTTATTATAGCCTTTCATTAATATTCACATTTTCTTCAGCGCACCGAAATTATCAGCAAGCTGATGTCACTGTAGTTTGGCTGCATTCTTTCAGTAGCTGTTAGAAATGTTTGATAAGTGTGAGCAATGTGAGTTTGTGCCGAAGGGCATTGAAACTACTACCAGTAATTCCACTAGCCAACAAAGAATAATGGCTCACTTTAAGGTTACAATTTTACCATACACCAATACACATGTGCAGCTATTTTTCCATAGGTTACATTTTACACTAAGCTTCTTTAAGGACATAATGATATTCCTATGCAAACCACATTTATAATTATAATGTACCTGCTGTTTGGGTCAAAACACAGCATCCCTTGGCTCTCAGTCATCACTGGAATTAACCACCTGGCTTCTACTCAGAACGATGTAACCCTGGTTCCTTGAAAGAGAAGATGACAACCAAAACAATACTTTTGGGATATGCCTGCTTGTCAGGTATTTACTGAGCATTTTATATCAAAGCTGCCGATAGGCCCCTCCGTGGAGTGACGTCTTTGGTCCCGCCTCCCGAGGTAATAAATAGTCCCAGCCCCCCAACCGGAGTTGGATGCATCTGTCGTCACCACTTGATGGTTGTAAATCACTCCCATCCTTACGCCTTCTCTCAGGTGAGGGGCTTGCCTCTACCAGCATAGCGCTTTCCAACATAGACTAGACACTGTCAGCCGATGGTGTCTGTCGCACTTGGAGTGTAGCCGAAAGGCATTGAGCCACGCTTGAAGTGGGCGCATGTGAAGTAACCCCAGTTGGATGGCTGACGAAGCTGAGGCCGCAAGCCTTCAGGGCCCCTACTGGGGCTGCTGAGGCTGGGGCGGAGGCTGCCTGGGGCGGTTCCGCTGGAACTGTCTCTCTTGGTGCTGATGCGCTGGGGCCCCAGGTCCGGCGTTTCCCTGTCCTTGCTGATGGCCCATCGAATAAGTTACCGCGGATGCCTGAAGGCTGTGCCTCAGGTCGCCACGTGACACCGTAGGGATTGGAATAGTCCGGGTTACCGCAGTAACTGCCGGACGCCATCGCCTCCCCCTTCCCCGTTGCGGAGCACAGGAGGGGAGCATTACAGCCACCTGTCAGGATGCCTCTCGTTCTCTGTGAGAGTGTTGTAGGATCTCCTCTACCCCTAGGCCAAAAGTATGGCCAGGGGAGATAGGCGCATCCAGTAAGGCGGACTTGTCCGCATACGGGACCCTCGCCTGAGACAGCCACAGCTGTCTGCGCACCACCACTAAGCCTGCCAGGCTTCTGCCCAGGGCTTGCCCATGGATACCCGAAATCCATAACAAAGTGCCCGAGACTGTGCGTAGCTCCGAAGCTAGTGGCTCGGGGAGGGTTACAGAGTGCAGCATGCCGTCCATGTAGGCCGTCAAGAAGCCTCCTGTGTTGGCAAGGTGCATCACCTGCGCTTCACCTGCGTAAGCTTTTTTCAGGTGGGCTTCAGTGATCCTGCATTGGCCGTTAGGGCATACAGGATCCTTGGACAGGCCTCCTACTGGGGGGGGCTTGCACTACGGCCGCTATGGTGGAGTCTACCGGAGGGAACTGTGCTAGCCAGGCAAGTGCGGCTGCGCTCTTGGACACACTGGTAGCTGAGGCCGGGTGCTGCCAGGAGGATTTGACCTCCTCCATAAAGTCCGGGAACACCGGAAAGGGTAGGGGGTCGAAGTCTGCGCTGGTCTGAATACAAAACTGCGTTATTCAGAGACTGCCTTCCAGGGGACCTAGAGGAAGTTGGCGGCTCGTTCCCTAAGCGCCCGAACCGAGCTCGAGGGCGCTGAAACCTCAGGCTCTGAGGTAAGCTCAGAGCTGGGGACCGTTACTTGGGTCAGGTCTGGGTCTTGAGTCTCTCCCCATAGGATGGACTCCTCATCCCAGGAAGCCGCTATAGAAAGCGCATCCTGTTCCTCCTCACTCATCAACACATCCCGCTCTGAAACACCTGGAACGACCACTGGCGAAGTCGGAGTCTTCTCTGGGGCAGGCACTGGTGATGGAGCTGGAGCAGGCGCAGGGGGTGGGGGAGCCTGCTGCCTGGTCACATGCTCGAGTATTTGGGCCATCTGGCCCTTTAACTCAGCAATGTCCCTCGCCTGGTCCGCATTTCTAGCTCGCTTCCTACCCCTCGAAGGGGAGCTAGAGAGGTTGCGGGACGAACAGGCTGGAGCCTGCGCACAAGATATACTCTGCGCTGGGCTCGAGGATAGAAGGGGGAGGGAGACCTGGGATCCCGAGGCCGAAGACGGCTCTCCCAGGCTGGCCGTAAAGGTCTCGTCTGTGAACTGCGCCATTCTACTCTGCAAGGTCTTTTCCTTGGATCTGGCGCAAATAGTGCAGAACGCCAAGCAGAGGCGTGCTCTATGCCCAGGCACTTGACACACAAAGTGTGTTTGTCCTGCTGGGGCAGATTCTGCCTGCAGGACATGCACGAGTGAAAACCTGACATTAACTGTAAGACAGTAGCACACACAGACACTCAACAGTAAGCTGGAGTGTGAGGATTTTTTAAATTTTTTTTTTTACTGTAAGCAGTAATGAAAAAACAATAGTAAGTAACAACCTGTAGGGGCATTAGCCCGCGCACAGCAAGTGGGCATGCTGAGGTCGCCCAAAGTCCTTGAGTCAACAGCGGCGCAGAGCAGAGCTGGTCTCGCTGGAGGATCATGTTCACCCTTCTGCAAGGTTAGTAAAGCAGACTGTGATCGCTACAAGATGTAGGCTGTTGAAAAAAATATTATATATATATATATATATATATATATATATATATATATATATATATATATATATATATATTTGAGCTCAAAGAGCCAGCTGCCCAACGTTTCGATATGTTGTACATATCTTTCTCAAGGGAGCCTGTGTTTGAATCAAAAGGTATTTATAGGTGTTTGACGGCATGACAACTACTTGTTATTGTTTACATTCAAATCCATGATTTATTCTTACATGATGTAATGGTGTTCTATATATTGTGACATCATTTTTACTTCTATCTTTGAATCTGTATTAATTCTAATTAACATTACTTTATATAAACTTATATTTTTATTATATCATGCAATGCTGGCTCTGAGAATCAGTCTTGATTTGGCCTCCCCAGTGCATCAACATGAACAACTTTTGAATGAATTTTGTTTATTTATTTAAATGTTATATATTTATTGAAGTTAATTAGTTCATTCTTTTCTGTTGAGTCCCGCTGGCTAATCATGTTCAGTCTATTTATCCATTTACTTTCTTTTATTCTATGTGTCGCATTGTCTAATTTAAGCTGTTCTAATACTACAAACTTTACATCATTTATGGCATGTCCTTGACCGGTGAAGTGCTGTACTATTGGTTCATTCATTTTTTTATTTCTAATTAATGAAAGGTGGTTCTGAATTATTTTATATAAAGTAGTTCCAGTCTCTCCAACATATTTGATTTCATCACATTTTCACAGGCTATTCCATAAACGACATTGCTATTTTTACAGTAGGTATTAGTTTTTAGTGGATATGTGGTGTTCTTATGTTTAATTATATTTTCACTTTTGTCCATGTATTTACACACTTTACATCTACTGGTGCACATGTTCGTAGAACCTATTTTGTCAATTATTCTTTTATGTTTACTGTGAACTAAAATATCACCTAAATTAGCTTCTCTTTTGAATGCTACAACTGGGGCCTTAAGAAATATTTTTTTTTAATTTTTCTGAATTATGTAGAATCCGCAAGTGTTTTCAAACTATCTTAGAAATATTAGACAAAAGTTTAGAGTAAGTCATTACTAATGGGACTCTTTTGACCTTTTTATCTCTATTTTTATAATCTAGTAGATCTTCTCTTTTTAGTTTATTCACTTTTCTTAACTCCGTCTCTATAATTCTTTCTTTGTATCCTCTTTTTTTTAAGATTTGTTTTTAATACATTTCTTTGTTTTACATAGTCACTTTCTTTTGAGCATATTCTTCGTATTCTTATTCCTAGACCCTTTGGGATTGCCCTTTTAGTGTGTGTCGGATGTGCAGAGGACATGTGTAAATACTGGTGCATGTCAGTAGGTTTACAGAAGAGGTCAGTCTCAATTGAACCTTCTTCAAGTTTTACTATGGTATCTAAAAATTCTATTTCTTTTCTTGTCCATCGACGGTCCACCTTAATATTACTGTGTATTTAATTTGCCATTTTATGAAACTGGAAAATAGTTCTCCATGTGTCCAAACCTCAAAAATATCATCTACAAACCGAATGTATTCTAAAGGTTCTTTTTCCGATTTTCTAATATATAAAATATATATTTTAACACGAAGCGCAGTTGTGTAGTGTTAAACTCAGCCTTCAGCTGCCGTGTTTCTGATCCCAGGGAAGTGGCGAGCCAACTTCCAGCAATACAATTGCAAGGGAACTACAGAAAACCTGAGAGAAAGAGCTCTTAAAGAGAGTCAATCACACAACTGGAAGAGATTAGTTTTTATACTCACCCTACCTACCCGTTCGTGAAAGGCAAAAAAGAGACTGAAGTCTCCGTGCAGTGACTATTTATTACCTCAGGAGGCGGGACCGAGGACGTCACTCCACGGAGGGACCTATCGGCAGCTTTGATATAAAATGCTCAATGGATACCTGACAAGCAGGCATATCCCAAAAGTACTGTTTTGGCGGTCATCTTCGAATTGGAAGGGAAATAACCATAACATATAGACTCGCGCCACCTGCTGAACAATTTATGTGTTACAGCTCATTAAAGTGATTTGAAAATGTCTGCAGATAGTGGTCTTCAATTTGAATCTGATATTAGGTATTTTTTCACGACTGATATCTGAATATCACAAAAAGATTACTGACCTGTAAACAAAACAACAGGGCTTACTGTATTACTGTATTACAAAGCCATGTATGGTATTGTGTAACCTTTAACTAAGATACAACATAACAGAAAGTATAGGCCTACTGATTTTATTACAGATAACACCAGGGATCAGAGAAAATTGCAGGTTATTACCTACTTGTGACAATAACAGTCTGAGTGAAAAGAGGGATTTTGTGAAATGATTGAATATTTATGATGTTGGCACAGCTTGATTCTCTTGTTACACCTGAGCAATGCTTTTATTATTTATTGGATCCTGGTTCAAAACCCCACACCTCCCATTCATTGTAAAAAATAGAATACAGACAATTAAGATTAGAGTTTATTGGATTATACATAAAATGCAATCCAAAGGGTCTACAGGAGACAAGGAGTTTATGATGAAAGTTTTAAAAGACTTGTGAACAATCCTGGCAGTTACTGTATCGCGTTCACCACCTAAACGATCAGCACCCTTTTAATGAAGACCATAAAAAGTGATGGATCTTAATACCACCATCTTAACACAGGCCTCTTCCCATTATTGTATTGTAATTAGTGATGTCAATAAGTCACCCCTTGGAGGGGAAAAAATTCTTGTTATATAAAATAAGAAGAATTAAAGAGCATAAGGTTTATCAAAATAGTCCCAAATTCATCTAGGAAATGGTGCACCTCAAAAAGCAGACTATGAAAGCAATTGCAGAAGCAAATTAAAATACATTATTTGTGTTGAAGGGTAATTTCTGGTGCTATTAACCCCCTTTCCTTTAGTTGTTAAAAGGCATCAATTAGCCCATCCAATTAAACAGTTCAAAATGAAGCATTGATTATAAGTAAAAGGATAAGTGCAAAATAAATCCCTAATCTCTAAATGTGATCAGCTGAAACCTACCTGCACAAACACGAAAATGCAAACATGTCTCGCCAGGCCGATTGAAAGGGCCTTACTTACCATTACAGCTTGCTTTTAAACTGCTGTTCCAATGTTAAGGTACGGCTTTGCTATTTATTTACATACTCAGAATGAATCTTTTCCTTCACCGTGTTATATATTTAGCTTTCTATTTCTCTTCAATAGCACGGAAATTGGTTACATATTTTTTTTACAGCTCCCAAGCCTATTACCCTGTTTTTTTCCCTTCGATTATTTATGGAAAACTATTTCATGCTTACTTACATTTCCCACTTATTTCCCTGGAGCGGCCTACAGCAGAATCAGTCTATTTCAAAAGCCTTAAAGCCAATTCTTTATACGTTTGCAGGTTGCCCATTACAGTTCAGTGTGAATTGAAATAAAGGCCAGGGATGCTGTTATATGAAATGATTCAATAGCTCAGACCACTTTGGGACAGGGCCCTAAAAAAACATAGATTTATTACATCCTGTCAATTTGGGTTGCAGGGTATGAATGTATGAATTAATGAGAAGCGTATAATTATAAAAAACATCAATAAAATAACATTTGTGTCTAGCAACATGCTGTGCGACACATGATTGAAAACACTCACCTGTGCTGTACTGTGTAGCCTTTTCGAACTGCAAAATTACAACCTGTTTTCAACTTATCATAAACACTCACTTTCATTAATACTGTTTGAGTCTAGTTTGGTAATTATACAATGTATATGATTGGTTTCATAAAGAACATAACCAGCAGACTGTATGCACAGAGATGTCTCTACGTATTCATTTTAATATTGTTCCAGAGTAGCATGCAATAAATGTCCAGTCTGATTAAATCTATTGTCCAGTTCTGAATCCAGTCGAGCATTGCTGAATCGAGTTGAAAGTGATCTGTTAGGAAGAATATCCCCCAGCCCAGACCTTTCTACATGCAATGATAAATTCAAAGGACATTTTAATAAAGATGAGTGGACGTCAGTACTTATGTGCTTCAGCTTGTTTTTTAAATGACTCCTCGTGTTTGAATTAAGCTTCTGGTACAGCAACCCAGCAGCTCATTTAGACTTGTGGAACCACCATGAACAGAGCACAAGCCAACATTCACAAGCACCTCCACATCAGTTCAGCAGTTTAAAAGCAGGCCTACACTATGTATATATATATATGTGTCATTTTTGCAAGAATACAAGAACAGAAACTGCGTTGCACTTAATATAAAAGTGACAAATCAATGATACGGTGAGTGTTCAATGTGCAAAAGTGTGAAATATATCACTGACTGATATTTACTTCTTATGAACTGAATATGAATTTGATTGTAAACTAAACATTGATCACGTGAGAGATTAAGTTCAAGATAAAGGCATTCAAAAACCAAATCCATCTGTCAACTGTATCCAACCCTATGTAATTGTCTGTCTGCTTGTCTTAATGTCCTTCTGTCCACGTGCAAAATTCATTTTCCATGAAATTTGTATCAGTATTTATAAAGTGACCTTAATAAACTCTGGCCGGTCCAGCCTGTTTGTCACTGTCATAGATGAAAATGTAATTAATGACACTCGGCCCTGACAGCGAAGTGCATTTGCCTTTAAATACCTCTCCGGCTGACTGAGTTTGTAGGAACCCAGCTGGACAAAGCTGCCTCCGATCAATAAGGTCAGAGTTCAGTCACCGTTCCCATCATTTCTACCATTCCCATCATTTCCAAGCTAACGATGCCTGCAGGTGGAGTATATGGCTTTTTACATTCATGGACTGCCTCGGTTCACTAACAAGAATCATTAACCCTCCATCTAGCGGGATCCCCTGTAAACTGCAAACAGCACTCAGCTTTATAGAAAAAAAAAAAAAAACTTCTGATGAACAGCCATTCAGCCCTCTTCAGGGGGTTCATGTAGCCACAGTGGTTTATATACGGTTTGAAGTGGAGAGCGTAAAATAAACAAAGAGTGGATATATGCAGGAATATCTCCATTACTGTCCTGAAAAATGCAGAAATGTATTTTTTGCTCCACTTATGATGTTGTGTGTGGTATTCAAATGGAATACTCAAACTCGTGCATTATGTTGTCCCACATGTATGGAATGTGGAGGTGGAGTGTACTGTATTTAAAGCATGGCACTGGTAACAGTTAGATGAGGATCAGGCAGGTAGCAGTCATCTGAGCTTCCCATTCAAGCTCTGCAAGCAAGCTATCTCAATCCTGGCCTGAACACCCCCCAGCCTGCCATTCAGTCCTGGGCCAATCTCAAACATTGACAACACGCCATGACAACAGCAGAAATCATTGATGCTCATTAAGGGCATATATCCTACTGGCAAAAAAGGCCATTTAATGGCCCTATTCAAAATATGGGATCCTCAAATATGGGACAAGCTGTAGAATTTGTGCACTTCTAATAGGATTCAGCCAGAAGAGCGCCTCCTACCCACAAGTTCCAAAGATACCTTAGCACATTGTTGTCATACTATAGGTGCTGGGGCCATTCATGGAAATTAATCTACTTTTAGAATAAAACTTAAAAATAAAAACCTCAAAGAGCCCAGTTTACAAGGTTTTGATGTATCGGGACGATACTGTTGTCATGCAAGGCTTTGCACCGATAAGCTTGGATGTCTATATAGTCTTGAGACTCTGTAGTCTCTGCAAGTAGAACAAGTTTAACAAACAGCCATACAATTGTATTCTTCAGTGTTCTGCTGCAACATTTAACTATATAAATGTAGTTTGTTTTAGTTTTGCTGAATATTTTATGTGTGTTTGAAGTTATAGACAATACTAATTAATATAAAGTACGATCCCCACCAGATTCTCACCTATTCCTTATGAAACAAAAATTCAAAAAGAGTACAGAAACCCTTTTGATAAAACCCCAGCTCAGAAATAAAGTATAACACTTTCTACCAGGGAACGTTGTAATACTATGTGTAATTTGACATGCCAGGATTAACAGAACAGGGATATTTAAGAATGTGTTGGAGTATTCCTTTAATTATACACCTTGGGACAGACCAATCCGTTTAATAAATTCCAAACACTGAATGAAATGCTTGGAATAGGGCAACGTGCATTTAGAGATATCATTCAAGAATATGAACTATGGCTACCCCAGTGACAAGCTAGAAAAATGCCCCCACTTTTCAAGCTGTACAAACGGCGTTTGGTCACTATAATTCATAGCTGGACACTTCATTTCAAGTTGAGTACGACAAGTCCAGTCAAAAGCTATTATCCCATCTTCTTTATTTGTAGCACAGAGTTTTGGGCTTTCGGAGAAATGAATAAATACTGGTAAAATGCCACTTCAATCAAAAAAATTGCACAATCCTTCTTATATTTGATTGAGTCCGGACGGTAACCTTATACAGATGGAATCAACCTTTTAAAGTTACAGGTGTGTACAAATGTATTAGAACACACCATTGCTTCTGTTGTTTTGATTTGTTGTGCATATGAAATCAAACCATTGTTACTGAAAAGCTTGGGAAATTGTCAAAATTTGATTGATGACTTTAATAGGCCACAAATGCAATTGATTTATAATAATAAAAGACAAGGAACATTTGGTCACGAATGGCAAAATGCATGAGACCTTCTGGAAGTTGTTTAAGATGCCTAATTAAAGCACAAAGTGGTCTAACATTTTCATTCATTCTACTGTTTACTGACAGAAAATTGAAATTCTCACACCCAGAGATTTTCATGCAGGTAGGTATACAAGGGATAAAAATGACAACGACAATGGTGTTCAAATAAATTTGCATCTTTAGAAATGAACGAATCCAACATATCCAATACACAGACTGACTTTTATATTTACAAAAGTATTAAAATATGTAAAGATCCTAATCCTTTGCCCAATATTGTCTTGCAAAATAGCCCATCATAGAGCAAACAGATCATTCAAGAGATGGAGGTTCGTCTATTTAAGCGAAGGAGAAGAAAATCGTTTTGGTTTTCACAGGAAATTAATCAAGGGAATGGGTTTTGTGGAGCGTACAGCAAATCTAATCTGTCCTTTGTGCAAATGTAGCTTGCTCCAATTCTTGGTAATTGTGGACAACATGCTCCTTTGTGAAAAGCCACTTGATCTGTGCATAATTAGAGATCTCAGTAGCTGTGTGTTAAAGAGAGGGGGGAAACTGCTTGCCAATGTAAAGTGTGATCTACATAATAGTATTTTTATCAAAGGTAGCAATTACATTCATTAGACAGGGTACGGCGAGGCAGGAAGCAAATTAGGTGGATACGGATTGAAATGCTTTGTATTTTCTTTCTTTCATTTTAAAGACCTTTTTTTACGTTTTCAAATGCCTCATGTAGAGCTGGAAACTTGTGAAATAAATACAGCGTCTGGGGGGGGGGGGGGGGGGGGATTCAAAAGCCCTCTTTAACCTTTTCTGAGTAATGATCTAGCAGCGGCAGTCCTGAGGACAGTTACTATAGCTGCACTTTTCAAAAATTAAAAGCCTTTATTTCAGCCTAATTTCCTATGCAGCTTTTAAATGAGCCCAACATATGATTCAAGTCTTTGAAAAGCTCTGGGGCTTCACTGGATTAATTCGCTGGTCTTTTCAGACGTAAATTAATTGTTTTGTGTTCTATAAAACTGCAAACAGCACATAAATCAACCAGTTTAGAAGAGACGTGAGCCTTTTAATTATCCCCCTTTAAATTTGAATTAGGGCAAGTGGATAACTCTATGACTTTCTTCGTAAGCAGGTGTAAAGCAGGAAGCATGAATATTCAGGTAGGCAGGAACTAGAGATGAAATGCAATGGGAAAGCAGAGAAATGTTTGTCTTTGTCAACTAAATTAGGACCTGCTGTAAAAATCATTTACCCTAATTAAGTAAACTTAATCTAAGACAATACCCATATTTAAAAATACACACTTAAGCACAAACCATAATTAGTACAATTCATACTGACAAGCAGGCAGGCCTCTGCGACAGATTTAGTTCTCTATTAATAGTAAATGATTTATTTACTTATTACAGATATAATAACAAAAGCAAATCTATGACCTCTTGGTTTACATTTTAAGGTTACAAACACAATATTTTATACATATACATATATATATATATATATGTATATATATGTGTGTGTGTGTGTGTGTGTGTGTGAAGCGACCAATGCAAAAGCATAGCACCCTCTATCATTCAGTCCCAGGCCTCTCATAAGAGCAGAGCCTGACAATTGTTCTAAATTGTGCCAAAATGTCTAAAATTAAAACTGAAGACCCAACTTATTTCACAATTTGACAGACGAAAGAATTAGTCTGCTGTGTACAAGTGAGTCTGTTGAATAAACAAACTGCATAAGTCAATATGTCCTACTTTCATATGGAGAAGGGGGGGTGTGGAGACACATACATTTACACAGAGCCAGCAAAGAAAATACTGTACATCTTTCATTTAAAAACCCTTGGAAGAGCAGCCAGTTAACAGACTCCATGGCTTAATGTTGCTTTCCTTTCAGCTTGTCAGAGATATCAAACTGTTTATGTACCGTGTGTGAACAGTTCATTAGGCTATACAATGCACTACAATATTTAAATTTGATCTGATAAAGTCATTACAGTGTAATTTTTTTCCCAGTAGCTAGAAGTATGTGCCCCTCCTTTACTGGTCATTAATGTCAAACAGGCTATAATTTTAACCTGTTTCAATATCCATTAATATCAGTTGCCCTTTTATACCTGTATATGAAGTATGACTAATTATGCTCACTGACACAAGCTCTTGGCTAATCAGTCTCTATGTAAATTATATGAGTATTTCTGCAATTCTACATGCATAATTAAACAGGTCAAAAGGCAGGCATTCCTGTCTGCTCCCTTTTGTAGGGCTTGTAGTTAATATGATTAATCATAATGTTGTTTCTGTGTTTGGCAAGGCTTCTATCTCTGAAGAGTCTTTGCAGGGGAAACAATGAAAAAATATATAAATAATGGTTTAATGAGACAATACTTATTTAACAATGCTACACCATTAGAAAATAGAATCCCTGGGCGTTCTATTTCTCCAGATTCCTTGTGTTCTTTAGATTCTAAACAGTAATGGGTTCCAAATAAAACCAAATGGCTCTAAAAAAGAACCCCTAATTTCAAGGAGTGAAGAAATGATTACTATTTTAGTAACAGATGAAATAATGAGCGATGCTCTAATTAATCCTCTTTTTCACTGATATATTATTGTCACTGAAGGTAAATTATTTAAACCGAGTTCCTTGTATCTGAAACCTGAGCATAATTACATTGCAATAAAATAACATTAGTGGTGACAGGTCATTAGAAGGTGTTGTAATTGACTGTCCTGCTTGGTAGCAAATGGGTCGCATGAGGTAGACCAGCCGCTATGGAACTTTAAACCTAGGGGACTGTCCTTTATTTTGAATGCGGTCAGTTTGTTTGTTTCACAGAATCAATTAAGTAAAGAGCACCCTAAAACGTGGAGCATACATTTACACCAGCACTCACATTTCACCCCTTGAGCTGAAATACTTCAAAGAGAATGATTATGTTAAAACAGGTTAAAAATATACTGCTGTACTGCCATATATGGAACTGGACTCAGTGACTGCACCAATAGTTTACATTGTGTTGCAGTGCCATTGTATTAAAGTGTATAAAGCAGATTATACTGCAGGATATTTTTTTATAATGCGGCTTACAAAAGAAGAGTGTAAAATAGTTCAGAACTGAAAAAAAAGCTGAATACAATTATAAAAGTAAACATCTACACATGTCGCCAGGCAAAGCACAAAGCGTCTTGCAGTTAAGGAACCTGCTTTTTAATGAAATCCGGTAATCTAATTTTAATAACAATACAAACATCCCCTTTAAAACATACTGCTGTAACTGCTTTCTCTGGCTGATATCGAACATAAAACACTTCTTTGTTGTGAACGGCTGGATTGCTGTTATTGCTTGTCACACAGCTCCACCTAGTGGTAGTCTTGTTTTACACTCCAGATGCTCATTGTTTGCAAGGCTAAAAAGAAATATTGCAACAGTAGTTTAATTTTTTAGAGAGAGACAGAGAGAGAGAGAGAGAGAGAGAGAGAGAGAGAGAGAGAGAGAGAGAGAGAGAGAATCAGGTCAAAATGGTGCTGGAGGTACCAATCAGTGGTTGAATAGATTGGGGACTACCTTTATTAAAATGAAACTGCAATCACAACATTTTGCCATCGGTGTGTCATGTGTTCTATTAAAAAAGAAAACCACAGTCACATTTCATGTGAAATTCCTTTTAGAATTATAAAGGCGAAGAATACGAGAAAAAACAGAATAGCTCTTTAACACCCTTTAATAGAACACCACTTTACTGAATTATATAAATACCCACTATATACTAGAAGCGTTTACCATCCTATCAACGCAGCAAGAGCACGAGATCACCTTTCCAGTTTGTGTAACAGGCGCTGAAATACAAAGCAGAATGAACAGCTGTGCCTCAGCTTGTTCTTCCACTACATCATTAAATATAAATGCAGATTCCGTTTAGTTACATATTAAAACATGATCTGGTTTGGTTCAGCTAAAAGAAACAAGTCTCCATGGTCAGTAACACAGAGCTAATTGAAACTGAATTGAAAATGACAGGTTTCATCTCGAAGATTGGAGAACCCTCCAGTAACTCAGGTTAAGGCAATTACTTCTGAGTTTCAGTTACTCTCTTTGAATTTACATTATACTTACTGCCGGAATCCACTGTTAATTTAGTACACAGGACTCAGCAGTCAGCAATAAAGTTGTATTTACCGTTGATTGTAATATTATCTATGATATACCATAATTCGATAACAATTACTTTAAACAAAGGATAACATTCAATACAGTGTGGGGCAGCAGTGTGGAGTAGTGGTTAGGGCTCTGGACTCTTGACCGGAGAGTTGTGGGTTCAAATCCCGGTGGGGACACTGCTGCTGTACCCTTGAGCAAGGTACTTTACCTAGATTGCTCCAGTAAAAAAAAAACAAAAAAAAAACTGTATAAATGGGTAATTGTATGTAAAAATAATGTGATATCTTGTAACAATTGTAAGTCGCCCTGGATAAGGGCGTCAGCTAAGAAATAAATAATAATAATAATAATAATAATAATAATAATAATAATACATCTATATACATTAACAAAGAAGATGTTATGGAAAATTCTTAATTAATATGAACTGTTTATACTGAAACATTGTGCCACAGATCTCACGAGCAAGTACTTTCAAATGACTTTTTTACATTTCTCTTACTGTGTTATGACATTTGATTTTATTCTGAACGGCTCTTGGTTTTGTTGCTTCTGTACTGGGCTGTTTTAATGCTTCTCTATATATTATGTAGCTCAGGCTTCATACTCCTGGTGGATGGCCTTTGCCATTGTGGTAAGCTGTATGTTTGTTGTCCCTTCGTAAATTGTGCCTGGAAAAAAAAAAAATACAGATGAAAAAGTATTTTTTTAGTTGACTACATTATATATTAGGCTAATTTTGTTTTGTTGTTTACTAGTGCATACAATGTTGTACATTTGTTATCCACAAATGAGTAATATGTACTTCCCTCAACTCCCACTAGATGGCATAACTGGCCTTATTGGCCTTTTGACTTATAAGCCAGCTCTGTTGAGTAGAGTTAACAAACCAACAACACGCCTCAGGTCTCGCAGCTCTTTAAATGCAGAGCCTGTTGTATGAACTTAAAAACAATAAAAGTAATAATATTAAGCTGACCCAATTCTTTTGTGACCAAATGTAGTGGGGGCCTTGTAGTCAAACTATGCAATTGCTCCATTTGTATGCAGAGCAGTTGAGAAGTTGTCAAAAGAAAAGGAGACATTCTGATCTGACAGTCCTTTAAGAGGCGGGCCAGGCTTTTACTGCTGCACACCCAGGCTTGAGAACATCCAGAAACACACATGGGAATCATATTGGGTTACATGCTTTCCAGATTACTTTAGGCCACCCCATTCATGCTGGTACAATTGGGCCACAAAGCCTTTTTTCATGCACTGGATTCCAAACTTGTGCAAATGACCGTTTTGCAATTTAAATTGATCTCTTTTAGCCCAGAATTGTCTGTACCTGAGACCTCTTTTGTGTACCAGACATCCTCTGTTTATGACACTAACACCCTGTAACATGCATACAGCATGTCATTAATGTGATGAACATCTCTTACACAAAGATTAAGACAAATTGATGACATTTAATTGTTGTTGCTTAGTTCTGGGCATGAAAATGATGTAGGTTGAGGGATCACTTAAAGTCTTGAACTTTGATGTCTAAGTAAATACTTTCCCCTACCTTTCTGTAAAGGTAGGTTCCGTGCAGGTCCACACACACACACACATTAATTTCCGGAGAAGTATAATATGTGTGTGTGTGTGTGTGTGTGTCTGTGTGTGTGCATTAACATTTTTTTTAAAGTTTGATTTACAATATCAATCATGTCCCAATATTGTTTTGGACAGACCTGGGCAGCTATTCCAATCCTCCCCTCATTCAGCGTTCCGATTGCATACTTGTATCCTTGGCCTAACTGTCCCAAGATATTCTTCTCTGGAACCTGTGGATTCATTAAAAAACATACATTTTTTGGAGCTTAAACCTTTGGTTGAAAAATAACAAACTGTGTCTGGCCTCTGTTTCTTTTTTTTTCATCACATGATCATAACTATCAGGTTCTAAAAAACTTTGCACGCCCAAGAACATGTGGCGGTTTCTGTATTGTGCTATTGCTACGAAGCTATTAAAACTGCTGCTAAACATCTTCTCTGACATGTCTTTATAATCCAAGACATACACTAGAAACGGGATGTTTTAATTCATTCTTTAAGGCTCTTTCTCTGTTATGTGATTCTCTCATGAAATGCAAGATGTGATGGGTAGAGAATGTTTGACTGTTTTTCTTCATTGAACAGAAGAAGATAATTTCATAACTCAAATATTTAAACGTCTGTGTTGTTGTTCTCCAATGATGTCACCCACTGTCAACAATGTGCCCATTAAAGACAAGTGACAAGCCCTCCTTAAGAGACCTCTCTTTAATGCAGATAGGGGCAGATATCTACCTTCCTCGGCAGTCTGAGCTGCTACTTCAGGGAGGTTCCGGGAGCACGAGTCATACATTTTGTGGATCAACTCGCTCACTCACCTTTAGCAGCATGCAGTACAGTCTGATCCAATATGCCACACATAGAAAAACTGTAGAAGGTAAAAGGTGGAGTTTCTTAACCATGTATCTACCTACCTTAACATTGTCAAAAGTCAGAGGGCAGGTTGACGATGCCCTGAGGCCCAGTTTGTTTTCCTTCTTCCCGATGTGAAGCCCCTCAGTGTCTCTGTCTAAGATGAAGCAGGTGATCCCCTTGTAACCCTGGAATATCAGGGACATTTGGGTGAACAACCATGCCACCAAAATTGGACACTTCAAAGCTTAGAAATCCATTGCCCAGTGTTGTCCTGTTCAACACTGACAGGTCATAAGTTTCATATCTTTAAGCCTAAGCCCCAATGATGATGTGTTTTTCTGTTTTGAGCACTGTACGCTCACTCATCCAGTCTCTCTCTTTTAAAAGAACACAAAAGTTATAATATTCTGACTCAACCTGGAACAAACCCTCCCATTCAAACAAATCACTGTGTTTGAGTGATTTGTTTTTATAGATGTAGTTTATGGCATTCCAAGCAAGTGCAGATTCCTATTCAGTACTGGAAGTTGCTTACAGCAGAGGGGTTTACGTTAGCCATAACCAGGAACACGCCAGCCTGCTCCGCACTGCTAATCCACAGCTTGGACCCGTTGATGGTGTAGTAGTCCTTGTGCTTGTCAGTTCAGGTTTTCAACGAAAAGGCATCGCTGCCAGACTGTGCCTCTGAAAGGCAGAAACTGCCTATCTACAATAATGAAAAAAAGACAAGGGGATTTAGACTGACACTGGAAGGCTATGTTTTATTGGGGAAGTCTTTCTCAGTGCCATCAATAAAAGCGGCTTTTGTGCTCTTGAAAGATTTTATATACATATTTTAGCTAATCCTATTAAAAAAGGTATCGTCACCAAAAATACATAAGCAAATAATTACCTATTTTTATTGGCTCAAACTTTCTTCTAGCGTGGCCCTTTTCATACATGTTACATAATATACACAGAAAAAACTAACTATAACAAAATAGCAAGGTTCATTTAGGGATACAGTGCAGGGATGGAAATAAGACTCCTATTGCATAGCAGTTTGACCCATTCTGGGATTTAATACAAGCCTGATTAGCCACAGTGTATACAGGTAGTAGACAAAAAAAATTGAAACACCTCAGTAAATGAGGGACACCACGTATATTGAAAGCAAGGGCTTACACACAGGTGTGGCTCATGCGTTAATTAAGCAAATAACATCCCAGCATGCTTAGGGTCATGTATAAAAATGCTGGACAGGCCTGGTTGCCTATAATTATGGCTAGCATGGCTGCAAGAGGAGTGATTGTTGGGGCACGTTTGGCAGAAGCTTCAGTGACCAAGACAGCTCAACTTGTTGATGTTTCACGAGCAACAGAGTCTAAGGTGATGTCGACATGGAACTCCAAGGGAAAGACATCATCAGCAAAGGGCAACAGTGGGCGGAAGCGCATACTCCATGATCGTGATATCTGTGCATTAATTCGAAGTACAAGGCAAAACAAGCAAGCAACTGCAGATCAATTGACTGCAAATTTCAACCTGGGGCGCGAGCAGCCAGTTTCATCAAAAACGGTCCGCCGAGAACTCCACAGAGCGGGATACCATAGTGGCCCAACGCCCTATTAAGTGACTTCACATTGGTGTTTCCATTTTTTTGTCCACTACCTGTAGGTAACAAGCTCAAGAGTGTCTTATAAAAACTCTCAGTAAAACCGGGAATGGATTAAACTGCTATGCAATGGGAATCTTATGTCCATCCCTGCAGTAGTTTCCTTTGAATATTGGGGTCAATGTTCTGTAAGTAATGGGAATCCAAGCTTCCTCACCATGTCGTTGGCCAGTCAGGTGAGATAACACTGCTTCTGCTCCTTGGTCCCATGATCTCTGAAGAGGGTGTTGATGAGAGTGTTCTGGATGTCGCACAGCACAGCCACCGCCGGGTCCACTTTAGCCAGCTCCTCAATGACCAGGATGGAAGAGAAGAAAGTGGAGCCAGTCCCTCCGTACTGCTCTGGGATCTCAATGCCCATCAGCTGGAACAAAGTAAGAGACACAAGCTCTTCATCCATAACTCTTAAGCACTCAGTCATGAAGTATACAGCAGTACTAAAAAGAAAGTTGGGGACAAAACTCAATTCTAAATCATCAAGTCACTATCAGCAAATCAAAATGCCAGGATTCAGAACATTCCGATGCATCTTATTTTCCCATGTGCTGTCTCTTGCACAGAAGATTACTGTACTATATGACAACAATTGCAAAGACATAGATAATGGCATTAACTATTTACTGTGGTCTTTCTTTAAAATAAAGAAATAATAAATAAACAACCATTTCTAAGAGACAGCTTCGCTCTGAGGTCCTCTTGCCCACCCAAAGTGCTCACAAAAAGACACATACCATAAGAGACAAGCTCAACTGTGCATGGTGAAATGTTGGTCTAATTAAATTAATGTTTGTTTGTAGATTCATAATGTGTCAAGGTACTCCTGCAGAAAAACTAAATCAACTAGATCCGTTATGTGACAGCTTAGTTTCTTATAGTTTTACCTCAGCCTCCTTAAAGCAGTCAAGGAGCTATGTAAGGTTGACCCAGTTTAAGATGATGAAAGTGCTTACAGTGTGGATATGTTTCTAAACATTTCCACTGTAGAAGCATTTAAAGTACAAGCATACAAACCCCTTGTTCAAATAGCCCGAGGATAACAGATTCGTCCATGCACAAGTCCTCGTCCATTTTCGACACTAATGGAGAAATGCGCTCTTGGGCAAACTTCTTAACTGTAAACAAAAAGAAAAAATCTATTATTCTGTGCGCAGTGCCACACCATCCATATCCGTACAGATACATTTGCGAGCCGTGTACAGCGTTACCAACCTGCTTCCTTCATCATTGCCTCTTCCGTGAAAGTTTGAAGGGGAGCATAAAGGACACCGTTTGCACTGGCATGTTCTGCTGCTGCTTCTGATGTGATAGACCTCGTTACAGATGGCTGTACTTTCCAAGCAGGCACCACGCTCCATGGTCTAACAACATTTCTTCCAAGCTGTTGACAATGGAGTTTTAGTTTTTACTATAATCAGTGTGTTCTCTTTTACAAACCTGAACAGTGATCCGTGAAAAGAAGAATGCAGACTACAGATATAAGCGATGTGTAACCCATGGGGATTTCTTGTTTGTGTCTGCCAAAGCCAGTTGCATGGTTGTTGGTTTGATGTTCGATATTCATTTGATATTCAAAACTACATCACCTAGGCTTTCCAAACCAACTTTAATTTAAAGAAGACGAATTGTGAATTGTTTCACAGCCTTTTGTGTATCTGTGGATAGTATCAATCATGTATGAACCTGGATTGCTATAGGCGCATATATGGAATTCTGTATTGTATTTCACGAATTGTTTATAGAATTCACAGTCGAAGCAAAGGTCGTATTTGGTCTACCTCAGTCAAGGTAATACTTAGGTTGTGCGAACAGGTTTGTGAAACCAGTCATATGACGTAACATTCGTAATCGAAACACGTACCTGACCCAAAACATGACAGCTGATATGAGACAAACAGACGATGGCAAAATATTTAAAAACAAATACATAACAACGTAATATTATATCTAGATCATGCGAGTATGGTAAAACCTTCACTCACCTTAAAGCAGTTTCTGACTAAGGGAGCTGCCTTTTTTTTTATTTATTTTTTTTTATTATTTTTTATTTTACACAAATTAACTCGCGAGAAGAAAAAAAATTGAGCCAAGCCCCCTTTTCTTAAAGCGACAGTACAGAATTGATTACAATAATTCTCTGGAGAGAACGTGGAGTTTATTATTATGTATATATTTCTTTATATTTAATCATATATTCTTTGTGCGTCACGGTGTTTTAGGAACTTTACTGGTATGTCAAGTACTCGTTTAGTTTAGCTTTAGCTTATGTCGCATTTTTGAGCACCTCTCGCACTAAAGCACAGCGCCAAAACCGCTGTACGAAAGAGTCGGCTCCTTTGCAAGAAGCGTATATCGGGTTTATGTCTTTGTGTGTGAGTACGTCCCCTGCCAGCCCTGCTGCTGCTGCTTTCCCCCGTGCACGCTACAATATGTTTCTGTCTAGGAACCTCTCCTGTCACTCCGTGCGAGCACTGTTGCCTGTATTGCTTATTTTCTTGCTGGACTGAACTTTCACCCAGAAGCTGAAGCTTGCTTTCCTTTTGTTTTGGGTTGGTCGAAATGGTTCAGTGTCTCCATGGAAATCCTGCACTTAGTTAATATTGAATAGAAATTACAATAACAGTCTACTACTCGAGCCACGGATCTGTTGTTATCTTCGGAGAAGGTGCATGGAGAAGGCTGGTCGATTTCGACGGAAGTCATTTTCGATGTTTGAAGAGCGGAGTGTAAAGATTTAAATTGAACAAGCAGAACTGCGGGTAGGTGGCGGTGATCTTTTTACATATTTTTTGACAAATGAACTGGAATCTCTATATTTGTCTAGGCAAATAACTGATAATCTGTAGAGACTTAAGCATCTCAATACAAAATAAATACATTCACAGAGAGGGTTTTTCGTTAGTTTTTTTTTTTTTTTCGTCACTTCAGCTGCAGTGATTTTTTTTTTGCCTGGGTATAGCTGACGGTACATCCTTTAAGTTTTAGGTTCCGTGGAACCGGGGTGATAGCGATGGCATCTGTTTCAAAATTGTTCCCCACCAAGTAACATATTTCAGATTTAATTTCCAAAATTTGGTTTTTTGTTCCTGTTTACATTACATGACAGCATGCCACGTGACTAGACATTTAATACCGTCAACTCTGTTGGCTTTTGAATTTGTTGAGAGTAACCGAATACACATGAGGGTCCTTGCAGGTTTTGTGGCACATGATTTATTTTCCTTATTACCAGCGTAGCAAGTATTACATTACATTTTATTAGCTTTTTCATTAAAATTGGTTGTAGTACATTTAGTTTTGTAGTAGTTTTCTATTCTCGGCTTTGGTTATGTATACTACTAATAATAGTAACAATAATAAGAAATACGATTTTGGATCTATGCTGCAGGTTTTATGTAAAGGACATCTGGACACCTGGTTTATGTTACAACAGCAATGTAAACAGCTGTAGATTAATTTGAATATAATATTCAAAATCCTCCACAGCTTGAAGAATTTTTACCCCTTAGCATGTGTTATGGAGCTGCACAGTGTAAGCACTGTACTGTATCAAGTCAGTATTAAGGCTTATTACAATTACAGAGCTGCTATTAATTGTAATTATAGGTTTGAAAATTCCTGTACCGACCTTATTCAAATTCTGTGTGATGCTTCAGTTTTCCACATTTACAACTTTAACTTTTTATTTTAATTGGTTATTGAACCAGGTCCTCTTATTTTCATCAGTGCACGTTACTCAATTCACAGTGCTTACCATATACATCTAAACAGCAACCTTTTTTTGTTGATGAAGATAAAGCTTTTTATATTGGCCTGACGACACATCTATGCCCTCTGCACAGCCATAAAAAAAAAGCAATAGATGCCAAAATTGTGTTTTAGGAAGACTGCAGAACCTTTGTATGTACATTGTTCATAGGTGTAAAGACATCCCCACCACACACAAACGAATATAAGATGGGTGAAAAGAAACCAGAGCCTCTGGATTTCGTGAAGGATTTTCAAGAGTATCTCACCCAACAAACACAGCACGTAAACATGATTTCTGGGTCTGTCAGCGGGGAAAAGGAAACAGAGGCACTTCAAGGAGGTAAGAAATGCGTCCCTAACTTGGAGCATGTAGTATAGTCACCCCACCTACCAGCGCATGATGTTTCAGGGACACAGTGTAGATTCCATCCTCTGAATGATATCTAGTATTGGGAGAGTTCCATTAAATGTGCCTCTTGTTTATCTCATTGAATAGAAACGTATACTGCTGTGTTGGGGGGTTCTCAAGATTTCCCCCCTTAAGCCTACTGTGAATGGGTCCCTGATATTGTGTATCATCCTAAAAGGCTTTTGAGGTGGTTCAGCTTGCAACTAGCCATGTGATCCCCTTGGGCGTCAGGCCTGCCCAGCTAGTGTGCACTGACATCATCTTGCTGAGCCTTAAGGTTGTTTGAATGTCAATGCAGAAAACCGACCTATAATTTCACTGCTGACAGCTGGGACAGAGAATGATCAGAATGGACTGGACCACCCTTCGGTGGAGGTGTCACTGGAGGATAGCTCGGGGATGTTGGTGGATGGGTTTGAGAGAACTTATGACGGAAAGCTCAAGTGTCGGTACTGTAATTACGCCAGCAAGGGGACCGCACGGCTCATTGAGCACATCAGAATCCATACAGGTAAGGTACATTAAAGAGTACGGATACACCTTGAATAATCCTGTGGCACTTGAATACCTAGCTATAAGAAACGACTTAGTCTTGTAAAACTGCATCTGGAAAGTTGGTATTCAACAGGTAAGTGCATAAAAAAAAAAAAAAAACATTGTTAAAATATATTTTATCCTGCTACATTCAGCAGCTGTGAGCACATGCTTAAATAATCCAATCTAGGTTGTAACCAAAAAAAAAAGACTTTATAACAGTTTGTGTTTTAGTTTAGAGTGTTGGGCTACTAGTGGTCTTATTAATGAACAGTTTTATTTTACCCACAATGGCAGGAGAGAAGCCTCACCGCTGCCACCTCTGCCCCTTTGCCTCGGCTTATGAGCGCCACCTGGAGGCACACATGCGCTCGCACACGGGAGAGAAACCGTACAAGTGTGAACTGTGTTCGTTCCGCTGCAGTGACCGCAGCAACCTGTCTCACCACCGCCGCCGCCGCCACAAGATGCTGCCCATGAAAGGCACACGCCCCACACTGGCCAACAAGAAAATGCTCAGCGTCCTGCAGAAGAAGTCCAACAACCTGGCCTTCAGCCGCCGGCTCCTCATCAACTTCAGCCCACCCTCCATGGTGGTGCAGAGGCCTGACTATCTGAACGACTTTTCCCATGAGCTACCAAACATCCATACTGAATCATATGAGAGCATTGCCAGATCTCAGGTGAGCAGTGGTAGTGGGAGTGGATGTCTTTCCAGGGACCCTCAGGATTTAATGGTGGACAACCCCTTAAACCAGCTCTCCACACTGGCTGGGCAGCTCTCCAGCCTGCCCCCCGAGAGTCAGACCCCTGTATCCCCGGATGTGGTCTGCCGCGATGAGAAGCCTTTCTTGATCCAGCACCCTGCAGACACACCTGTGGTGTCTACTGTGTCAACCAGCATCGCTCAGAGCTCCTCTCCCACCAGCCCTGAGCCCCGGCCACCCCCCCACCCCCACAGGAACTACAGCCCTGTGGCAGGGCCCAGCAGTGAGCACAGCGCCCACACTAGCACTCCCAGTATCAGCAACAGCCAGCCCAGCACCCCAGCCCCTGCACTGCCAGTGCAGGACCCCCAGCTACTCCACCACTGCCAGCACTGCGACACCTACTTTGCAGATAACATACTGTACACCATCCACATGGGCTGCCACGGCTACGAGAACCCCTTCCAGTGCAATATATGTGGGTACCAATGCAAAAACAAGTACAACTTTGCTTGTCATTTTGCAAGGGGGCAGCATAAACAGCAATGACTGCAAGACCTTAAAGATGATAATAGTGTTTTTTGGATTACAGGGTAATCTTCATTTTTCCGGTTCCATGAATTTAACGGAAAGCTTTCATTGCTAATCCTAGGAATTAGATCCGTATTTTTTTGGGAGAAACAAAGTTTGTGGGCTATAAGCTTATTTTCTGTTTAAAAATGGTGCAGATAAATTAAAGCCTACGTTGTATCCTTTTTTATAGGTCAGCAATCATAAAATAGTTTTTAGAGGGAGAGGGGGAGGGGGGCTCTAAATTTAAGAACATCAGTGTACTTGTGGAAGTTGTCACTTTATTACCCGCACAAGAATTATTGCACATAAAGCAATTAAAATAATAGCTTGACTTTACTAAAGGCACCAGCTCACACTGCAGTAATGGCTCCAGCACACATGTGCTGTTCAGAGCGAGATGTGTTACATTAACAATATCATTAAGGCCTTGAAGTTCCACTCCCTTACTAGTCTGTAGGTCTTCTAATGTAGGATCACATCCCTTCAGGGTGATTTACAAACTTAATGTAATTCTTTATCTTCGCTGTGCTCGATTAAAAGGTGTTGGTCTTCAGTTAGCGAGGGAGGGAGGGGAGGGGGGAGAAGACTTTAAATTCTCTCTGAAGTTTTGGAGAGGATATAGCCAGCTACCCTCTTTAAGCCTGGTGCAGTAAGATGTGCTATTGTCAGGCATAGGTTCGAGGGGAAAAATACATTTGGGAGAGAAATAAAATAATGCTGCTGTATACTCTAGCATATCAGTTCGATATAATAGTGTTTCTAACAGGTACATTTATTATTCTTTAAGGAGGGGGTCTGTAAGACCTGACCTACAGAATAACCAAAATCTCAACATAAGAATTTTCTAAGTGCTTCCACCACATGAAAAGGAAACTACTTGTACAGCAAGAATTATCAGTACTTTTTGGTGCATCATGGTGCATTTTCTGAGCTGTTTGACGAGAGATGTGTTACAGTAACAAAACCATTAAGGCCTTGCAGCCCCCCTCCCTTACTGGTCTGTAAGTCAAAGTACATTTCAGTTACATTCATTTTTATTAGCAGGATTGAGTACTGTGCTATGTACCAGATAGAAACACCTGCATTGCATTATTCCTTAGTTACCAATATGCGATGGAAAGGTGGCAGCTCATTTCAGATTTTCACAAAGAAATCCGAATCAATGAAGTGTTATATTTTCCTGATTTAAAAAAAAAAATTAAAAAATAAGTGATGTAAACGGAATTATCTAGCACTTTCTAAGTAGCCTTGGAATATGATTGAAATTGATCATTAGATGTTGAAAAGAATAAAGAAAGCCTTTAAGAACTAATTATAAACATCATTTCAAGGCCAAAGTATTCAATAACATTTTTAAAATATATATTTTTTAAACAGCATATTTTGTATCTGCATTATAGCAACTATTAGAATGTTTTAAAGATTTCCTTTTTCAGTGACAATTACTTGCACATTTTATTGTGTGTGTGCGTGTGCGTGTGGAAGTGAGTGTGCTATAAATACATCATTAATTACACCTTGAAAATGTTTCATTTAATAATGTGTTGGGATTCATTTTGTTTTCAACAGAAACCTGTTACTTTTCTTTGTTTATCCTTGTGGTGCCATTGTGCTTTGGTTATATAAAAGTATAATTACAAATGCCATCTAGTCCATTCTACACTGCAGAACAGTACATAAAACAGGGTCCCACTTAATTATCAGAACTTATTTTATTTATTTTTTGTAAGTTGAATACATCTGTTTTGCCAATTGAAAGACTTGCCAAATTGCTTTTTTTTGACTGCTGGGTATATATGTGTGTGTTTGCATTCTCATAGCCACACTGCATTAAAATGGGAAATAAAAGCTACACAAATAATTACCTTCCTAGTCACTATTGATTACAAAAAAAATCCAACACGTGTTCATTTGTTTTCGTAAGTGTAAGGAATCACCATGAATGGTATAGGTCCCCTTTTCAGCTAAGAAAGAAAGTTTCTGATGGTTTAGATGAAATTGCACTTGAACTAGTATGCTATCATAACAGCAATATATAGACATACTGGGAAACAGTGTAGCCCTTTCTGATGAAAGGGTAGAAAAAAAAAGAAACCAACGCCCCCCATCCCAAGTGTAAAAAAACTACTGTACATATTTAGTTTTTCAGTTGATGAAGACTGTTGTATGTATATGTTGACTTGTCCAAGGTTGTGGCAGCTTCAGATTTGCAGTATCTAATAAATAATAACAACAAAAAAAGTTTTAACTACAAACATTTTTCTAATGAGGTGGTGTAAATGTATAGTCTACGATTGTTTTTGTTAAGCTGTGCTTAAATTGCTTATTTTGCTTGGCTTTGAAAAGGATCATAATGGATAGGGGATCCACACACCAGTTTGAGAGTTTTAAGTGCCTACCAAAAATACTAATACTGTACCAATAGTTTAATACAGTTGTGTAGTCTGAAGACCCTTGTGCACTACAGGGAAGCAACTGGCTAAAATGTAATGGGTTACTTATGAAGCTACTTACCCTTTAACAACTTATTGTGAAAGTGTGTAATAATTTTATGCAGTGAATATTCATGGGATATGTATTTTATGCTGTCACGTGTCTTACATGTATCTGGTGTGGACTCACAATCATTGCATATAATTTCTAATTTTTTCAGTGTATTTGGCTTAACCCAGATTGTTTCCAAAAAGCATGTCAGATGTGAAAAGGGAACAGTAGCTACTGCATAACAACAATACACCAATCCTAACAGCATTGCATTTATGCAGCTGTATTCAAATGCAAAATACAGAATTGCTTCTGTACAACATGTCTCTACTTTTCGTAATGCAACATATAAAAAGTTGTGTTTTAAATGCAGTTTTTAGAGCATACATTTTGTATTCCTGCTACTGTAAAAATATATTATGAATTAAATAAACCACAGAACACTGATTAACTAACAAAGTAATATTTTTTTTTTTAAATACAGACCACAGCTAGTATTTATTGAATGTTTTTGTGCCTCATTGCTTCTGTTAGCTGCTTGAGCCTTGTCTATTTATGGTGAGTCGTGCTTTCTTGTGATTGTCTGAGAAATGATACTGATTGTTGCCTAAAGAATTTAAACTGCCAGTCAATTCACTTTCAACAGTGCAATGCATTCAAAGAGCAAGTTGTCCTTGTTTGCTAGCGTTACTGGTACTGTCGGTCTTATGTTTAGTTTTTTTGCAATTGCTTTTGCAGCTGAATTGTCTGTCATTAGTAGTATTTTATGTTATATATTGTACATAATGCTGCGATCCAAGCTCTTGTTTTTTTGGTGTTTGTTTTGGAAGTACGCATCCCAGTGATTTCCTTTTCAACATATTCTAGATGTTTGTTTTCATATTTATTTGCGTACCCTGGGTCATTAATAACTGTAAATGAAGCCAGATTCCCCTATGTAAGTTCAAAAGGGGTAGCTTTTATTTTAAGACTGTGTTCAGCTGAAGAGTTCTCCGGTTTCTATAAACTTAGCACAGTTGATTAATTGACCCTGTGTATGCTAATGGTAAATATCAAAGCAATAACACCTACGTTGAAGCAAATATAGCAATGATACGTACAGCACAGGAGACAATAAAGGCAAGTTATGAAGCTGCGCAATACTCTAGTAACACTTAAGCAGATCAATTCTATCTTGTGTATAATTTCCTATTAATGTATGGACAAAGTGTACTAATGTAAAAATTAAAATAGGAAAAAAAAGATATATAAAATGTCACCTCTAAGTCATTAGGAAAGGTATGCCAATATTGGAAAGTAATATGTAGCTTGTTTAACATACAGTACAGTATACATATACTCCAGCCTGTTTGCATCGTTCACACTTACGATCAGATTGTCCGAGGCTGGCAATGTTCCTTTTTTTTGCATACTTTTTTCATGCAATAAGTGGGGAAATTTGCGTGAAATGTAAATGTTTGTGCTCAGTACAAAAGATGCCTAATTTTAAATAATAACTAAAACTAAGCAAAAGTATTACTGTATATGTGGCTTCATCTGTAGCTCAACCTGAAATTACATTTGCATAGCCATCAGATTCCATAAATTATGTGTATGAGACCAATTCATATGAAGTACTTTTGTGAATGTTTTGTCAGTCCTGTATAGTCAATTAAGGGTATTAAATTAATATAGTTTTTACATCGTCGATCAGGATAATGGCAAACAGGACACTGCTTTCTGATCAAAGGGAAGTGTAAGGCTTGGCTATGGAAGAATGTAGTAAACAGACAGCAATAAATCGTGGGAAATGGCTGCATTAAGATGGGTTAAAATACTTTCATTTTGAAGGTTTCTGAATGGCATGACTTTTGATTGGGATTGATGTGGGCCGTCACAATACTTGTACTGTCTTTTGTCTTATGATCTTTTACGGTGTACCCCTTGATTTGATATGCCTGTTATAGAAATTGTATTGTTTTTAATTTATTACCTTTATTAAGGGTTGAGAATTTTCTACCTAGAGAAACAAATATAGTATAAATAATGGTGCATGTTTTTATTATTTCAATTAATAATACGTGTACTATTGTGTATTTTTTTTTTTTTTTTTTTTTAAGTACTTTTATATAATATTCTGGTTTTCAGGATGCTGTCTAACAAGGCTGGAATTTATTTATTTTAAATGTAGAGCATCATAGAAGCTTTTCAAATGTAAATATTCTGATCATATTATCTCAGACATTAACTAAGGGTACATGACACTGAGACTTTTACATCAATGTTCTAGGGCAGTGTATTTCCAATGCAAAAGTACCTGAAACATTAATTATGTGTTTGTAATGTCATATGTAAAACATATGTAAATTACTAAATTGTTAACATCAGTACATTGTATGTGTAGAAACACAATTTGTGAAAGACTGTAACTTAAATTAATGTCTATTTCAAACTTCAAAGCTCTGCTTTTTGTACTTCATAAGTAAAATTCATTTTTCTAATGGGCTGCTAGTATGTTTCTGTTTTATTATTTCACTTTTAAAACCAAATCTTTCCCCACTCTGCAAATCAGCAATAGCCAAAAGGTGGTGTGATATACTGTACATAATTGGAAAGAAATAATTGGGGAAATGTATTTATTTGTTGAAGTATAACTTGGGTCCATTATTTGAACATCCTTATTTATATACAGAGATTTACAATATAAAACAGTGCTCCCTAGGTATTTCACGATTTGGTTGATCCTACGTTGAGAGTAAATTGCATAAACCTTATTTTACTGTATAAGTACCTTCACTAATCCAGTTTTTAATATCAGACAGCAAAATAAACAAGGAGCTGAGATAGACTAGGGACAATCTCATCCAACAAGTAATAAACAGGTTTATCTCTAATAGGTCACCTTGACTTGAGCTGAGCTTGGTACCTATTCACTGTGGCTAATCAAGCTTGTATAAAACCTGGAATGGGTGGAACTGCTATGCTATAGGAGTCTTATATCCAATCCTGGATAATTTTATTTCACACTTAATTTAAAGCCAATGTACAAGATGCCTCTAGTAGCATTATCCTAACTTTTGATCTACACTAGTGTCTGACTCTCGGAGTTCCAGCTGAAAGATAACTCTTGCTCTGGAATCGTAAGAAACCACCGCGCAGTCCCAGCACCTCCGCCGCCACAGGTATTCCGGAAGAGCCCGTGCTAAGGTCGACTTCCCCGCCGCTGGAAGATGTGTTTCACCACCGTTTCAATAGCGCTACTTATTCCGCTACGGTAGTGTTTGACTGCTTATAGAGACATACTGTTGCAAACACTAATTAGTTTAACCACATTATCCAAAATAATGTTACATTTTATACCACTGAAAATAATTTAATTGCTTATGTATTTGCGGGTTTCAGCTAAAAGTGAACAAACTTCCTTGTTTTGGAAGCTGAAAAAGCGGCTTTTCCGGAGGTTGCGGCACTGTAATCTACACACTGCGTAACCAATCCGCACAGTGAATTAAAAAAAGGGCGGTCCTTATACGATTCCTCCTGTTTTAAAGGTGTAGTGCAGCTTTTAAAGAACATCACTAAAGGATGTGAACACACAGCCACAGCAAACGAAAATACAGGTTTTTTTTCTGTTTGAGTTGAGTAGAAACACTACACTGAAACAAGTTTTCAGAGTTTATAGATCCATAATAAAAGAGACGTGACAAAAACGTTTGTGAGTTAGCTTTGTATAACCACAGGAAAATAAGTTGTTTAAGAATCTAATGGACCACTTCCTAGTTGCACCAAAAGGCAGTAAAAATGATATTGCCAAAGAACACCAGAGCTCTTTTTTTATAACTCAAATATTCTATTTCTTGAATATGTATAGAAAGAATAATGAGTTACAGTGAATACTATGCACGTGTGATAGCTTATTGTCTACAGTGAAAACCAGTTAATAAAATAACTGGTTAAATGAATACATTGCATGTTGTAATCAAAACTTGCTTTTCGTTTGCTATTCATCCAATATAAAACCTACAGCTTTATTGAATCAGCCACTTGATGTGATCGAAATGAAGGTGTACAAACATTAGAGGGCTTTCACTGGATAATGCAAGAGTTCTGCACCCGTCTACAAAACATTCTTTATTAATGAAGCCAATATCAGGATCATACAGAATGATGTTCGTTAGCGATTAGCATTTACTGTCTACAGTTAAAATATGCATAGCATTTGTCTGTAATCAAGCTAGCACAGGTAAAGTCTAAGCAAAATGAAAATGCCAGTTTTTTGGTTTTTAAGAGGTATTTATGCTTTCTTTGTCAATTCACTTTCTAGACATTATTCTTAGGAATAAAATGACAGTATGGTGACACAGTCATTATAGCAGCTATTAAATAGTTAATCAAATAACCAAAACTGTGACTTTGTGTAAAAATGTAAAAAGTTAAAAGAAAAAAACACAAAAAACATTACCTTTAAAAAGAAGTGGAGTATTGTGCCTTTTTAAAAATGTGGTTTAGAAGATGTATGTAGATATACTAGACATATCTAAATAGGTATGCAGACTGTTTATAAAAACGAATATACATATTAACACTTACATCATTTTATAATTAAAAATAAACTCTGATATGCAAAAATCATAAAGTATGCAAAGTTCTTTCAGTTTTTTATTGTTTAGAGTAGACAGGGAAATAAAACAAAAAAAGAACACCATTTATGTACCAATAAGGACTCACTTAGCCTTTGCCTAAAATCAGTGTGAATTATTCAAACTCAGTATATTGCATTGTAATTGGTCAAAATTATTATTTTACTTAATCTTAGTAATAAGTAACATTATTATTTGCACTGTCATTCAAAAATCCACGATCCATATATAAATTAAAATATGTAACATTATTTAAGAAGCTTTTTTTCTTCTATGAGTCTAACAAATCTACCACTTAAATAAGAAAACAACATTGTTCTAGGAAATATTATTTACCCATTTTCAGAGTGCATCCAAACATCTATAACTTATTTAGTTGTGCAAGGCTTCAAAATAGTTGAGGTCAGTAAAATATAAAACTTCCCTATACAATGCCAATTCTTTTATGTATTATTATTTTAGAAGAAATATATCCTGTTTCAGAGTAAGAATTCTATAGAAAAATCGATCATGCACAAATAATTCCAGCCATTATGAACCCCAGCAGTATCGGAAGAAGCAGACATTTAACAAAACAAGCATGTGGTAAAATACATCCGAGATTCTGGGGGCATCTAAAAAAAAAAAAAAAATCACATTCTGTAAAAGTGAAGTTAGTCAATTTAATTGCACTTGAAACTGGTAATAGTTACAGTTAAAATGCTAATAAAGTGCAACTGAAATGCAGTTAGAATGCAGTTAAACTGCAATCTCACTGCACTCTTCTGATCTGTTCACTGCAGTCATTCTGCTTGTCATTTGTGATGTAAAAGGAGCTATTGTCCCAAGCACAGCTCAGAACTGAAACCTTGAGCATGCTTAAACTAGTTTAAGCATGGTTTGTAGAAAGTTTGGGGAGGTCAGGTCTTGGTGGTCTCACAGGGTGATTTGGTGGAGGTGGCGGGGGGCGATGGGCTCTTCCGACATCCTGATTATAATATTGAGCACTGAAGAAAGAATGAAGGAATGTCAAAGTTAAAAGATATGTTTTCTATGTGACTATCAGTGTGCCTGGTGACTGTAGCTCCTGCCACAAAATGCATGGTTGTATACTGCAGCCAACCAGACATACACATTTTATTTTCTTTGTACTCACTTCTTGTAACACTAACGGCTGGTTTCATAGACAGAGAGTAGCACTAATCTTGGATGTCCTTACCTAAACATCAGGTAGTCCAAGATTAGTGCTAAATGGGGTCTGTGAAACCAGCCATATATTTGGTTTTCCTTTTTTTGAAATTTTTTCCTGGAGCTCAAACTTGATGAATCCCGTCAATATTGTTGTAAATCAATAATCTTAGATATTGATTTATTTTAATTTTGTGGATTTCAAACGTCAAAATTAAGAAAAACAAATCTGTTGTATTTTGTATTTCATTATTTTGTGGTGCTGCTTCCCAAAGATGCAAGGACTGCTTCAGTCCTGTTCCATGTTTTGTTTCTGCACCTACAGCAGCTATACTGTAGATGTAAAAGTTTTCAGAGTGGAGATGTTTTTTAAACTAAAATAAGTCAGTTAAGTGCCCCTTTCAATTTGAGTTCTACTTCAACCAAATCAGTTATTTAGTGACAGGTGAGATGCTGTGCTGTCAGTGGGAGCCTTTGTGACGTCCCTTATATAAAAAGTTTACAGTGTCCTAAATATCACAGGATGTTCGGATATACAATCCTAATGAAAGTCAAAAGTAATGAGATTTCACTTGTTCTATAATAACTAATGACTGTATACACAATCAAGTACAATATAAAACATGTTATTGCAGTTACCTTTGTGGAGGACCAATGACAACCGTTTCAGTGGTGGGGATAGGCTTTTAAAAACAAAGCAGAAAACAGTTGAGACATCAAATAAGTAGATGCTTGTTACACGAAAACAACATATAGTAGGATAATGCACATTTTACACTAAGCATCTCTTAATATTTCATGCAAAGATTACAAAAAAACGATTATTCGATCATTCATATCACACTCTCCACTTGTGAGGGTCATTGGTGTTGTATGTATATATTTACCGGATTGTTTCGGGTATTATTTTGCCCAGGTCCATTCCTTGGTCCTCTATTTGCAGCTTCAGTGCGCTCCCTGTAAATGTTACATAGAACAATTTTTACTAACAATACATGACAGTGCTTTCTGAATTTCACAATGTAATTCTAATTCCATGGCTGTCCCTTTCGTTTTCATCCTGAACTGACATAGAAAATAGATCTCTTAGTTTCTGTGGTACTGCCTCTCCGTTATTCCAGTGAACTGAAGCTGGGACTTCTTGGGAGCGAGGAGTCCAAGGCTGAAACACACACTAAGTCTTTTGTGCATCTGTCTGTTGTATATGATTGGATGTCAAGGGGTAAACTGACCTGTACTGGGTGCTCTTTGATTTCCGACATCTCCTGAACACCATTTCCCGCTTGACAACGATGAAGATGATCGCAGCGACCACAGGGACCACCAGAAGGAAGAATACGAGTAGCCCGTCTCGTAGGGATGTATCTAAAAAAAACAAGGATGAGAATCCTAGTTGGCATGGCAGCTGATATGATAGTAATAGTAATTGTAATAGTAATAATAAAAGCAGAGGTATTCCTAGACTCCATGCCAGGGATACAGTCCACACTGCATCCCTGAGGAGATCCCTGGGATATCCAGCTCTAGACTCTGCAGCTGTACCTATGTGCGGGGGGCCGCTGTCAATACTCCCTCCGTAGCCCCTGCTGCTGCAGCTCGGGGGGGCCCAGCTTTCGTCACAGTGGCAATTGCCGTTGTTGTTGCAGATCTAGATAGAGATAGAATGGTAAGGGCAGGTTTTTCAAGATGTGTCTAGTACATGACTTGTAGGTTCAGAATGAACCTGGATGCAAACATATCTCCTGCTTTAAAATGATGCAGAATTCCACTCTACTCATGTTCCCTCAAAGACTCTCATTCCGGAACAGTTTGGTTTGGTCCTTTTCAGTAGGACTGTACTGTGAGCTTCAGTAAACATACATGACACCAAGCACCATTCACAAAGCATTCAGCGTTTTTGTAAAATCTAATGCAAGGTAAAGCACAGTTAGGCATTGTAAGGTCCGGAGAGGTATGGTAAAGCACATTAAAAACCTGGCCAACCATGGTAAACTATGGTAAATGCATAAAATAACTATGGGAAAGCTGCAAAATTACTATGCAAATATACTGTGGTAAACGTTAATGAGGGAGAACTAGCAAGAAACATCAACACCAAGTGTCCACTGTCTAGATATGGCATATACAGTATTCCACACTACCTGAGCACTGGCAGACAGTGCTATGTATGCGCTTTCGGAAAGCTGGTTTAGCAGAAACATTTTGCTTCACTTACACCATTCCCATTGCACTTGTTCTGTATGTCACAGTTAAATCCGAGGCCTGTGGCGTTTGCGCACTGAAAGTTCATGCAGGCCTATGGAAACAAAAGAAAGTATAGAAAACAGCCATTTGAATCTGATGATGTCAGTTCTGGACAGTATAGGGAATTACATGTGTAACTTCCACAGCAGAAAAAAAAGATGTAAAACTTCTGAAAAATGTATGATACATAGGTTATTTTCAGGTGCGCTCTTGAAAGGTATGATATCTGTGTTATTGCAGTATACATCCCAGGTTTGTTTATTTTAAAGGACATTGACATTTACTATTTATGGTTAATTGTTCTGCACCACAGCTAGGTTCTGGCACAGATACTGAACAAATTGGACTGGGTCCTGTTCGGTACTGTATGCTAAATCTAAGGGTTAATATGGGTTACAAATTAGCAGTACATGCCAGTTATTGTTAAATCTCTAACTAATCCTTCTTATTATTTTATTTATTTATTTATTTTATTTTTTTTGCGGGTCGCCATTACCTTCCCTTTTTCACAGCCACTCCCCCGTTTCACATAGCCAGCGTCTGTGACATCTGTCCCCAAGTCGAAATCCGCGTTCACACACGTAACGCCTCCGGTTTCCTTCAATGTCACTGTTGCGCCAAAAGGGAGGTTGTTCGTGTCGACTCCGATACACTGCAATTTCCCACACATAACGTTCCTGAGGAGACAGAAAAGAAAGGAGAGTAAACGTATTCCGCCGGGACGGGAAGCAACTAAAAAAAAAAAACCTTTGTTTTGTTTGTTAAGGGCTACTTACTCTCTTGTACACTTGATATAATTGGTATCTGAGGGTCCACAGTTCCCAAACCTGTCACCTCTCATATTGGCAGTGATGAAACACATATCGGGGGCCTTGCTTGCCGCTGAAAAAAATCCAGATTCGCAATTAGGATGCAGATCCTCGCAGACTTTTTCATTTTAGTTCCCATTCATTTGTTTAAAAACAGGTTCACATTTCATGAAGAGGCAGCATTTATTAATTTAACAAGTTCCTATAGGAAATCCCAGTAATGAGCAGCACTGGTCTACCCAGGTAAAAACTAGTAGTTTGCTGGTTTTCAACTGGTCATGCTGGTTAAAGATCTGGTTAAGCTGACCCAGAAACAGACAGGTAATTTACAATCCTTTACACTACAATTCTTATGCCAATTTTATTTTGCTGTGAACCTCACACACACTTACTTTTACCGAAGAGCTTGCGACACTGAGCGTCAAAGCTCTGGCAAAGGCCATCAAAGCAGTAGGCAGTGTTGTTGGCACAGGGGTACCCGTTCATGATGAAGAAGTCGCCTGGACAGAAGCCTGTGTTCCCAGTGCAGTACTCCGGGAGGTCACAATAATCGCTGCTGGCTCTGCATGGTGTTCCTGCCACTTTGATCTAGAAACAGAAACGGGTCACCTTTTAATATCACCCCTGTGAATGTCACCCTCTGCCTACTATCACCTCACTGAAATGTCCAGTATGATTCAGTGATTGCATAACATTCACAAGCAAGTAAGTTGCTGTGCAGTATTGAAACGATCTGACATATACAGTAAATAAGCATAATGCAGCATACAAAACAGCTCTCTTATGAAAAATATTTGTATACAGAAAAACAGGCATGTTTGTTGCATCAACACTTGTGTGTTTTAATGCACACTTTCCATACGATACCCATTGCTGTAGTGTTACAGATCTGATGCTGTAGTGGCCCAAACTTCTTTCTGATGTACCTTGCAGTTATCACAGCAGCTTCCTTCTGCACAGGAGGATCCAGACGAAAACATGCATGTAGCCGCATTGCAGCATTTATTGTTGCATTTCTGGAAAAAAAAGGGGATTGCAATGGGTGACAAAAGCACAAAACAAGCTTCATTTATTGCTACTAAAGAGTAGATCGATGTCAATAAGACTCATATTGCACAGAAATTTCACCCATTCCAGGTTTTAATACCAGCTTGATTAGCCATGGTGTATAGGTAACAAGATCAGGTGTGTCATCTTAAACTCATAGTGAAACCAGGAGTGGATCAAACCGTTATGCAATGGGAGTCTTATTTCCATCCCTGGTAGACTGGTCAGACAATTCTTTTTACTACATTTGTAAAAGGTTTCAGTACCTCCGGGGGTCCGCAGTCACACTGCTCTCCTGAGTCCACCACATTGTTTCCACAGACAGGAAGGGTGAAGATTTTGTCAGGGGAGGGGGGGTTCATGAGACAGCGCCCACCCCCTTGAAAAATCAGATTCTGAAAGTCATTTTCACTGCAGCTGCTAAACATGGTCCCTCCTCTGCAACGAGAAAAAGACAAGAACGTTTCTTGCTTAGTTTTTCTAATGATTTTATATAAAAGGTGCGATAAAGTCGGCACTGAAAATAAACAGCATTAAAAAACAACAACTGGAGTTAAACTGCTGTGAACATGCAGCAAACTGTACAAACACAACTGGAAGAACAAGAAACACATTGTCATCTGTAACTGCAAATTGAGGCCACCATCATTTGATCTACATTGGCAGGCAAAGCCAATGGAAGAGCAGCTCCTGATCTCATAGTCAAAGCATCTTAATGTAACTGTGGCAAACATGCTCATTTTATTTGAAGTGTTTATTCAAGTTAAATTTAGGCAAAAGTACATCTGGGCAATCTTATTACTTTATGAAAATGTGTCTAAGGCCACTTTGTTTACTGAGAAGAAACGAAAATGGCAGTGACTTGTTGAAATGTCTGCTTTATGTGTTCTTTTTGCCTGAAATACACACAAGACAACATGTTCACCTTCCATATGGCATCCTTTGCTCTGTAGTTAATTCAGTAAAGTGATCCATTCACAAACTATTCTTACTTCTGGGGTATTATTTTACTTAAATACAGTGTTACATATAATGGCTTTAAACATGTTTTGTAAATTAATGAATATTCAAATACTTGTCTGAATTTTATAGGGAAATCCTAACATTAAAATTCACGCAAAAAACGCAATGGAAGCTAAATGAATAAATTAAGTGTTGTTTACTTTGCTGCGGCGTCCATGATACAAGCTGTATTGCAGGAACACTTGGTGTTGTCATGGTTCATCCCCAAGTTGTGTCCGAGTTCATGAGCAACAACAGTCGAGAAGTACTGCAGACTGTCGTAATCAAACTTTAAAGATAAAAACACACACACACACACACACGTCAGGCTATATTTCACACTCATCTGAGTGTGTCACACACTCAATATGATAACATCCCTTATATTATTCATTACATCCCTTTCATTACTACAAACAGTGGATGTCAAAGTGACAGTGAATGAACTCTTTGTAGAAGGATTGCTTCATATAACTGACAAGATTGCTAGTCAGGCACAACTAGAGAAGACTACATCTTAAGGCAAACGCATCCAACAAGTATGCTAGTTACATCCCTCTGCCAGGTTTTTAAATCAGAGCCATCATCAGTCTACTAAAACCGCTAATCACCATGACCAGCTGTTCTGTGCATGTACAAATGGAAGTGGGACTAAGGACAGACACTGGGGTACAGAATGAAAACAGATACCCACCGTATTGATTCCACCACCAGTTCTGTTTGAACAAACTGAGCCAACAAAGGCCATCCCCAGGACTCCATCGTATGCACCCCGTCCACTGAAACAGACAACAAAAGAGAGAGTGTGCAAGTTTTGCTTATTTATGTTGTTTGTTCTTCATATGAAACACTGCATTTTCTCAGCCTACGTTTATATATATATATATATATATATATATATACTGTATTATTATTATTATTATTAGTTTATTTAGCAGACGCCTTTATCCAAGGCGACTTACAGAGACTAGGGTGTGTGAACTATGCATCAGCTGCAGAGTCACTTACAATTACGTCTCACCCGAAAGACAGAGCACAAGGAGGTTAAGTGACTTGCTCAGGGTCACACAATGAGTCAGTGGCTGAGGTAGGATTTGAACCGGGGACCTCCTGGTTACAAGCTCTTTTCTTTAACCACTGGGCCACACAGCCTCCTTAACACACTGGACCACACAGCTTCCTTAACACACAGTATTAAGGAGACAGAGCACAAGGAGGTTAAGTGACTTGCTCAGGGTTACACAATGAGTCAGTGGCTGAGGTGGGATTTGAACCGGGGACCTCCTGGTTACAAGCTCTTTTCTTTAACCACTGGACCACACAGCCTCCTTAACACACAGTATATATATATATATATATATATATATATATATATATAGCACAAGCACACGTTTAATTGTGCAATTGTGGATGTCAATAACTGTGCACTGCAGAAACGCACACATTTACAATGATAAGAAGATAAAAATGAAAAGACTATGTTATTAGACACAACTGGCTTGGGTCAAAGCTGTGGTGTCTGGACCTCCTAATTGAATGTCCAGCATGCTTTAACGAAGCGGACTCACATGATCAGGTGCCCAGCATCATGCCTCTTCCTCGGCAGGAGAACGGCCTCTCTCCACGAGACGAAGCGGCTCACAACCTGCCCCGCTGAGCCGTTCACATCGATGGGGTTGCTGTCCTTCCAGATCTCCAGCCCCGTCAGGATCACCTGGATATTGATCATTTTGTAGTACTGGAAATGGGAAGCAAAACCGATTTGCTATGGCCTCACGCTTATACAATAAGTTTCTTATAGTGCAAGCATACCAAAGTATAACAAAGCACAGTGTAAGCCTGGTAAAGCAGAGGTAAGCATTGTAAAGCACAGAGAGGTACTGTGTAGTAAAGCATTAAAAAAAAAAACATGGCAAACCAATGTAAACTATGGTAAACGCATAGTATAGCCACGGGAAAAGCAGGGTAAAAGGTGCACAAATACAGTGCAAAGGGCATTGCGCTATAAACATGCTGTAACCTGGTGTAGATACTAGAATATCATTAGAGAAAAATACTGTAATATTATTCCACTGTCTACACCTTGCTGTTGTGACATAATAACCCCTACAGTGATACAGCACAATGTATTCACCTGGCTTTTGTGACATACTGCATAAACTTTTATTTCATCTTGTATCGAACCCCCAGAAGAGTTACTTAACTGTAAGCCAACTGAACATTACTGTAGCTCTTAAATATAACAGGCATGTGCATGCAGAGAACTGCCCCGACTCTGAAACAATGGCAGATCCATACATCTATTGAGAAAGCACCAATGTGTGAGGGACTGTATTATTTCTGAAGTGCTATCAGTCTGAAAGTATAACTTTCTGTGCTTGTGCAGCAAGTGTTTGTTCTACTGAGGGTCAGATTCACACAGCACTCCCCGTCACATTGCTGAAATGAATTTACAAAAAAAAAATTTCCACAAGGGATCCAGAAGCCTGAAGCTTGACCCACCCCATTTATAAGATTGGCCAGCTCCACCACTTCTTCTTTCACAGCTGTCTCATTGGACTTCTTTATGAGATACTGGAAACAAAAAGGGTTACATTAGTTCATATTATGACTTGTTCTGAATTTCTTTCTTTATTTTTTTTAAAGGTTGACATTATTAAAAAAAAAAAACAACAACACTCACCCTCAGGTTGTCGACAACCAAAACCAACTCCACATAATGAGTCTGGGGCAGGGCTTCACGCTTTTGCTGAAGATCAGAGAGAGACAGTAGTGTTACAATCACTACTCAGGAAAGGGAGCCATGGAAGATCTGTAGAATGTCATAAAAGACATTGCCTCCTCCTCCCTTTTCCACCAACTCCAACAACAACCGTCACATTTACTTTTTCTTTGTTTTGAAATCTGTTGTATACCCGTGAATGCCATTTATATTTAAAAAAAAAAAAAAAAGAACGAAGATATCCCATAAGAAATGCCAGCAAAGAGAATGCTTTAATTCATAAATAAATGTACCCTGAAGAGCCTCGTCATGGAGTCCACACTGTGCTGGTATTGGTGGGTCTCCGTGTTCTCTTCCTGCCAGGTATCATTGGAGACTCCGCACACGAAGGGCTGGTTCTGAGCATGCTCCAGCTGGTACAGAAGGTGCTCGTTTGTGGACGACTCTGCCACAGGATCGATGCCATAGCTCTTCTCACCAATGAAAATGAGTCCCCTGCAAACAGAGGTGTAAACAAATGGCTTTTTCATTCAATGCTGGTGCTGCAGCAGGCATCACGAGAGCACCCGCTTGTATCTCTGTTAAAACACGTCCACATGTGGATTCTTTTTCCATTTAAAGCACAATCGTTATAGACACAGTTGTTTATTTCTGGTTTGGAAACTTTTCTTTCTGAAAAGAACTTGCGCTAACGATGATTTGGAGTGAAGAAAATTGAGAATCTAGCCCAGTGTGTGTCTGCGGTCCCGTCTTTCTGATCTCTATCACAAGCCATATTATTAGGATATTTTGTCATATAAATACATTTGGTTTTGGTCCCATGATGGTTGAGGACCATGACAAAGGTAACTGGGAACTACTACGTTGCTTGCTGTTGACATTGGGGTCATGCCCGGTTCAAACCACTTGAGAAATAATTCCATTGCCACAAGGTAAGACATACCTGAGACCGGAGCATGTACTGAGCATAACCAACGAGTCTTCAACTTTCTCCACATGGCCGTGGTAGTAACAGTGATCCTACAAAGCAAAGTTTAAAAACACAGGTTAACACATGCCGTACATCCATACCTGTGGATGCTCATTGTACGATTGTACGGTTATGTATTATTACTATTTATTTCTTAGCCGACGCCCTTATCCAGGGCGACTTACAATTGTTACAAGATATCACATTATGTTTTTTTTTTTATTTTTTACATACAATTACCCATTTATACAGTTGGGTTTTTACTGGCGCAATCTAGGTAAAGTACCTTGCTCAAGGGTACAGCAGCAGTGTCCCCCACCTGGGATTGAACCCACAACCCTCCGGTCAAGAGTCCAGAGCCCTAGCCACTACTCCACATTGTGTAACAGTAGGAAACAAAGCAGCAATGTTATACAAAGCCGCTGCAACATGTCAATCAACTTTTTAGTTCCTGTTAAACACCAAGTCTTCATTGCTGAAGAATGTTCATAGGTTAAACATACCTCAGATGTCATGATTAACACATTTCCTAGTCTTTGTCTCATATCATGTCAATGATGATCTTTGATTACAAAACTTTGCCCCACCCTCCTTCCCCACGCCTACATTGAATTAAAGCAGATTTTTCTGGTACTGAGGCTCTAAATGCTTTTATCCTGAGATCAAACAACATGGTTCAATCTAAATAAACAAATTTCTTAAAATGGGCCGCTGGCAGCACAGCGGCAGGAGTCAGACGTAAAGCCGAATGATTGAAACACAGAGCAGCGCTTTAATCAAAATCCAGGACCTTAAAAAAGAAATACCAAAACCCTTGCTGCATAATAGCTAAGGGCAAGTATTGTGAACCTAGAGACAACAGCCTCCCTCTCTAGTATAAAATCTGTGACTGCACTGTGGATTTTATTCACACCCGCCCTCCTCACCCAGTACTTATTGATGAAATATCTTACCTCCGTTTTTGGGTACGAAGTCAATAATTTGCCATTTTTGTCATACGAGTACTGCACAAAATCTTTAGCTAGAAAGTCTCTGTAATAAAAAAAGAGCATATTTACCAGGGCATGCAGACAGGTAAACAAAATAAATGTGACATCTCAATATTTTTTAGCTAAGAAACAATTCATTAGACTACTTCATCCAGCTCTTGTGGAGCCCAGTGGGGTTGCTCAGCCTCTTTTGTCAGTTCATTACTTTTATGTTTAAACAAACTTTGGAATTATACTAACTATTTGTCCAGGTACCACATTCACAAATGTTCTCACCATGTGAGGCAGGAGTTACACTGCTCTTATTTTTCAGGCATTGGACACTTAACCTGGAACCATTTTCTCCAGAGCATGCGTTTTTTATTTATCATTAACCACAAATGAAGGAAGCCCCTCCCTAAAATGTGGTCCACTTGAGCTGGAATGGCCATATACAGATATACAAAAGCACATTTCTAAAAGTCACATACTTGTTCTTGTTCAGGTGGAGAAAATAATTCTCTTTTTCAATCGTAACAGAATATGACAGATTGTCCTTGTGAGAGTCCTGTAAGATTTCACATGGTCAGTTAAAAACAACAGGTTCATTCTTAAACATTATACAACACCTAAAGGTACATAGGACACGTGGGAACACACAATAACAACTAAGGGTTAAGAACAATTTCATTAGCAGATGGTTGTAAATGTACAGTAAAATTTAAAGAAAAATAAGTAATTAAAATAGATCATTATAACTGATATTATTCTGCATTAATGAATTGGTAAATCTTTTTTTTTTAAATAAAGAATTAATTGCGTGTGTGTATACACTATATTGATATACTTATACGCATGCAATGTATATTTATCAGTAAAATACAACTAGAGATTTTAAACCCTGAAAGATTCCCTTTAGAGAATACAGCTTCATCTCTGCCCTGTTGTCCAAACCTGTTTGGAGTCGTGAAAGTGGTCAGCCTGTCGCCTCTCCCTTCTTTCCACAATCTGAGGAATGACAATGCTGTAGCTAGACAGCCTGGCCGTCTGTTCAGCAAACGTAGCTGAAAACATGCAGAGAAGAGACTTACTTAGCCCTGATGTTGAGTCCAAAGCAACTAAATTGGAACATGATCCCAATACCTGTTGTTGTTATGATTTTCATGAAAAGGGGACCACTGAGAAGACTGCTTCTGCTAATCAGAGGTAGAAAATTGGATTTTAAAAGCTTTGACCACCATTACATGATCACAGATTAACAAGCACAAACAAACAAACAAACAAACAAACAAACAGAAACACGAAGAAGCCTTTAAAGATCTTGGGTTGAATCAATACTCTTTCACATGCACATACAATACACACTCAGAAAACACTGGTGCTGAATCTGCACACTATCTAATGTTCAGCTGCATTAGAAGGGTAGTGTGCAGAGAGCAAGAGGAACCCACATGCAGGTTAAGCAAGTCAGAAATACAATGACATAGTTCTTATTCTAATGTAAACTTGTTGTTTCACATGATTCAGGTAGGCAGGCAAACAGCTCTGCATCATTCCTGTTTTGGAATAGGCGTGGCTATGTAACTTCTCGTTATTTAGATCTGACGACTTATTTTTTGAGGTGGTGTTTAAATTGTAGCGTTCTTGGTTCCTGCAGGCAGGAGCATCACACAGGGCGAGGCAATCCACACACAGGTGGAGTACGGGCGCGAACCCGGGACCTCTTGCACTAAAGCATAGCGCCGATACCACTGTACAAAAGAGCTGGCTCCCTTGCAAGGAGCGTATATCGGGCTTATGTCTTTGTGTGTGATTACGTCACCTACCAGCCCTGCTGCTGCCTTCCCCCATGCACGCTACACTATATATATATATATATATATATATATAAAGACAGCTTGTTTACGTACTGCTTTTTCCATCCATCTGAAGAAGGACTTGTAGTCCGAAACGTCCTGATATAACTGTTTTTTTTTTTTGTTTTTTGTTTTTTATCAATTATTCACATTTTTGTGTACTAACACTACCTTTTTCTGTTTGATTTTGCACCTTTCGGTACACAGCAGTTTTCCTTATATATATATATATATATATATATATATATATATATATATATATATATATATATATATATATGGCGTGTTTTAATTCAGTTATTGGCAACAATATGTTTGAGACAACACTGAAATTATAAATGAATAAATGCAAGATAGAAGTTTATACTGATCAATGGTATCACCTGAAGAATCGTGTTTCTCCACTAGAGGGAGGGCGCGCTTTGTCGTAATATTGACGCACAGAATAAAACCGGGAACAGAAATTGACAATACACCCGTTTCAAAATGTTCAATTAAACTTAATTAATTAAAACTATTGTCGAAATCAATTTTGAAAAACGGTTGTTCGGTTAAGTAGCAACGATAATTAAAATGCTTCACGCGAAACTTACATGTGACTTGCATAATTGTAATAATAACAATAATGTAATTGTCTGAATGAAAATATATTTTGATATTTATGTTGAGCTGTTAACCAATCAGCAAGAGTCGGGGAATATTATACCAGCCTTATATTCTGGCTCACCAGATTAGTATAAACTACAGTTCATGACCTCGAAATGTACAGTAACGGGAGTACTACTAAATCCATCTGTACCATTCCACGAACAGGCGATGGGAAAGTAATTAAGTCGAAGCAGCTTTTAAATCAAGTGTCTTAAAGTCAGACAACACCTAAACAACTTACCGTGTAAAATTATTTGTAAACAAAACTATTGTTTTCTAGCAGTGCAGGTGGAATAACTGCCCGGTTAAGACTAATAAACCCCGTTTTTAATAATAATAATAATAATAATAATAATAATAATAATAATTGAGATATAATGTGTTTATTGTTTTACCGTAGCATTGAAAATAAATTAAGGTAAACTGTATTTAGAAACGTTTAGACTACAACACACATTTTCTTTTTAATAATGAACTCCATACACTAATACGTGTTTGTTTGTTTGTTTGTTTTTACTGAACGTATTTGTAGTTATAATCAGCTCCGATTCACCGTTCCCGTTGGCAAATCGAAATGATTTCTGTAACTTACCGTTTGTTATTATCTGATACAAACATAGTTCATTACCCTTCGCACAAAAGGTATAACTTAGATACATGTTGAACGTCTGACCAACTCACCTGCTGTTGCGGGCCCATTGTAAAAACAAACTGATAAAGTTAATAAAAATAGCCTTTGTTCCAACATAATTATAAATCCGACCGAATTGTTAGTCGTTCCATTGAGCCCTTGCTGTTCAGGTGAAGAGTAGGTCGCATCCAGGGCTGCGAGAGCTCTTCCTGGTAGGAATCTCGTTTTGTAATTGGACAGGTAGAACTCGTTTGTTGGGTATGTGCCATCGCATACCATGCACAATACCGATCACAGATACCAGCCTATAGTCAGGGTAAACAGAGGCGTACTCGACACAATTAAACTATAAACTGGTTACACCTGTTTTTTTTGTTTATTTTTTTTTTCCATAAGCGTATCCAATGCTGCAACTGGTTTAAAGAGTATGTAGTTTCTTTTAACTTTTTTTTTTTTTTTTACTGCCCGTTAACATTTTTTGCACATTTTCAGAGATGTTCTTATTGCAGTTTATTTTTTAAATCTTTGTTAATGTGCCTGGACTATGCGTTCAGGAGCTGCTTTTCAGTTCCAGATACCCGGCATAGACACCCGGTGTCTATGTATTAGTACGTTTTACAGTCCTCTTCACTTGTTCTGATATTTCTAATGATTCTAAGTGGTTCTTACTGCACTGACTTTGTCCTGTTTTTGTGCTTTGACTTCAGTCCAGGAGCAGTGCGTGAGTTGCAGTTGTCCAATTCTCTTTCACCAGACATGTACACAAATACAGTCTTGATCAGGAAAGGGTTTGTTTAGGTGCAAGAGCCATGGACAAAGTGAATCAAGTTTCATTTCCTATTTCTATGAACAATACATGTTCTCTTGCTTGTGATGACTCTTACAATTATACAGACACTTTGCTAATCTAACCTACATCACACACATGTCAATGGTGAAAGATAATCTAGGAATTAAGAGCTGGAAAAGAAATTGATATATTTATTAATAGTAAATAAAATGAAGTTAAAATGCACTCGAAAACAAAATGACAACACAGCTTGAAAAAATTACCAGACAGAACATAAACATTATGCCTAAAAGTTAAAAAAATAAACACCCACACAACTACTGATCTGTGAAAAGATAATAAAAAAGAAAGCACTGTTTACTTAGAGGTGAAGCTGCATTATTTAACTCTTAATATACTAATAAAGTTAAATTAAACACACTGTGTCAGATAGAACACTGATCTGTGTATTTTATTAAAACTTAGAAATACAGCACATTATTTAAACATGCCCTTGTCAAAGTAAAGTGATACCCATATGACCACATCAAATTGACCATATTGTAAATCATTTTTAAAGAAATAGTTTGTCACAAAAGTTTACGTCATTGGAGTTTTTACAAGTAAAGCTAAACTATAAGAATCAACTGCAATACATTCAAACTAGAACAAATCTGTATTATGGTGCAGGATCTTGCAGAATGAGAAAAATCTCCTTTTTTATAACCTAGTGGTCAACTATATTACAATGGTAACTTTATACATGTATTCTATAAAAAAAGAAGCATTCAGTTCAAACACAAACTGTTAAAGACAACAGTTTGCTACCAATTCAAATTAAATAAACAAAAACAGCCGCTGTACTCCTAGCCCAGCAGACTTTTTTGCTCTATGCAAAAAAAAAAAAAAAAACTGGAAAGGAACTCAAATTTAAAATATTCTTCAGGGAAGAGATCCCAGTTATCATGCTTGCCTCGTGGTATAGATCATCCCCACAATGCTACAGCTGCTGAACTAGAGAGAACAACACACTCATTTTAGAAAATTAAAGATTTCAATAAAGAAATTTCACAAATGCACTTTTCATATTTTGCCCATTACTAGAAAAGAATTGCCTACCCAGGTCTATCAGCAGCTCTATCCAGTAGCAGCTCTATCAGCTCTATCATTTTGATTTAATTTAGCTCATAGCTTTCTGATTTCTAATTGCAGTTTCTGGATTTCAATTTCTAACTTCTTTATCTCCAGCAGCATTTTCTTTTCTTCCAGTTTCTCTTTCTTCACGGCCATCTTCAAGCCAAATTGATTCTCATCTTCCTGATCGGAAACCATCTCAACACCGTGGCGTGCAAACAGTCTCCTACCTCCTATAGCTTCTTTGCAAGAACCTGAAAGTGCAATAAAAAATAAATAAACATTGCAACTTGTTGCCTGTTTCATTACTACATTAATTTAAATCTATGCCTTCAGCCAATGTGTTGTCCTATAAAGTCTTATAACAACTGCAATATCTCCCCCACCCTCACACAACCATACTTTAAGATTCTCAATAAACTATTAAACTAAAAAGGGCCGGATTTAAATCTTTTCAAATGGCTGTGCTCAGAAGGTTGTGATCAACCCACTGAATCACATAGACCCTTGTGAAGATATGAGATTCCCTACCGGCCCATACGAATGGGCTGACATTTCCTATTAACGTCCCATTCAATCGGTTGATGACAATCAGATTGGATGCAGATACTGTACCTTCCTCTTGTACGTGTGACCTATCCCTACATCCTGTCCCAAGAGAAATACAGCACACCCCATCATTATTATTATTATTATTTATTTCTTAGCAGACGCCCTTATCCAGGGCGACTTACAATCGTAAGCAAATACATTTCAAGTGTTACAATACAAGTAATACAATAAGAGTAAGAAATACAATAACTTTTGTTCAAGCAAAGTACAAGTGTGACAAACCACAATTCAATAATACAGCAGATAATAGTGATAGTTACATCAGGATATGATTAAATAGTGATAGTTACATCAGGATATGATTAAATACAAAGTACTACAGGTTAAACACTTGGCAGATTACAGTATTCTGAAGTACAGGATTAAATGCAGTAAAATAGGGGGCAGATAAGAGCAAAATAAAGCACATTTACATGAAGGGTGATAGTGTCCCAGGATACAAACAGAGGAGTTCTACAGGTGCTGTTTGAAGAGGTGAGTCTTAAGGAGGCACCGGAATGTGGTCAGGGACTGGGCCCATCAGGAATAATACAAGTACAATCCTATAATTGCCTACGAAGTAACCTTTACTTATAGTGATATACAAGCCTGGATGTGCATACTACTATGTTAATTTCTACTTACAGGCACTGCAACCGTTTGACTCTTCTTTCACTCTTAATTATTTAACCTGTAAGGGATAAAGCCCTAGGTTCAATTCTGGGAGATAATTTACTTCACTAAGATGAACACTGAAAAATTATATAAACCATAAAAATAACAGTGGTTTCATTTTACCTTTGTTTCAAAGGTGGAGCATTCATGGGAACTCACTCTGGACGTATAGGCAGACCTGACAATGATTCGATGGCCCTCGTACACACTGCCGTTCAGCCGACTGATAGCCTGCTGTGCGTTCTTTTGGTTGGCAAAATCCACAAAGGCGAAGCTTAAAAGCAAAGGCTTACAGTGGAAAACAATCAAATGCACTGAAATCAAATGCTGCACAAAGGTTGTGAACATCATAAACCAGACAGCTTTATACAGTATAAGACACAAGATATAACCAGTGAGGAGAATGCAACTACTGACAATTTGAAGACAGTTACTAGTTTTGCTTAAATACATTTTTTTTTCCAGGAATACCAAGATATTTAGCAGCAACAAATGCCCCAACCCCCAGCACTACAAACAAGCGCAGGTTCTTACATTGTCTATAAGATCAGGGTACACAACCAAATAAGGTAGGCGACTTCCACAGAGCTATGCCCAAAGTTTCAACTGAGTATGAAATGGCCCAACTTACCACTTCTCTTCTGAATGCACTATTTGAATACTGAGTGGATTAAATGCTTTGAACAGATCTGCAATCTCTTGCTGAATACACAAAACAAAATGCAATATATGTGTTATATGTTATATTCCCATTTTCATGTGGCAAATGATTCCACTGTTGCATTTTCTTATGTTCTGCAATACCTACCTTCCTGACACTGAAGGGGATGTTGCCCACATACACCTCACACTGTGACTTTTCCGCTGTTAAAATAAAATACATAAATTCATTGATTGTATGTAGGTTGTGGTATTTCCTATTATTCGGTTGAATTTGATTTGTGGATCAGTGCAAGCCAGATTTACAGGCTTGTCATGTGACTTCTTCAGAATTAGGTAATTGTGTGTTAGGGTTAGCAAACTGCTGCTTGTTCCTTGTAGAGGAAATCGTTTTGATGACTAACAAAACAGCACTGCTTTTTCAAATAACGTTTACCTTAACAAGGGTATGTCTGAAATCCAGAACTGTGTGCAGGTCTAGTTTGAAATCATTAGAAAATAAACCAAGAGTTAAGCACTATGCGTTTGCATTTCAATTCAAATCTATCGGAACGCATCTGACTGCTAACCAGCCTTGTCGTTCTGTGTTGCTACAGTATTTACCTCTTTTCTGGTAAATGGTTTCCATGGTGGAGTTATTTTTATCTTCAGGGTGTCCTTGGAAAAATACACAAATAACTGTTCAAGGGTATTGCAAAACCTCACATTTAAATCATTCAAAGAGGTTTTGTAATTGGTTCATGCATTTATTTATTTATTTATTTGTGTGTGCACGTTTTAAACTGCAGTTTGCATGCCTGGCCTCCTCTGACGATCCTGAGACACCTTCATCGTTTATTTGCGACCAAGCTGTTTTCCGAGAACAAAAAAAAACAAAAAACTTATCCAACAATCAATGTACACTTGCTGTGTTCTATACTTCCACGTCTTATACTTTTAATATACCAACAAACATAGAGTATAATTAAAATTATATACCGCTAATAAACGTACCTATGGTACCACCGTGGAAGGAAAAACTGCCAAATAAAATGTAAATTTAGACGTTCGTTAAAAATAAAATAGGTTAATACTTACGACACTAATGCAACGGTAACTTTGCAACTAAAAAGTGAATACAACTTTTTTGTATAGCACCTCGACTCCGAGCTCAGTGTCTCTTACCCACGTGCTCTCATTTGCAGCTCCTTTTCATTTCCACGTGTTTGCTCGGAAGTTGGAACGACAGCAGTGTCACATATTTGTAATTTATAGTTATCTTAGTTGTGGCATGTGTCTGTATTTTTGGTATGTTTATTAATAATAATAATAATAATAATAATAATAATAATAATAATAATAATAATAATAATAATAATAATAATAATAATAATGGGCAAAATCATTTTAAGTGGCATTGGTTATACAGAGGCTCAAAATACTGTACCCCAGTGAAGCCAAGATGTGTGTACCTCAGAATTAAAGGTGTAGCTGTGTTTTATTTCCTCAGCTTAAAAGATTTAGGATTTGCCATGTGATGAATAATACAAACTATACTGCAACCAGTAGCGACAGGAGATAACTAATGCTTGGCTACTTTTGTCTTAATTATTAAGTAGTCCAAGATTAGTAATCAGGGTGGGTTTGAAACCAGGGTTGAAATAAGGTATGACTATAGCAGTGTCCATATACCTCATGCCCCAAAGTGACATGGTGACAACCAGCTGGTTTCAAATCTTCAAAGCCAGGGGAAGGTTTGATAGTAGTGTGCAAAAGGCTCATCTATGTTAGAACCTATGAAAGCGATACTAAGAAAATATTGTGCAGCTGGTTTCACAGACACCAATAAACACTATTCTCGGACTGCCTTACCTAAGGTAAGATTAGATAGTCCAGGATTCGTGTTAATCAGAGTCTATGAAACCGACCAGTAGTGTTTAGCAAGGTTGCCTGCAGTACAATTATTCCAGACGGGCTATTCTTTTCCATAGTCAGAAATGAAAGTAACTCTAGTCTTTCTCTAGAATGGGTGGAATGCAGCATGCTTGCCCCCAGGCTGAAATAATGTCAGTTTTGAATTTGATCAGACAGATTTTTAATGTAATCAATAAAGATCAGCCATTTTCAGACGGTGTAACGCCCCTTCTCCACTGGCACATCCGACCCGGGAGGGCTGGGTATGGTACAAGTATGGGTGGCGCTCCACTGGCTATTTGTCGAAGGAGCCCGAAGGAGAACCAAACCGTGAAATTCCAGCCTCACAAGACATCTGAATCCGGCTGCGAGCCGAGCCGAGCCAGGGGCGGGGTTAAGGATTTTCGTCATTACGTTGCATCAGTCAACTTTAGTAAATCGATATAATCAGTAACATGTGATTATAAAAACGCACCTAAATATTGTAGCGATCTCAGTTAACGTAGATCCGTAAGGGGAGTTTGGGTGGGGGAGTCAGCAGCAGGGCTGGTAGGTTATGTAATTAAACACAAATACATAAGCCCGATAATATACGCTCCTTGCAAAGGAGCCGGCTCCAGCGGTATCGGCGATGTGCCTTTTAGTGCGAGAGGTCCCGGGTTTGCGCCCGCCCTCCGACTGTGTGTGGATTGCCTCACCCTGTGTGATGCGCCTATCTACGTTAACTGAGATCGTTTTTATAATCACATGTTACTGATTATATCGATTTACTAAAGTTGACTGATGCAACGTAATGACGGAAATCCTTAACCCCGCCCCTGGCTCGGCTCGGCTCGCAGCCGGATTCAGATGTCTTGTGAGGCTGGAATTTCGGCTCAGCTCGAACATTTGAAAAACGTTATGGGAGGGACAGCCTATATACAAAACTTGTGGTGTTCAAACTATTTGTACAACCTGTCCTGTCACATTAACAAATGTTTCTCTTTGGTAGAGACCTACCAGTACTTTCCCTACTAAAACAAACCAAAGAAAGTACAAACAACTTTGTACAATCTATTCTTCTGCTGACGTTACGGCTTTCGCTGGTTAATAATGTCTGTCTGTATTAGGCCCCACTCAGTGGTCTATCCTTTTGCCTGTTTCATTTATGTTAAAGCAAGGTGCACATTTAAATCAAACACACACAAAGAGGAATATTACAAATAATTAATAATACACATTAAATAGTTTAAAATACAAGTTTACATATCCCAGTATTCAAATGTAGAATTTTTATTTTCGTGCAGAATTTGTGGCTACCCGTTTAGCATGGGTCCTTCAGCAGGTTCGCCGCTTTAGACTGTCAGAACAAATCTGTATGTTGTGTTATTGATTGTATTTGCTGCTAATTTGTTCAGTCGTTTATTTTGAACGTGTAGTGTTGTAGGGTAATAATTCCCCGCACGATTAGATAACTAGATGAATTCACGTATGTATATACAATAAACAATGTGATGTGCACAAAGAGAGAGGGGAGGATGAATTGCAAATCACTTTATGAAAATAAATCAAGTTTTCACAAAGTTATGGAAGACGGTTACAAAAGAAAATTCTTATCAGTGTTCTTAATTAATAACATGTAGTTTAGCCGACTGTTAATTAATTATTAATTCGAGCTTGCTGACTCAACTGTATCGTTACGGTTTACAAATTATAGTTCCTTATTGCCAGGTACAGCAGTGCGAGCACAACTACCGTATACATTTTTTTGTGCAACATCTGTTCACGTTGAATGGTAATACTGTGGTTATGATATTTTAGTTATCTCATTAATTAGGTTATAATAATATGGCAAACCAGTGTTTGTGCTCAAATAAAAATGCATTAATTTCTGCACGTTCGTCTTGGGAGCCGTCATCTCCTGACCAGCTCTGGGATGTTTTGTGCTTGGTTACCGCTAACAGTCCTGCAGAGTTATCAGAAAAATGCTCAGATCACTCAAATAAGTACGTAAGTAGTTTATGTTCATGAATATTACCATTTTGTTTTCCACCAAGGACATTCTGTAGGGCGATTCTAGGTTTGAAGTAGTCGATATTAGACTTTTTGTGTTGTTTGGTACTAATCCTTTAGTGTACATTGAAGCTGGATCATCAGGAAGTGTTAGTCTTGATAACAGGCTGGTTTATTCATTGTAACAAACGTTAGATTGTTATGGAATTAACCTGTAGATTATTTTTATTATTATTATGATTATTATAACAAATTAATAAATATGTTAGTTATTGGTCATGTATTATTAATGCTGGCAGACCATGTGCTATTTTATTGTTCAAAGCAATAAATGAGAGCAAATGTATGATCTCGGTCTATACAGTTGCTTTAGTCCTGTCAACGAAAAGAGATAAGCAGTAGATTTTATATATTTGTTAGCACTCAAATCCCAACCTGCTTGTACTTCATAGGGATGAGCTAGTGTTTCTGGAGCAGCCGCCGGACAATGGGGGAGATTCCCCCTGTGTGCTTCATCTCCAGTGTACCTCGCAGGGAGGCTGTGAAATAGCCTTTCTGCAGGTGGTAAGCGAGGCTCGCATCATAGAGGTGTATTCAGACACAGAGTACTGTGGCACTTGTCGAGGAGAGAAAGTCAGCAGTTTGCAAATCAATGGGTATGTTTTTTTTTTTTTGTTTTTTTTTTCTTTTTTTTTTAAATATAACACACTTTTACATACTTAAATGTCCGACAGCATCCCATTTAAATTCCATTTAGGTCAATTGTCTTGGTTCCCCCATCTTGCTTATAACTGCCTTTAATATTTCTTACTTCCACTAGCAGCACAAGTGTTGCAGTGGGTAGGGGGCAGGTTAATGGTTACACTCTGATGCACCAGATATACATGGAGGGGCCACAGTGGTGCTTTAAACTTCACCAAGCTGTAATGAGACTAACAGGAAATTGAACCTAGCAAATCTAGAAGAATACATAAGTTTAAAATTATTTTCTTTTGCAGTGTTAATGAAAGTATTTCATTGTACAAGAAACGGTTACATCTCGAGTGTCCTGTGACGTCTTGTGACGTGAAGGTAAGAACACCTGGTATTGTGGAAGCAGAACTGTGAGTTGTCAACTGCATAGTTATACAGTGTAACGCTGTGTAACTTCTCCTTAACGGTGCAGTTTGAAATCATTGAAATGGTACCATTACAGTCCCTCCCGCTATCCTTTAACCGATGATGTTATACGCTCAAGTCGTGTTTATTACACCGTGTAACACATTTTTATTTTTTTTTGGTTCCTGGGTAGTAAGTGTTATTTCCTAATTGCTTATGCCTCAAAAGTATAGAAAATGACTATTATTCCCCACAAACTTTGCTTTTGTGACCAGGACAGTGATATTTTGAAATTGATCTATTTCCAATGAGAAAACGGGCGAATTTGTGTGTCTTCGTTCACATAAAGTCAGAATAAAACAACATATGAATCCAAATTAACATGTATTTATACTAAAGTAATACAAAAATGACTACAAAAGATTTAGAAGTGAGTAGTTTTTCGAGATTTACGATTATACTGTAAATCACTTTCACGAATCAGCCCCCAAATGTAGTCTCCCATCATGTTCTCGTTATACTGTCCTTGGTAGCGGCGTTCAAAGTCCAGTATATCCTGGTGGAAGCGCACGCCTTGCTCCTCCGAGTACGCTCCCATGTTCTCCTTGAATTTATCAAGATGAGCATCAAGGATGTGGACTTTGAGGGACATCCTACAGCCCATTGTGCCGTAGTTCTTCACCAGAGTCTCAACCAGCTCCACATAGTTTTCGGCCTTGTGATTGCCCAGGAAGCCCCGAACCACTGCGACAAAGCTGTTCCAAGCCGCTTTCTCCTTACTAGTGAGATTCTTGGGGAATTCATTGCACTCCAGGATTTTCTTTATCTGTGGTCCGACAAAGACACCGGCTTTGACCTTTGCCTCAGACAGCTTAGGGAAGAAGTCTTGAAGGTACTTGAAGGCTGCCGACTCCTTATCTAGAGCTCTGACAAATTGTTTCATAAGGCCCAATTTAATGTGCAGTGGTGGCATCAGCACCTTCCGGGGGTCCCAGCCGTACTCATCATACTTCAAGGCGTCCAGCAAGGTCTTGATGCTGTTGTAATCCTCTTTGAGGTGCACCGAGTGAGCCAGGGGAAGAGACAGGTACTTGTAACCATTATGGAGCAGCACAGCTTTGAGGCTCCTGGATGAGCTGTCAATGAAGGACAGTATAACGAGAACATGATGGGAGACTACATTTGGGGGCTGATTCGTGAAAGTGATTTACAGTATAATCGTAAATCTCGAAAAACTACTCGCTTCTAAATCTTTTGTAGTCATTTTTGTATTACTTTAGTATAAATACATGTTAATTTGGATTTATATGTTGTTTTTTCCTGACTTTATGTGAACGAAAAGACACAAATTCGCCAGTTTTCTCATTGGAAATAGGTAAATTTCAAAATATCACTCCTGGTCACAAAAGTAAAGTTTGTGGGGAATAATAGCCATTTTCTATACTTTTGAGGCATAAGCAATTAGGAAATAACACTTACTACCCAGGAACAAAAATTGTGTTACATAGTGTTATTGCTTATGGTCTCTAAGAAAAAAATATTTAACCAATGCACTGTTCTTTTTTTCTCCAGTTACTTTCCCTAGGTAGAAAAAACAGAGTGGGCATTAATAATGTTTTGTTAGGAGTGAAACCTGTCAAGAGGCCTGTAAGCTTTCCTTCAGGAGGAACGAGCATTGACCTGGAGCGAGTTCAGACTATTGTGGAGTCCATGGGAACCAAGCTTTCCCCAGGAGCACAGCACCTCATGGACATGGTCCAGTTTCAGCAGAGGGTAGGTCAAGTGTTGATAAGAGGCTGTAAGAGGACAAGATGCTGGGTGGGTTGAAAAGAGAAACTTATGATGAAATAGCAGGGATGAATTAATAGAGTGCTATTTAAAATAAGATGTTTTATCTATTGAAGTGTTTACTCTAGTACTACAGTAAGGAAGGCATCTTGTATTTTCTGCTAGGGAACTCCATGTTTTCATGCTGCCCCTTTTTAAGGAACTCACAAGGACATACCCCACCACTGCGCAGCACTGACTGTTAATGTGATGCCCTTTAGCCATTGGTAATGCTTCCTGGCGGACTCGCATGTTTGTTTGTTTTTTAAAGTATAACCACTCTATTTTTTTAAGGGAAAAATGAATCAATGATATTGTTAAATTGAGAAACGACATTAGAGTGATATAAGAGATCTTGTACTATTTAGTTGTTTGTTTTTCATTTTGTTAAATAAACAAGTTTTTAAACAGTAAACGATTTGAAAATTATACCTCTTCCTTCGTGTTAGTAAGTGATAATGCCCATTTGTCCTTAATTTATATTCCTAGAGAAATATACAGTAATGAAAGTAAGAATAATAATATTTGATATTTCCAGAACCAGCAAGATAATCTGGGAGGCTTTCTGGGGCTTCTCATGGGAAATAGACAGTTTCCAGTTCTTGGAAAAGAAAATGCAGGATCCAGACCGACCCCTGACGTCAATGCACAAACTGCAGAGGATTTTGAATTAGCAGGAGGCAGCTTGGATCACAGCTCTGCTTCTAGCCTTGAAGCAGAAGTCATTGCAGGAGGAGTGCTGACTACTGAAAGTCTTCAGCATCCTTTTGGAGTGGACAACAAGGTCCCTCCTGCAAACCAAATCACAGACATGGTCTCATCCTACCTGCGTAACCAAACCGAACAGAAGCAGAACACTATCGGTGTAGACATGCTGCCGTTCCTTCAGAGTGTGTGCGGTCAGGTGAAACAGCTGCGCATTGAGGATGGAGCACAGAAGAGTGAAGCGGTGCAAAGGAGCAAGCCAGGTCCAGAATTGGAGTAAGTGTAAAACCAGCATTCTGTTACAGTATAAGATCATTTAAAAATAATCCAATCCTCAGTTTCCACTGGAAATGCACACACTGGAACGGAGACGTGTCTTCATTTAACTTGCTGTGTGTAAGGAAAGTGATATCCCTTGTGGACAGTATTGGAACTGCATTCATCTGATGCTGGTAATTTTTACAAACTTGAAACCTTGATAACTTAATGTAAAAAAATAAATAAAATACAGGGTTTTGAAGATGTAATGAGAATTTATAAATATGAAAAAATTACACCACACGGATAACGTGGGATAATGTTTTTCGTTTCCTCATAAGGCAAGACTGTTCTCAGGTGGCCAGTAAGTCACTACCACAAATGAAACCTAGAAAGATATATGTAACGCAGGCATAAAAGTTTTACTTAATTAAAAAAAAACGAGTCAGACAGAAATGAAAAACAAACTGCTACAGTACACAATGTTGGCATTTTGTACATTTTCCTATAGACCTTTGTTAATAAAAACCTGTCTGAAACGTTACAGCTGAGCTGTATTTCACTGCTCTGTTTGCGTTTGCTCTACAGAAAGGAACACGTGTGCTGCTCTTCATTAGAGAAGGTGCTTGTGAAGCAGATGGAGATGATGGAGAAAAGACTCATGCACTGCATAGACCAGCGTCTGAATGCACTGGAGGACAGTCTGGAGAGAAAGGTCCAGTCTGTGCTGGACATCGTTCGGAGGGCTGACGGCCCCAAGACGGTCAAACAGGACTGTGGTTGCCATGGAGCACTGGTAAATGGAAATGCATAACCAAGACCAATCGGATGATGAGCAGAGTAAATGAAATGGGACTCTATTCAATAGATTATAATACAGGCAGATATACATATTGCTGCTATTTGATTTTGTTAAAATAGGGTGTTTAATGCTTTGTTAAAAACAAAACACTAAAGAGTACTGTTACTAGATGCCTCACCTTGGTATCGAATGGGCCATTTTTAGACCTCTGTTTAGTTCAGTTGAACAGACCTGCTTGTGTGTTTTACTGATGGAGTTAATATTTGAGCTGCATAGCCCCAGACCATTTACCAAAATAGTAAAGACCCTCATTCTTGTTCTAGCCCCCATTTGACCAGAATGCAGCATGTCGTTGACAGCAGCATTATTTTAGAAAGGGATATTGTTTAAGTCACAGTGTATGTTGCAGTTTTCAAGTACATTTATTTTTTTTCTAAAATGGTATTATACAAGAAATCGCTATCAGTTGACTATTTTTTGGGTTAAAATTTAAATGCACAAAACCATATCCTGCTTTCATGGTGTACTCTGCACCATGTGATATTTTCAAGAAATAAACCTTTAAAATGTTTATGGTAACATTTGATTAATGCTGTATTTCTGTTAAAAAAGGGAGGTGTTACATTCAGGCAATTAAAGAATATGTATTTATAAAGTTAATTCTATTTTTAGTACAGTTAAGATCTGCACATATAATGCATTTTTTTTGTTTAGAATGTTGCAAATGTGCAGGATGTGTATTTACATACAGTATTTACATTTTAACAAACATTATTTTGATAAATTGGGTAGACAAAAGACCACTTGAACTATGAGTACACAAAGAAACAGTGTAATACCTAAAATTAGGGGGTCTAGTGTTTTTATTGTCTTTGAACGGAAGCGATAAACGAAAATATACACTAATCAATGACAGTCTAACTTGATAAACCTAGCGAAAAAAAACAATTGAAGGAACTACTTGATACCCATTTCAGGCAAATAAGGAATGCTGTGGTGAAATAATTTGAAACTAAAAGAAACAATGTGCTTTTAAAAGCCATTTTATTGTATTAGTATTGTTACAGCTTTAATAAACTATAATATTGTCTAAAAGATCATTATTACAAACAAGAGAAACAGGATTTCAGCATTAGGATACATTTTGATTAGGTTTAAACACTGTTTAATGAATAGTTTCTCCAGTAAAATTGTTTGAGCTTAAAGATGTAAGTTGCTAAGGATAATGTTGGTGCCTGGTGCCATTTATAAATGAAAATGACAGATAGCAATGTCATCCAATGCTTGTCTGCTAACATGATTACAGAGAAAGTTCAGGAATTAATAGTTTTGATAATATAGTGCAGGTAACTGTAAAAGCTGCTGCTGTAGATTCAGAGAAATAACTGCTTGGATCTTTATGTGGGAACTTACGCAGGAGCCTTTTCACCCGCTTTCATCTGGTCTGAAAAGCAACACATTAGAAAGGGTTATTTATTATAGTGTTATATAGACAATCTTATTTCCTCTAATGTACATCTCTGAAGGATTTTGTACTGTAATGCTGCCTAATATATTACTGCTACATGTTAAACGTTACAACGTCTGTTCATAAAATAAGAATTTATTTCATTAGTATGTTACAGAACCCAATGCAGTGTTCAAGAAACTTTACTGTCCATAGGCAAATAAACTAGGGAATTACTAGGGGATTTTTTTTTTTTTCACTCTGGAACAAGTTACAGCATTTCATCCTAGATTTCAATCACCATCTAACATGGTTTCTTGGGATTACTCTTAACAAATAAGTGGATTTCCTGGCATAAACAAAACAAAAAAAAAAAATTATATATATATATACACACACTATTCTTCGTTTTTTTGTTTTTTTTCCTTCTGTGGTTTATCCAGGCAAGGTATAGGCTGATCAATTCAAACACTTTGTGCTGAAAAAGTTAAAGAAGAACATAATTGCGTTTGATGTCTTTTTAGCAGTGTCTACTTTCTGATTACCTCCAGGAGACCCCTCCTGCCTCAGCTTGATGGGTCCCACCACAACTTCAGTCTTGCTTTCGGACGAGCTCAGATCCCTCTTGCTTCTGGGTAAGCAGCCTCTGTAGCAGCGAGCTGAATAATCGTAGGCCCGGCACACTGCAATTTTACACTGCAGGTACACTGAAGGGTGGCTGCGCAGAAACTTGAAGGCACTGAATTTGAAGCGGGCAGTGTTGGTAGAATTAGAGTAATAGGAAGAGTATGTGCCATCTCTCACACACCTGAAAAATCAAACAGTACATGTAAGTATGTGATGGATTATAAATCATCTACATTTCATAAGTGCTCTGTTAACTCAGATTCTAATATAGAATTTAGAATACGTTTACATGGTAAGTAGGGTGTCCCCATGGCTCTGTCGCTTGCATGCTTTTCTCCTAAGAGGCTTTGTACTTTAAGGGTGCTCTATTCTGCCAACTGAAAAGTTGAATGTGCCACCTTAGGCAAAACTGGTGTCTATTTAATTTGTTTGTGTGTACCCTATTCCCCTTGCTCATCTTTTATATATTGATATAGCTGCTGATAATGACAACATTGTGCAAGTTCAGTAATAAGTATAGTCCTACCCGTTTCTGATTAAGTCGTAGGTCTTTGACACAAAGTCATGTGAAGAAGGAGAGGCCATGCAGGTGTCCACAAACACAACCAGGTCCGAATCTGAGCTGTTGAGCTGCACTTGCACGAAAAGGTCTTGGTTCAAATCCACATAATATGGCCATTCATGAACAGGTCTCCAGAACGAATCTGATGTATAGAACGCCATGTTGACGCTGTATCGGCCCCAGCTGGTTTCGTTGGCAGTCACCTCTTCCTTTGCCACGTACATGATCTGCACCATTGTGTTCTGTTCCATTTTGCAGCCCACGCGAAGCTGCAGGTTGGTTTGGCGGGTGATCACTCCTCCAGAACTATAAGCTCTGATGTTATTGTAATAGGCAATGCTTCCGTTATTTACCTGCAAAGGAAAATATCTGGGTTGTGGTGAAACTATACGGAGGGAAGTTGAGTCCTACTCCAGATGTCCAGGTTATATTCTGCAAGTATTTCTGAACCAGCTCAATAAACAGTACAAATCCTAGCAATAGGTTCAAATCCTAGCAAGGGAAATACAGTACATTTTTCAGAACTCTGGAGATCGATGTCTTCATATATGATAACGTACACATTTCTGTAGTTACTTTAACGACAAGCATCTCTGGAAGCTTCTTATGTAACTATGGGTAGCCCTGGCTGCCAAAATAGTTTTCAATCCCAGTTTAATTTGAGTAAATACTGAAAGAAGCTTATAAAAGTCCTTTAACAGATGTTTTGACTCAGTTAAATATTGAAGTTTCTATACAGTAGTAGTATTGTACTACATATTCTGCTTCTGGATAGTTATGGGTGATTCTTGGGTGATTTACATTTGGAAATATTTTTAGGCAGGGAGTTCCACAAGTGGGTGTGCAGTAGCAGCTGAAGGCTATTGACTGGAACATGAATGGTGCAACCACCAGGAACTGCAACAAGGTGTGGCCAGGTACAGAACATGGCTGCAGTTTTAGGTATACATTTCTTATAGCTAGAAAATATATATAAACTTACTGGAAGGATACGAAACCCCCAGTATTATTATTAATTTGGAAATTGTCAGCTTTACAGAACTATGCAATAGAGCTTATTTTATGAATATGTTATATGTCTGAGATATACAATAGGAGGCTGTGTGGTCCAGTGGTTAAAGAAAAGGGCTTGTAACCTGGAGGTCCCCGGTTCAAATCCCACCTCAGCCACTGACTCGTTGTGTGACCCTGAGCAAGTCACTTAACCTCCTTGTGCTCCGTCTTTCGGGTGAGACGTAGTTGTAAGTGACTCTGCAGCTGATGCATAGTTCACACACCCTAGTCTCTGTAAGTAGCCTTGGATAAAGGCGTCTGCTAAATAAACAAATAATAATAATAATAAACAAATAATTGTATTACATATCGGTATTACATTATTTTAATTTTTTTGTAACTTTAGTTGACCCTTTCATTTTAACCAGTAAACTGTGGCATTGACTGTATTTGATTGTATGCTACCACTGTATGCAGGTGAACTGGAAATGTATAGTGGTTATATTGTGAAAGCAATAAAATATTAATATTAAAAAGGTATGGCAAGTTGAAAGCATTTAGATGAATGCAGGTACTGTGCAGGAATTCTGACCAAGCTGCATGTTCTTAGGGACTGGCATTACCTCCCGGAGCGTTCCACAGCGATTCAGCGGTATTCTGAACAGAACCTGAGAGCCCGTGGTTTGCGGTCTGCAGTTTGGATCATTCAGGTATAATTCACTGGCATTGTAGCCCAGGGACTCAATGTAAGACCTCTGCAAAGTCACTTCCATGTAGTCGGAACTGCACTGGATGTTTGCTTTAAGAAAGCAGGAAACAGCAGTGAAAATGAAGCTTTTAGAGAGTGAAAATTGGGTTTAAATTGTGCACTACTTGCAATATAAATGGCTTTAAAGAAGATGTATCTCCCTGTGTATCCTGTTAAAAAGTATTAAAACGAATGACTTTATTTAGCCTTCTTTAATAATTGAGACTGTAGGGGATATAGTATGCAGAAACAAAAATCCCCTATATAAACATATAGTAATGAACATGTCAAATGTAACTTAAATTAAATGTGTATTTGAATTACCTCGGTTTTGATGTAAAGTGTTGTAGTGGGCATAAAACCCAGTATCTGTGACAGACCCATCTGTTCTGAACACCACTGTCATAGCGTTTGAAGATGATTCAAATACAGTTACATTATTACGACAAATAAATCCTATGCGACGGTAGTTGGTTGAAGGTCCATCATATATTGAAATTGAATCGCAGTTACAATTACTGCATGCTTCCATTCTGAAAAAAAAAAAAAAAAAACTGTTGTCTCACAGATATTTTCCATATTCTGTGTATATTGAAAAGTAGATGCTCCATTATACTTTGAACAACTGAAAACAGAGCTCCACAAAGCAATTAATATATACAGGGTGATTCATCTTGCCATCGGGAAAACAGAGCTCCACAAAGCAATTAATATGTACAGGGTGATTCATCTCGCCATCGGGAAAACAGAGCTCCACAAAGCAATTAATATATACAGGGTGATTCATCTCGCCATCGGGAAAACAGAGCTCCACAAAGCAATGAATATATACAGGGTGATTCATCTCGCCATCGGGAAAACAGAGCTCCACAAAGCAATTAATATATACAGGGTGATTCATCTCGCCATCGGGAAAACAGAGCTCCACAAAGCAATTAATATATACAGGGTGATTCATCTCGCCATCGGGAAAACAGAGCTCCACAAAGCAATTAATATATACAGGGTGATTCATCTCGCCATCGGGAAAACAGAGCTCCACAAAGCAATTAATATATACAGGGTGATTCATCTCGCCATCGGGAAAATCACATTGTTGCAGAACTTTTTTTGTTTCATCTTTTTCGCTTTAGGTGTGCGAGTAGACTGGAATACGCAGAGTGTTGATGAACGGCATTGATCATGAATGTAGGTTCTGTCCACAAAAATGAACTTACATTTATAAAATAGATTTTCTTGTGACCTTTCTGTGTCATGTGAAGTAAGAGTTATGTTGACACTGGTGCCAAATGAGTCTGCACTAATAATGGGTCGTTCCAAAAAACATACTTACTGTATTTGAAGGAATGTCAAGTATATTTTATCATTTCTTTCAACCTTTATGTACCATGTGCAGTAGGCTCCATTTGGATAATTATACGGGTAGTTGGGGCTTGAGAATGATCCATACGGTCCTTCCAGGTAACCTCCACAGGAACCTAATTAAACAAAAGAAAAAAAACATGCAAGAAAGTACTGCAGTGTTTCATATATAGCAAACAAACAAACAAAAATTGCATTATACTATAGAATACTGTGTTTAATATGTTTAATTCAAAGGCAGTATATTAGCCATATATGACGTAGTTGCTAGCATTTTTTTAAATCCCATGCTCTACTTGTTGTTGGCTTCAGTGCCTTTGTCCCTGCTTTAAGTTTTGATTGTTCCGAGCAGCAGTGCACATGCTGGGTGAGCCACTGGAGAATCCAGGTTAATAGTTTATGTACTGAATCTTAAAATATCTACCTGTAACTGGTGGTGTTGTTGGAAAGGTGGTCGAGTAGCAATAACCTGAGGAAACAAAATCTGTATTTAGTGCATTAGCACACAGGCTGCACATGACCATTCTTATACAAACATTTCCATCTGTGCTTGGAGTGTGACTGCCAACTTCTGAGTAAGTTCTCAATTGCTACAGTTTAATAGTCCCTACATTACTTACCGTAATTCACATAGGAGCAGTAGTTACAGAAGTCATCACAGCAGTTATTATAATAAGCACAATTGGAGCTGCATGAGCAATTCCCAGCATAACCATGGCACCTGCCATAGCATGATCCTGGTGATGAATAGAAAGAAATAAAAAATACTGTAGCACAGGTTGAGAGTTTTCTGTATTCTATGGTGTGTGAGAAAGAATCAAATGTGCCTATAAATAAAATATAAAAAGTCTATGGTACGACTCCTACCAAGGCAAACAGTATCCACTTAGCTCTGAATAATAACAGTGATGGGTTATAACACAACAAACACCCACCTGGCGTGCTTGGGGTTGGGGTGCTTGAAGGCTGACAGTAACCTAGGGAACAGAAACTTTTTGTTAGGTCGTGAGTGTATAGACATACATATCTGGTGTATTAAAATGAAAAGAATGCATTTAAATTGCAGCTGTTCATCTCTATCTTATCTCTATGATGTAGGTGCAATGCATCTTAACAATCATGTACAGTCAGTCAAAAGTATTTGGTCAGATAAGTTTTGTTCAAGGTCATATAGTGACATTACAGGTGGATTTAGACTAGCTCCATTGCATACACGACTCAAGAACAGGTGCATGTCGATATAATGTACCGCAGAAAAGCATTCTGATTTGTTATAAAGGTTGTGATGGTGTATAATACTTACCGTTATTCACATAGGAGCAGTAGTTACAGAAGTCATCACAGCAGTTATTATAATAAGCACAATTGGAGCTGCATGAGCAATTCCCAGCAGATCCATAGCAGTTGCCTCTGCAGGACCCAGGAGCCATTGTTGTTGCTGAAAGAAAAGCACCAGTCAGAAACCGTTTTTCTACACTTGAAGTACCTGAAATAATTTCCAAACAAGACAAGCAGTACAAGAAAACACATCTTTTTTTAGAGAGGGTTTTCTTTGCTTTGACAAATCAGATATTCAAAATTCTGTGACATAATCAGTTACGAGCACATTCTCTATATCATTAAATAATGTTTACACCTGCAAAATGGAATAAAAGGTCCCTTTACATAAAAATCATATAAAACGGCTTAACTGTAGAGTACATTTGTAACAGAAAATGTTCCCGCAGCACGATGTTTGTTGTACCATTAGAATCTGACTGCTTACCAAAGTGCTGTGTTGGTAAGGATTACTCCCGCTACATGGACAATCTTTACAAATCGGGTTTTCTACAACTAAGCAACCAATAAGCCAAAAGGAAAGCGCTGAAATCAATAATCATAAAGAAAGTAATTAGGGAAAAAAATGAAGACGAACATTTAGTGGAGACTTCATCTGGCTTCATTATGACAGTGAAAAAAAAGTAATGTTCTGCCTTGCTTCCCAGACTTGCAGATGAAACAGCAGCTTTATTTGTTGAAAATTAAACATTTCATTTACATCATATCCAGTCTCACAGTTAAAGTTTGCAAGATAGCAGGTGTTTGTTTGTTGTGTCTTCACAATCTTTCCAGGACTCGTATCATTCAGCAAGATTAGCGCTGACTTGGGTCAGTCTACACAAGCGACAACGCTCTGAGAAGGATAGTTATTATTTTGTATTATGAATACTGTGTTTAATATGTTAAATTCAAAGGCAATATATGACGTAGTTGCTAGCATTTTTTTTAATCCCATGCTCTACTTGTTGTTGGCTTCAGTGCCTTTGTCCCTGCTTTAAGTTTTGATTGTTCCGAGCAGCAGTGCACATGCTGGGTGAGCCACTGGGGACTCCAGGTTAATAGTTTATGTACTGAATCTTAAAATATCTACCTGTAACTGGTGGTGTTGTTGGAAAGGTGGTCGAGTAGCAATAACCTGAGGAAACAAAATCTGTATTTAGTGCATTAGCACACAGGCTGCACATGACCATTCTTATACAAACATTTCCATGTACGCTTGGAGTGTGACTGCCAACTTCTGAGTAAGTTCTCAATTGCTACAGTTTAATAGTCCCTACATTACTTACCGTAATTCACATAGGAGCAGTAGTTACAGAAGTCATCACAGCAGTTATTATAATAAGCACAATTGGCGCTGCATGAGCAATTCCCAGCATAACCATGGCACCTGCCATAGCATGATCCTGGTGATGAATAGAAAGAAATAAAAAATACTGTAGCACAGGTTGAGAGTTTTCTGTATTCTATGGTGTGTGAGAAAGAATCAAATGTGCCTATAAATAAAATATAAAAAGTCTATGGTACGACTCCTACCAAGGCAAACAGTATCCACTTAGCTCTGAATAATAACAGTGATGGGTTATAACACAACAAACACCCACCTGGCGTGCTTGGGGTTGGGGTGCTTGAAGGCTGACAGTAACCTAGGGAACAGAAACTTTTTGTTAGGTCATGAGTAAATAGACATACATATCTGGTGTATTAAAATGAAAAGAATGCATTTAAATTGCAGCTGTTCATCTCTATCTTATCTCTATGATGTAGGTGCAATGCATCTTAACAATCATGTACAGTCAGTCAAAAGTATTTGGTCAGATAAGTTTTGTTCAAGGTCATATAGTGACATTACAGGTGGATTTAGACTAGCTCCATTGCATACACGACTCAAGAACAGGTGCATGTCGATATAATGTACCGCAGAAAAGCGTTCTGATTTGTTATAAAGGTTGTGATGGTGTATAATACTTACCGTTATTCACATAGGAGCAGTAGTTACAGAAGTCATCACAGCAGTTATTATAATAAGCACAATTGGAGCTGCATGAGCAATTCCCAGCAGATCCATAGCAGTTGCCTCTGCAGGACCCAGGAGCCATTGTTGTTGCTGAAAGAAAAGCACCAGTCAGAAACCGTTTTTCTACACTTGAAGTACCTGAAATAATTTCCAAACAAGACAAGCAGTACAAGAAAACACATATTTTTTTTAGAGAGGGTTTTCTTTGCTTTGACAAATCAGATATTCAAAATTCTGTGACATAATCAGTTACGAGCACATTCTCTATATCATTAAATAATGTTTACACCTGCAAAATGGAATAAAAGGTCCCTTTACATAAAAATCATATAAAACGGCTTAACTGTAGAGTACATTTGTAACAGAAAACGAGGTGTGCTGTGGAGATTTCCCCTTGATGGTGTTATTAATGAATATTTTTTTCATCACATCTCTCAAATAACAGGATGCAGAAACAGTAGCTATCCCTTTAAAACTGGATTCCCAGGTTACCACATTGGGTGTCCTTACCTGCACTACCTCGATCTACACTGCTGTGTCTAAATAATGTTACTCATGCACACATATGTATTTTGTTGGTCTTTTTATGCATAAAGACTACAATACATCAATATAAATGAAGCAGTCTGGTAGGCACAACTATGTTGTGATACTTATGCAAAGTAATGCAATGCAAATACCTGGTTCTAGTGTTGTAGGGTTCGGATAGGAAGTAGTGGAGGTGTACGAGCAGTAATCTAAAGGAACAGAACAGAGTTGTAGGGAAAGAAATAACTGCAGTATAATCACAGTTTATAGATAGGTTACAGGTTATGGAACATTTTAAACAGAAATCATTTCATGATTTTATTTCATTTAATTGTTTCTCCATCCTTTGAAAAATAAAATATAACTGAACACCCCCCCCCCCCACCTGATACAAATTCTACCTGCTAAAAGGGAGCTGTTGTAAAGGGAGCTGTTGTAAGGGGAGCCTTAGCTCCGGGCGCCCTGAAATTCAAACCCTGTACCCATACAGTTTTGGTTTTCCTCTTTCTCTCCCCTCCACAGTACTTCTTACTGTAATTCACATAAGGGCAGACGTCACAGAAGTCCCGGCAGCAGCTATTAGAATACACACAGCTGGAATCACAGGAGCACAATGCATTAGATCCACCGCACAGGCCTGCACAGGATGCAGTGTCTGAAACAAAAGAAACAACACGTTCACAGTGAACCAGCTATAGATTCATACACACAAACAATATATTATAAACTACATATTATTTACTAAGCAATACAGCAATTATAGGGCCACTCTAGATAATTTAAGTAGTTTAACAACTTAACAAGAAGCAACTATTCCCAGCTTTAAGGTCGTTTTATTATATCTCATTACCTTTCAGAAAAGAAGGGGGTCAAGTTTTGCATAGAGTTTTATTTCTGTTGTTTAACTGGCAACTTTTCATGTACTGTAAAGCCTGCTACAGTATGTTAATTTGAAGTATTTAGACCACTATGTATGTACAGTATGTGTTCAGTATAATACTTTGCACGTCAAATTATCCAAATAGTTTTTTGAATTTCAAGCGGAATTCAAGTCATCACAACCGTTTTAACCGTTGTGTACAGACAGGGTCCTATACTTTTGTTTTTAGTTTTACATTACCTACCATAATAGGAGTAGGATGCAGTAAATCCTGTGCCTGTGACGGAATGGTCGGAAGTGAAGACCACAGTCATGGTATTTGAAGATGAATGAAAAGTCTCATAGTCAGCCTGACACACATCTCCGATTTGTGGAGAACTGGTTGAGGGGCCATCGTAAACTCTAACATAGTCATATCTGCATTCCAATCTGAAAATAAATATAACCGCAAACACGATGCACATTCAGTTGTACAGCTCTTTTGAAGTGCTTGTGTTTGACATGGTAACAGTAATTGGGGGGAGATGGGCTTGAGGCAGGTTGCTTAGGTTTGGGTTACTGTATGTTTTGTTGTTTGTTGTTTAGGCCAATCTAAAATAAAATTTAAAAATTATTAATCGCAAAAAAAAAGAATATTTATTTATTGGTAACGCACACTAAACAATGTCCTACTTACCGAACATTTGTCAAAGTCAGGCTTATTTGACTGTGTCGATCAACTTTTATGTACCAGACACAGCGTGCATTGTTTGGGTAGGGGTATGGGTAATTGGGGCTCGTAAATTCTCCTCTTTCACCAGTCAGTTGACCCCCACACGGTACTAAAAATAAAATAATAATATGAATGACTGGTAAGGTTTGGTACTTTGCAGGCAATCCCTTAGTTACGACCGACAAGTCATGTGAAAAGAGGAAGCGGTACGTACCAGAAGTGGTGGTGGGCCAGGCTGTGGTTCTGTAGGGCCAGTCTGTGGTTCTGTAGGGCCAGGCTGTGGTTCTGTAGGGCCAGGCTGTGGTTCTATAGGGCCAGGCTGTGGTTCTGTAGGGCCAGGCTGTGGTTCTGTAGGGCCAGGCTGTGGTTCTGTAGGGCCAGGCTGTGGTTCTGTAGGGCCAGGTTGTGGTTCTATAGGGCCAGGCTGTGGTTCTGTAGGGCCAGTCTGTGGTTCTGTAGGGCCAGGCTGTTTTAGAAGTTGAAAAGGAACAAATACATTATGAAAAAAAAAAAAAAACATTCAAACAAAGGTTTAGGGTTCATGACATGGTTGTCACGTCAACTGCAAGCTAACCATGCCTGATACCATGAGGATCGGTGCAGTCATAATTAAGCAGGATCTCAGTTTGGTTCTTTCCACATGCCCAGGACAGCTTTTTTATTTTATTTTTTTAGTATGGTTTATAGCAATGGAGAATCACTCCGGGTTGCCTCAACCACCTGTCTGCCCCAGAACAAGTGGCTGTGGCAATCCAGGGGAATTAAAAAAAAAAAAAAACTGAATGACTGATAACTTACAAGGTATACAAGTTGTGTACTTTGTAGACAATCCCTTGAGTGAAGTAAATTAATAAACATGCGAACCATGGTTTTAAAACCCATTTGTTCAAATTTAGATCACCCATAAAAATAAGTGGTTGATGCAATCCGGGGGGAATTCCCTGGTGCTGTAAACTCCCAGCTCTGACTTTTCAGTTGCTGAAACCAAAAATAACACTTGTTCACTAATAAAGTATACGAGTGTGCATGGAGGCAGGGTAGGGTAAAACAGACCTCAAAGGGTTGTGTGCTTATATTGAACCCAATCTTAAATCAGATAAACACCTTACCAAACAGTGGATGAACCACTAAAATGATGCAACACAGTTTTTAACTAGGATCAGATAAATACTGCAGAATAGTAATATAGCGGTGTGTTCACTAAAACATTGGAACTGTGTTAAAGCAGTTGGAACTTACTGGATATCTTTGGGTATCTTGTTGTGGTGTACCATTTTGGAGAAGGAACTCCTGAAAGAAACAAATTCATGCTTTTAACCACAGAATGGTGGAGGTTCTACACTAATTGAAATATAAAGATCATATCCATATACTATAGTCCAGTTCAGTTCATGTTTCTAACTGTCTCGTTATATACTGTATACTAATGCACAGGTAAATACAATGACAACAACTCAAAGGCAGCTTACCAGGATACAAGTATTTAAAATATAAAATGACCAAACTTTTGTAAAAATAATACTGTACCTCTTGCACTGCCAAAAACTACCAACAAGTATGCAACAAGTTGCACCACAGTCCTCATCTTTCTCCTCAGCAGTCTGTAACAACTATCAGTCCTGTCAGCTTTATGTAATGTACCTGCTACGCTGCAGTTGGGATTTTATGAGAGCCACAAAGCAATAAGATGCCATATAATGGTATGGAAGTGCTCTATCTTATAATATATAAGCGTGGAAATATTGCATATGGATGTAATATTACAAACGATTTTATGATGCTGAGAAAAAGGAAGCTGGAGATTCACAAACTTTAAAGTTATTGAACTTCCTTAAACAGCAGGTATTTATTGAGAGTTATTGAGAGTTCCTTATCACATTTATTTGATTTGGCAAACCGCTGAAGACTGAATTGACAGGGCAAGACTGATTGTGTTGAATGTACTGGGTTTGATTAGGAGCTTATAACTATTTGGATTTTATATTAATTTTAAAAAGTGAGGGGCAGATATTTTGAACATTATTTTTGTTGAATCATTTGAATTTTATAGGGTTTACATTTTATTTCCCTTACAGGTTCACTTAAAAAGTACAAAAGAAACAAAGAGTGTGAAAGATGGGCTGATATTTTTGGCAGTTAATGCAATGCTAGCATTAAATACTGGAATTGCGCAGTTTGTCATATTGTTTTTCAATCCAAACCCTATTGTTAATGAATCAGTAATAGACCAGTTCACCCCATAACATAGATCCAATAAAATACAGGCATTGAATCAATTCAATTCAATCATACAATGCTGGGCAATACCAGATGAAAATTACCTGCTGTGTTAGATGTTTCTTGGGCAGAAGATCCTGAAAAACACAATTAAACAATGCATAAATACTCCCATCTTACACAACAGTGAGTTGGTTGTGGATGCTTTTGCAAAGTTTTTGGGTCAATATTTTCATATTTTCTACCACAGTAAAACTCATTATATTCAGTGAAGTAGTCTTCAGTATTTAGCTTTGTTGAAGTCATGGGAAAGGTATGAAAAACAAATCTGCACATTAACAGAAAACCATCAGCTGTATAAATGATATCCCTTCGTTGTAAAATATTTGCTGAAACCATACACAATTAGTTCACAACACTAATAAATGCAAGTATATCATTACGATAGAGGCAAAGCGGGGAGCAATGATTATTACAACACGGTAACGTTTATTCTACAGTGTAATTTATATTCATGATAACATACCTGGGAATGCACTGCCAAAAGCAATCAGTGCGTATACAAGCAGTTGCACTGCAGTCTCCATTTTTCTCCTTCGCAGTCTGTTATAATGATCAGTCACACCTGGTATATATACTGTACCCTACCTGCTGAACAATGGGACTGTTATTTAGCTCCTATTATTTATCAGAGCCACAATCATACATTTAAGATAACACAGCTCTTTCACTGTAGACTTATTTATTTGGTTTTGCAAAACAGTGGCTATGGTTGAATGAAACCTTTCATTCTATTAACCATTCTGGGTGCTTCTGGGGAGCCAACTTTCCAATGTTTCGGTATGTTTAACATGCCTTTGTCAAGGGAAGGTGTGTTTGAAAACAAACAGTGGAGGTAATTAGACGCTTTTGATGCCATGACAACCACACTCAGTTATTTCTATTTAAATTGATTAATGTGTTTGGGGTGTAATGATCTACTATTTCTTTCTTTCTTTTTTTCCTTTTTTTTTTAAATTTAGTAGTCACCAATTAGTTTTTTGTTATTTTCTCCCCAATTTAGTAGTGTCCAATTATTTTGTTTAGCTCAGCTTACCACTACCACTCCTGCGCTGACTCGGGAGGGGCGAAGACAAACACACGCTGTCCTCCGAAGTGTGTGCCATTAGCTGCCCGCTTCTTTACACACTGCAGACTCACTATGCAGCCACCCAGAGCTAAGGCGTCGGAGGACAATGCAGCCCTGGGCAGCTTACAGGCAAGCCCGCAGGCGCCCGGCCAGACCACATCAGTCACTGGTGCGCGGTGAGCCGAGGACACCCTGGCTGACCTAACCCTCCCTCCCCCCGGGCGGCACCCCCTGGGAGCTCCCGTCCTCGTCGACTCGAACCGGCGACGTCCAACCACTCGGGAGCCCCCTACTATTTCTTTCTATTTAAAACCTTCAGGCATCATGGTATTGAGTCTATTTAACCATTTATTTTCCTTTATTCTTCTGTATTGTACATTATCTAAATTTATTCCAAAACTACAAATTGTAGGTCACTGATGTTTCATATATACATTTGACTTTATATATAATTACACACAGTTGTAGGCAAAAGTTTTGCTTTTGTGGATGAGTAAAAAAATTATTTATTTCAGTAATATTTTGCAAAACACCAAAAATGCTAATTCAGAAGTATTCATACCCTTTGATGCTATGATAGTATTGTATACAAGGTGCTACTAATTTCAATATGATAATGCAGAACCTAATTCTAGAAAAGTCTAGAAAATGTTGGATTATAGGTGAACATTCTTAGAGAATATAAAATGGTTAGGCATAGGATGATTGCTGTCATTACCAAAAAGTCAGTAGGGGAAAAAAAATGAAGAGCTATCTGAAGACCTGATTTATTGTCATAAAGCTCGAGAAGGTAACAAGAAGATTTCCAAGCATTAGAGTATCCCAATTTCAACTATTTGTTTCTATTATCAAGAAGTACAAGACTCATGGTACTGTCACAACGCTCCCTCGGTCTGGAAGAAAGAAGGTTCTTTCACCAAAGAATTGTGAGGAATGTTAATAACAATCTGAGATTGTGAATTGGCTGCAAGTGAATTGGCTGCAAGTGGGACTGGGGTTTCCATTTCAACCATAGGTTGAGTATTGCATGATGAAAGTCTCAATGGTCGCAGGCCAAGGAAAAAGCCACTCTTCGGAAAATGTCACAAGGACAATTGCTTAAAGTTTGCAAAATGGCATTTGAATGATGGACATGAGTTCTGGTCAAAGGTTTTGTGAAGTGATGAAACAAAAATCAAGCTATTTGGTCACGCTGATAGTCTAATGTTTGGAGAAAGTCTGGTGAGGCGTACAAAGAAAAGAATACCATACCTACTGTCAAGCATGGAGGTGGTAATATCCTTCTATGGGGCTGTTTGGAAATGTAGTTCCAATACATGGTTAAATGGATTCCATACCATACCAAAAGATACTGGCCAGTCATCTGAAACCCTCCGCTACAAAACTTGGTTTAAACCACAACTGGACGTTCCAACACAACAACGATCCAAAGCACACATCAAAATCTACTTCAGAATGGTTAAAGAAGAATAAAATCAAGGTTCTGGAATGGCCTAGTCAAAGTCCTGGTCTAAATCTGATTGAGAATCTTTGGTATGAGTTGACGAAGGCTGTTCGCAAGAGAAGTTCTCGAAATTTGAATGAACTGGAACAATTTTGTTGAAGAATGTTTAAAAATCACTAAAGAATTATGTCAAAAGCTCATTGACAAATATCCTAAGTGTTTAAAAGAGGTTATTACTGCTAAAGGTGCCTCAGCTAGCTATTAATTTCATTTTCCTTGTCAGGGTATGAATACTTTTGAATTGGCATTTTTGGAGAAACTGCATAAATAAATCATTGTAGACATTTATTTCTTGTAACTTTTTTCCCCTCATCCACAAAAGCAAAATTTGAGCTACAAAAGATTTTTCCTATAATTATTTGTTTTTGAGAAATTTCTAGAAATTATATAGTTCCACTGGGGGAGATATACATATACATATACATATACATATATATATATATATATATATATATATATATATATATATATATATATATATATATATATATATATATATATATATATATATATATATATATATATATATATGAGACTTCTTTCCAGTGAATAACCAATCACCAGCTGCTTCCCCTATTAACAGAAGACACTGTTCAGGTGAAATGATCCAGGAAGTGTACAGAAAGTGAAAGCCTCCTTTAACCAGAGTACCAGTGAGCCCCTGCCACTGCTAATGACTAACCATGCAGATACAGATACAGATACCTTTATCACAGCACAAAGGAGGGCTGCAGACACCACACGCACATCAGAAAGAGAACTACTTTATAACACTGTATACACTACAGTATTGTTGTTGTGGCTCACTAATGTACTAACATTCACATTCTACATTGCAGGGATTTATGACAACATGGTTATATTTTGTAATATCCGACCTGCTTCAAATTGTAGTAGTGTGTTTCTTAAAGTATAAACCAGCTAAATAAAAGTTGGCCAAGCTTGAGAAAACATTCCATGTACGTTTTGTTCCCCTGATAAGAATCCCCTTATCAGTCATACCTTTTAGAAAAAGTACTTAAGAGTATTTACATTCATAATTTATTGCGCATGTAACAATAGGTGATAACAGATTAGCTAGCAGCTAATGCAACAGTTCATATTTTCAGGTTTACCGTATTGCAAAATAGCAATAACTGAATGAACTGCTTATCATGTGCAAATAATACTTAGCTTACTTTAAAATTGCAATTTGTTTGTACATTGCAAGCATTGGTGAGTTTTTTTGTGTATTAAAAACCACAAACATTTTTGGCACGAATATCAAATTCCACTACCAATACATACTTTGTATTGCAAGTGTATTGATATATTGCAACAGGTCGCCAAACATTTCTGGAGCAAAATAAGTTTTATTGGTGTGATTAGCCAAATATTTTGGTCGCAAATATTTATGGCTTTACAGTAACTGCTGTAGGTCACAAAAATCATACACAAAAATAATTATGCTTTGTAAGCATCAAGTAATTGCCTGTGCGTCACAGCGGTGTGCGAACGGCAGGTATGTTTAAAACAGTTCTTCATAGGCTGCTGTTGATTTTCTAACAATTCTTGTTATTTTCAACTGCTAAAATTACATTTTAGGAAAAACGTTTCAAACGAGTGCAAATCATACCCATGTTTTAAAAGCCTGGGGGATACCACTGCATTATGTGCATACAAAAACATGGCAGAACATTAGAATATTGGACGTACAGAAGCATGCAATAACATGGCATTGTAATAACTGGGGCAGCAGTGTGGAGTAGTGGTTAGGGCTCTGGACTCTTGACCGGAGGGTCGTGGGTTCAATCCCTGATGGTGGGACACTGCTGCTGTACCCTTGAGCAAGGTACTTTACCTAGATTGCTCCAGTAAAAACCCAACTGTATAAATGGGTAATTGTATGTAAAAAAATAATGTGATATCTTGTAACAATTGTAAGTCGCCCTGGATAAGGGCGTCTGCTAAGAAATATATAATAATAATAATAATAATAATAATAATAATAATAATAATAATAATAATAATAACTGGGTAACTACCAACAACGATTCCTGCGTTCACAGGGTAACCGGGTGCAATTAGTGTGTAATTGTGTTACCATGTAATTACATCAGGTATCAAATGATTTTCACAGGTCCATTTCCATTACACACCATGCAGGAGCAGAAACCATTGGTATTGCATCATGTTATTACACTGTAATTCCATGGCTATTCACAAGCAGTGTTCCACTGCATTGTTATTGTTACAATAAACTTGAAATTGAGCAGTGACTGGATGGTATCACTAGATTCACAACCAACTTAAGCTTATGGGAATTTAAAATGAGATTCCAGTTGGCATACTGACACACAACCAATTGCTATACAGAGCAATCCGAGTTGCAAATTGGTCAGATTCTTAAGAAGCTGACAAATGCATTGAATGGAGAAAGAAAAAAGCTAAGTTGCTTTGTGTTAGAAGAGTGAGTGGGGTGGGGGAAAGATGAATAGGTGATGATGATAGTTATGAAATCAGGCCATGGCACAAGGTAATTCAGTGTTATGTGTGATATTTCTGGCCTGGGCTTTTACCACATTCCCAGATGCTTTTCCAGTTGATTGGTTACTCATGACCTCAAATGTGGTAAGCGGTAGCACCCTTCCATTATAACTAACATGCTCTGCAGGGGAAATTGTAATATATGTGCCCAGTATTCTGTCTTTCTTAAGACTCACCATATTAGCCATTCAGTACAGATGGGGAAAACAGCAGTATGTGGCAATCTGTGGAGTGATCAGTTGAAGTGGTGTGGAAGTACAGTATATATTCAGTATGTAACATTAATGGTTTCAGGGATATGGCAAGAGGTTAAAACGAAGTGGCAACAAAAATGGTCCATTCTTATTGAACAATTAATTTGTGTTTGAAAGCATGCAGTTTGTGTCAGATTGAATCTGGAATGTGTCATTAGGTATTTAGGGCATGGGCATGGGTGTCCGCAGATAGGTGTACTTGCGCCCCCCTTCTCCCCCCCTCGAATCTGAATTTACAAAAAAACAAACAAAAAGAAAAAAAAAACAATAGTTGTACTGTTTTTCAGGAAAATTAAGACTGGTCTTTAGATCTGTGTTGAATTTTTTAAAATGTGTTTTCAGTTAAGGTTTTTTTTTTTTTTTTTTAAATAAACAAATAAAATAAGACTACCTCTAATTTTCTCCGAGAAGCATCCTCCCTCTCTTTACGTGTCGCGATGAGTTAATTATACACAGATGAGATACGCACACACACTAGGGCCTCTGGCTTTCGGTGTTTTCTTCCGACTTTTCGCCTCTGCTTTATGAATTAATTTCACAATTAAGAGTTTCTCTGTTTTAATTCAGAAACCAAAACACATTAAACAGTGCTCAGGGTCATTTTAAAAGGGGAGTTAGAGCTAAACACGGCAAAAACACAACTGTTGGCGAGCAAATGACGTCTGTCCTGAGATTAATATTATGTTAATTTAAGAGATGGCTAAGAAGAGGTCATATGTGCATGACGATTTATTACCATTTTGCTAATTTGCATACGTTTTGCGTCGTGTTTTGTATCATTTGAGGCAGGTCTGACAGCGCCTAGCCAGAGTGAAAGGAAAAAGGTGTTTTTTTTTGTAATTGACTCCTTCGCAGGATACGATTTCTGATCATCTATATTTAAATAAAATTACTAACAGAATTAATTCTGTGGACGCCCATGGTCATGGGTAGAGCCACATAAACCGATTATTCGAGTATTCGGATCAAGCTCTCCACAGGTGAGGGCCATTGGTGTTGATCGGACTAATAGAGGAAACAGCTGCTTGGATTTGTCTGGTTCTCCAGAGTAAGAAAAGCAGCGATAATCACAGATACGGATGATCCTCGCTTGATTTCTGTGGAGAGCTCAGTGTGAATAAAAAAAATAAATAAATACTGTAAAGCCATAAATATTCGCAAGCCTTTTACTATGCGTTTTTCACGTATGAAAACAAACCGCAAACATTTTTGACACAAAATCAAATTCCACTAACAATATATACTTTGTTTATTGCAACAGGTCGGCAACATTTCTGGAGCAAAATAGGTTTTATGGGTGCGACTTGCCAAATATTTTGGTCGCAAATATTTATGGCTTTAAAGTAATCGGTTTGTGAGGCATTAGGTCACAGGGTTACTGCCAAAAGTTGCCTGAGGTATTTATTTTAAGTTACACGTATGAAGTTTGAATTTCAAGTGGTTTCTGGGATATGTCTGGTGCTTACAGCAAATTTCTATCTTTTTTGTGTTCTTTTACAGCTGTGTACCAAGCATATCTGTGTGATGACATGCAGAACCCTAAGTCACACACTCTCAATATGGTAGCCATTTTGGGACAAAGTCATGGGTAGCAGTGTGGAGTAGTGGTTAGGGCTCTGGACTCTTGACCGGAGGGTCGTGGGTTCAGTCCCAGGTGGGGGAGACACTGCTGCTGTACCCTTGAGCAAGGTACTTTACCTAGATTGCTCCAGTAAAGCCCCAACTGTATAAATGGGTAATTGTATGTAAAAATGTGTAAAAAATTATGTAATTGTATGTAAAAAGAATGTGATATCTTATAACAATTGTAAGTCGCCCTGGATAAGGGTGTCTGCTAAGAAATAAATAATAATAAAACGCAAAAGCATTCCAAGAAAAGAGATTCCGGGAGCAGTTCCTGGTACATCTCAGTTCCGCTCCACACTGCCCGTTGCTATTAAGCCAGATGCTCACTCTGAAGACATTTATTTCTCAAGTGCTTTTGGAATGAATTCAATGGTTTAAATTTAGAAATAAAAACACTTCCCAGGAATGTCTGGGCTTGACAAATCTGCAATGCCAGACAAATCCAGCAGATGGCAGCAACTAATGATTAAGGACTTTTTTTTTTTTGCCAGCCACCAACAAATTCATAACTGAAGTACAGTGTAAAAACCAAAAGCCCACACACTGTAGTTACAATAGTTTTGCAGTGCATGTCATGTTTTTGAACTGCTATTTAGCTATTTTAACTGCCGAAGCATCATTGTGGTACCAATAAAAAACAGCAGCATTTTCTATGGGATACAGCATCAGTTGAAAGATCTTTTCCTGGAGGAATGTTTTTTTTTTTGTTTGTTTGTTTTTTGTCAAGTGAATTTCTAAAATCACCAGCGATACTAGTTTTCTGTGATTTTTTTTTTTTTTAACCTGTGATTTTCCGTGATTAAAAAAAAAAAAAACCAAACATTTAACATGCTCTTATTGTATTACTTGTATTGTAACACTTGCAATGTATTTGCTTACGATTGTAAGTCGCCCTGGATAAGGGCGTCTGCTAAGAAATAAATAATAATAACATTGAGCTTCCCAGATAACCAAGCACAATAACAGTCAACACTGGGTGCACCTATTGATTCATTATAAAATCAGACAGGTACGTTAATGTAAACATAAAGCTAATTCACCGGAGTTGAGAACTGTTAACAACAAAAAAGTAACACTGATCCCCCTGTATATTTTGCTTTTGTAAAGGAAAACAGAAGACCCTTGAATTAAGAACAGCCGTGATCTCTGACTCTGTAGGTAAATATTGTACAATCTAAAAATATTTCTCTTTTTAAAATATTTTATTCCCCTTACTTACAGACATCATCCAATTTTTTTTGAAAACAACAATAAACCATCATAAAAAAATGTCCACTTAGTGTGTGTGTATATATATATATATATATATATTATATATATACATATATATATATATATATATATATATATATATTAAGTTTTGTTTTGTATCGATTTCAAATGTTAGTCTCTGGTGGGTCTCATACAATGATTAATAAAAAAAATATATATATATATATATATATATATACAAGCACACATTGTCTGTCTGCTTGTATATCTCTAATAGTAGTTAACAGCTTTCAAAGCATGCATTTAATCCCTTAACAAGTAAATACATGGGAAAAAAAGGAAAACAAAATGCGGATGTAATGCATAGCACATCAATCTCAGTTCCCTTTATTATTAACGAGGCGATTCCCCCAGTCACGTCCTGGAAGGGTCCATTGTGAAAGGCGAGAACCAGCTCGGGGTTGCGATCAGGGGTCGATCTCGTCGGGGACAACAGTCAGAATGACGTCTTCGTTCCCTCTGCGTACCACCATGCGCAGGGTGCTGTCCTTCTTAATGGCGTCGCTGACGTCACTGGATGTGGTTATTAGCTTCCCATTGATGCTGATGATCACATCGTGTTCCTTCACCCCTCCGCTGTAACGAGCAATCACACGGTCAGCTCTTCTGAACCCACCTCAATCCCATCGAGAACTCCTGCCCTTCCTAGACTTCCCCGTGTCCTATTGGTAAAATTATTTTCTTTCTGGCTATACAACGGGCATACTGAGGCTTCTTTACTAATTGTTTGATTTAATAATGAATATTCCTCTGAATATTCCATAATTCTCTCTCGATCCTCTATCCTGTTCTTACAGAAAATAAACACACTGACTGGACTAGCAGAAGCCAGTTTGATCAGGTCCCACTTCCGGTAGTGTAGCTATGTTACGGGTCGTGCATTTTCAGACAGTGCTGTGACACTGGCATTTCTTCCTATGCAAGTTCCAAAAAAGGAATATACCAGACTTCCTGAGATACTGGAACTAACTGGAAATAAATAGTACAAATTATGAAAGCAAATGGCAAACTTGTATGGATTCGGCATTATATGGGTTAAATAGCCCTACTGTCTGGAAACAAATGGAAAGGTGAAAGGCTTCACATACAGTACCATTGCCAAACCGCTCATCCTCCCAGCTCCTCAACCCTACAGCTGGCCTGGGCCAAGGATATTCTCTCTGAGTGGGCCAATGTCTGAAGTGCTGTTTTAAGCCAAGTTCTCCTGGCTTCCTGTTCTAGGTCACAGGCTGGCTCTTGTTGCATTAATAGAGCTAAAGCATTCATACAGGTGAACTACAATATCTCTTCTAGTGCTGAAATCTACTCCTTCTCGGCACAGAGAAACGGGCCAATAGGAGCCTTTCAACATGACCCCTAAAGAAAGGATTGATTAAAACAAAGAGCAGCTTGTTAATTGGGAAGCAGCAGCGCTGAACTGTGAACCCCTCTGCTGTACTGGCCACCCATCTGTTGTGTGACGCGGCAGCGCTGTACTGCTGTTCCACTTACGCTGCAGCTGGTGTTTTCACGATGACTTCAATCACGTACGCTCCGGAGGTGACATCTGGAAAATCCTTGTGCTGTTGCTTCAGTTCCCTGGCAAGCCTGTAAAACAGTGCGATGAGTCTGAGGGAACCAGCAACCTGCAATCCCCCAAGATTTACATTTTGTATAGAAATCCATTTCACTGGAAAAAAACAAGCTTACATCTCCACACCACATGAATCAAGCTGCCTTTCTAAATTGAAAACATGTTTCAATAATGGTAATTTGCAGACCATGGATTGGATTTTATACCCCATTGTAACTGTTAGCTTGTATGCATTGGATATTATGCTTTTCAGCAATGCTGCTATCTTTAGTATTAAAGCATGTTGCTTCTGAGATGAGTCGTACTGCTGAAACATTTTATCTACTGGATTTTGAGAACTCTCTGAAAGTGTTTTAAAGACTAAGAACCTCTAGCAATGCAGAGCTTTGTTAAAAGGGCTCACTCACGTGGTAGTGAGGCTCATCATTCTTACTCCAATATACTTCTTTTTTGGTGCAGTCATCCCTAAGTAAAGGAAAAGCAGGAAGTCAATGAGTGAAGGTTAAATCACAGGCATATACACTGTAACACATGTAAAACATAGTAAATACAAGTATGGTCTAGGCATTATAGTGCACAATATACTTTGCAAATATACCATCTGCCACAACTAGACCACAGCCAACATGGTAGGCAAACTAGGATGGTATCAATACCTCAAATACACACAGAGAGGTCTTCACATATTTATACCTGCACTGTAATTAAATGTGTTGGGTCCACCTTTCATTGGCAATGCACTACTGCAAAGTTTCCCCCATATTCTTCTGCAAGGATGTTATAAGTTTATGCTCTGAGATCTGCACACTCATCTTGCAATAAAATGAAGCAAACTTTGCACTGGTGCAAACAGAATGGAAACTGGATCAGTTGCTATATCCAAGGCAGAGAGGAAATCCTGGAGGTACCTTTTGCCTGTCGGTCGTGGGACTCCGCGAGGAACTGCCTGATTTTATCAGAGGGAATGGCGAAGGAGATGCCGGCCGTCACCTTCAGAGTGTTGATCCCGATCACCTCGCCGTCCTTCAGAAGCAAAGAAATCCAGCTCAGCTCACAGGTCTCTTTTCAGGAATTGTGGGTGGAATTTGGCTGAGAACCGGCTATTTGTATGAAGTAGTTTAACGTGAATGACCACTGTAAGCGATTTACAATCACTGAGCATCCACCTCCACCCCAGCTCCTGTTTCTTTGATCCAGAATGATTTATTTTAAAGCATGTAGTATATATATATATATATATATATATATATATATATATAACAGGGTTATTATTCAATTACTGTCTTACTGTTATACTCCTCGATACAACGTGAGTCTGGGTGTAACAAAGCCTTCCTATGTACCATGTCTGTTGTCACTGTGGTGTTATTATAAGAATCCCAGAGAACCAAAAACCCTCAACAGCAGCTCCTGCCAGCTGTTTTATTGTGTTGTCTATCAAGAAAAAAAAAAGAACGCTTACCAGATTCACCAGAGGGCCTCCGGAATTCCCATACTGAAAGCAAAGACACAACAGGTAAGTTCAGCTGCCAAAGACTGTAATATAAATGTCAGCACTATATTTCAAACACTTTGTTTTGTTCCAGTATGGATGATGGTACCCTTGAGCCAGATACTGTCTTTAAGTGAATCTGTTTTTTTTTTTTTTTTTTTACTGTACTTGAAATTCAGTTCTGCAATTTACAGGATTAAGTACTCTGTATGTCCCTATAGGCCTTAAGCCTTAACCAAACTGAAGGCATTATTTACACAGTGATTTTGAGGACAAATGCAACTGAAATGGATCCATTTAAGGTATTGCTTTGAACTATTAATCTGGACTCAATGGATCCTGTGTTGGAGGGTTTTAGGACACCAAAGCTTCTAATAAAACCTGTAAACCCGACCCTAACCCCAAACCTTAACCAATAGAGAGTACGCACGTTAATGATGGCATCGGTCTGGATGTAGTCCATGTCCGAATTGCGGAGGCCCAGCTCTTTGCCTCCTCGCTGGGTGGTGCTGACGATCCCTGTGGTCACTGTGTTCTGCAGGGAGAAGGGGCTCCCGATGGCCACCACAAACTCCCCCGGCCGCAGGTCAGCTGATCGGCCCAGCAGCAGAACGGGCAACTTAGCCTGCGGAGAGGAGCCGGCAAAAATCAAACGGCATTGAAACCACTGCAGCCACTTCCACCGATATAGAAAGAAGAGCCCATCTAAACATAGGCTCCTAAGAGACAAACGTCTTCAATACCAGGTAAGCAAACAGAAAAAACATATGGATTTAACATATATACAACTGTCTCTCTATGTAAAAATTGTTTGCAGTTAAACATATGGTGTAAATATATTGTATATGCATTTCCCCCTGTGTTATGGCCATGCAAAAACACAGAGTCAAAAGTACTGTAAGTGAAACAAGGTTAGAAATTCTTAAATAGGGACTTTATTGTTTGAAATATTAAAATACAGCATGCTTTAAGATATTTATTTAAATTATCAAAATGAATACACACAAAACTCTAATGTACAATTCTCTAGGTCATTGTTTGATTCCTGATAACGCTCAAAACCATTTGGACACAGAATTATTTACAGGATTATACATAAATTACCAGTGCAAGTACAGTGCACTGAGGGACAAAACAATTTGCCAAAACTTCTTTTTCAATTGTCTGGCCCCAAGAAAGAGAAGACTTTCGAAACCAGATCCTTGGGATCCCCAGACTACCATGCTGAGCGAGTCTGGACAGTAAAAACAAAAAGCAGCATCCCGGTTGAGAGGGGGATGGTTTTGGAATATGATAGAACGTCCAGGTTGAGTCAAGCTTTTAAAAGCGGTTTCACGGTTGATTAACGACACAGGGTAAGTGAATAAGAAACATCTAAAAGGAACCGTGATGGTGCTGGAATGGGTATTGGCCTGAGAAAGACATAGAAAGTCAACATGTACTTTTGTTTTAATGTATTATGGAAAAAAAAGAAGTAGGAAAAACTTTATTGGTCTTTCATCCGGCCAGATCTTTACTTACCTAAGTGCTAAGCACAGGACATAGCGAAGCCTGGCTGGCATTGAGTAACAGAACACGCAACAAAGTGTGTCAAGCATTCTCCAGAATGCTCTGAATATATGGGAAGGGGAATCTTTCACTTCCTCCCGCTTGAGGAATACATCCCTTCAACAGGAATAGCTGTCTGCCATCCACTGCATGTAAGCGAATAAACAGATGGGGGTGAAAGTGAATAGAAATGAAAAGGTTTCTGGTACCTAAGGTCACTGTGTTTGAAATACAGTAACTTGGAAAAAATGTCCATGCAAATAGAGGCATATAGAGGCTTCTAAGAGTGACCTAGACAGAGGTGGCCAAAGTTGGCCTTTCCACTCCTGGTCCTTGTTACAAAGTTGTTCTAAATTGTTTAATTGGACCAATTAAACCTCCACCCAGACCCTGAGGTTCTTGATTATAGCAATTGACCTGTTAAACGTGGAGTGGAATGGCCCTTCAGGGCCATAACTGGACACCCCTGGTTTTAATCATCAAAATGTCAGTTTTTAGGTCAGACTTTGTATAGACCAGTAGAATGAACCCCCATGGTCTTTATACACCCAATCAGCTAATTGAGAAGACAGATAAAAGCATGGCAAAGGGTGCAGATCTAAATCAAAATTCCAGCAGTGCATCAGAACAGAACAGCCATTTTGGAGCATTTCCACATCAAAATTAAAAATACATATCTAGCAACATTGCTGCAGGCCAGAAGCCAAGCAAGAACAACGTTACTACTGCAACAACATGTTACTAACACTCTGAACATGCACCTAGTACTGAGCTGGGCGATTTCCTGCAGATCCTTCCTTGCCAGTAGTGCTCTAACTGTCAGTAAGACCCTGTAGTCATTTTTACAACTGCAGAAGCGTTACCACATTCATGGATATTAAAGGCGTAGCGGCCCGAAGGTCTACATCATAGCGTTTTATAGCGTCGACCACACAGGCTATTCATATACGGAGGACAAAAAATAAATAAATAAATAAATAAATAAATAAACTTTACAAGACATACAGTAATTCAACTAATTTCATTTTCAGTAACACTGATGCAGGCATTCATAGCTGAAATTGTATTATGCTTTAAGGTGCATGGTACAGTGCATTTGTAACATTCTAAAAAACGTTCACTGTGTCTGCAAGGCATTGACATTTCAGTGCCACTGCCATTGAAGATCATTTGAAAAGAGCTACTTTTCGAGACTAACATTGTATTACACAGGACTCCTTGGCACTATAGTTTACCCTTTTCACTGCCATGCAATCTGTGTTCCTGCTGTGCCAGTAATAATGATTATATGGATTATATTAGCAATCTGATATTGTGTATTTTACAAATACACAATATCAGATTGCTAATATAATCTAAGAGAAAACACTCCAGTGTAGTGATAATTTAGATAGTATAGATTTGTAGGTGAAATCACAACTTTGTAGCAAATGGAGTGTTTTAAAACAGAACTCCACATGCCAGAGGAGGCAGTGGGTTTTTTCAAAGAGACCACATAGTTGCACAGTTACAACCTTTAAGTTATCAGAACATTAGGAAAGACAGTAAACTGACAAGATTTCCAAGCACAAAAAAAAAAAAAAGTTTAAGGTTTAAAGATTTCAAAGCGGACAAAAATCCTAGTAGAGGTATGTAAAATACAAATGCTGTCACTAGCAGTTTAGCTAAACTCTCATCCCACGAGTCAGTGAGTCACGTTAGTTAGAATCTCCGTGCCAGAACTACAGCTGCTAAATGGGTGGGAATTGTTCTCCCTGTTTGGTGGTCTTTAAACCTATGACTAATGAAGCTGAATCTGTTTTTTGTGCTGAGTTGGCAAGCCTGAAATTCAGACATTAACAATGTACAGATCTGTCGTGAAATCACAAAGCTGTGCCCCATAATGTCAAAAGTGTTTATAATCATGGATCAATGTAGGGGATCTGCATCCTAATATTTGGACCAACCTTGTGAGTCAGTCACTCAGTTATTAAATGCAATGCGAGAGTTCCTAAGACTCCAGGCTTAGCAGCGTTGTAAAGACCAATGGACTTGCAATCTGTCAGCTACTTAACTTAACAATCACATGTCTTGCACTAGCAGCCTGCTGCAATTATAAATTTAATCAGAAATCTGTCCTGAAATTTTATCAATTTGTTTCTTGGCATTTAATGACAATACATGAATCTGATTATGACTGGAATTCATACAGTATGTGTAATTCTCCATGGCCAAATCACAATGCTTCCAGGCTCTTATATTTGCTAAAAGGTAGTTACAATTTAAATTAGCCAGAAAGATGAAATGGATCTTTTTTATAAGTGCATCTAAGGGGAATGTTTTTAAAGAAACAGAGCCATGCTGGTCTGCTATCTTGATGTGCTGCGAGTTTAGCATTCACATGCCTGGGGGATGCGGGGCTCAGGGTATTACACTCACATCCCACTCAATACCTCAATATATAAACACCTACTGTACAGGGCTTTTTGCCTCATTCTGATATAATTGAATACCAACGTTTTGCATTCCATACTGTCATATCCGCAGATAGACTATCGGTTTAATCTCAGTGTAACAGCATTGCTTCTTTGTCAGCAGCTGCTGTGCTACAGTAAATCACAGTTTTCACATTCTTCTTGCACACGGGAAACTCCTCTGGGTTCCTCTTGGCTTTTTGTGTTGAAAGCTGGTCTGCCATCTTATCAGCAGTGTGGGTGTAACCCTTAGACCACATGACCAAACCATGAGGAACTATCTTTGTTTTAAACAATTGTTCAATAGCACTTCTGTAGCTGTCAAGCAACAGGAGGAACACTTCAGTTCATAATAAGGCAAATTAGATATTCTTCCGTTTTCCACCCAATTTAAAATGGTTCAGTTCTTCCTGCCTCTGTCCGGCCTTGTCATGGGGTCATTGTGACAATGCAGAGAGTGCCCTTTGAGCCCACAGTGACACACACTCCACACGACAGTGTCTTTACTGTGTGAGCCATGGGTGACTCATTACAGTTCATCATTTTAAACATAAACTTTATCTTACCATAACAGAACCAGTTACAACACTATTTGAGTAAATCATTTTTCAAGCAAACATACCCCGATATATAAACTTCAACAGCTCATATATTTAGGTGCCATTAAATTAACATTATGTGGAATACTTCTTTCAATATCTCAGCCAATCAGAAGTCAGTAAAATAAAAAATAAAAAAACAGGTCAGCTTGTGGAATCCCATATACAAGTTCCCATGGTATTTTTGCACAGTATTTTTTACAATGTTCCCATGCTTTTCCCATGGTAATGCGATGCATTTACCATTGCTTACCCTGGTTTGCCATGTTTATTAATATGCTTTGCCATACCTGCCTGTTCTTCCCAATACTTGACCATACTTTCATTGTGCTTTATTACACTCTCCTGTGCTTCACAGTTGTAAACTTCTGATAAACAAACACAGAGCTGGACATGCTTGGATTAGTAAAATAGCAGCTGCCCTCTTCAGTTACCAGACTTGAACAGATTTGTTTGTATGGTAGCTGGGGGGAGTTTACTTGAGTTCAAACAGCTGGCACAGCACAACAGCAAAACAGCAAAGTCACAGCAATCAAGAGAGAAATACAGGGAAGGTAAGAGAGACTCCAGTTGATTGTGTATAGCTACATACTGTACGGTACATGGGATTTTATGTGCTTCTTAAACCAAGTAACAAGACAGAAAGAAAAGGCTTTGGAATGCACTTCATTTGCCAAGGATGGGCACTGCAGTTTATTACAAACTAAAGTGGAATTTTGGTCAAGACTTTCTCATTATAAAGCACCGCGGTTACAGACCTCTGACCAAGCATTTTAGAACAGCCCATTTTCCAAAAATAAAAATAAAGACATAAATGAATTTAACCTTGCATTGTAAATGTATACACCTAGTACATCCTGATATTGATGCAATACAGGCATCTGGAACCTCTTTGTATCAGATAGTTTGTATCAAATGGAAATTACATCAGATTACAATAAGCTATACTGTTTAATTATTCTAACTTATTATAAAAAATACATACATACATACATACATACATAGGGTACAATGTATAATACCAGCTAATTTCACCTACTCAAGGTCAGAAGAGCCAGTAAGCCCAGTAAGTAAATACCAGCCTATATCATGCAGCACCTTGTACGATTCTCTATAATATTAAGTAGACCCCCATGTTGTTGTGAGAACAGCCATCTCAAATGTCTTTGTATCAGATGGCTTGTATGAGATTGGCCATACTGTTTAATTATACCCATTCAACTACATGTTATAAAAAATATAGTATAGGGTTTGTGTAACTCACAAGCAGAGATCTATTATGATTATTAATTACAGAAGGCAAGATAAAAAGTCTTTAGCTGGTAACAATATAAGACAATACAACAGAGCGGTGTCTGTGTGCCTCTGAGTTCATGTTGCAGTTGACCCACACTGCAGCTTGGCAGAGTTTAAAAAGGGCACCAGAGCCAATGCTACCATTCTATTTATTCTTTTCCCCTCATTAAAGGACACTGGGAGATACTTGGGTGAGTTACAGTGCAGCTACAGCCTAGCGCTTATTTGTCTTCACCATATTATGTCCTTCTAATATTAACGCTTTAAATGTGAAATTTTACGACTCCACAATCTCTCCTAATATTATCAACTGTTTAATCAAAACAAAAACTCCCTCATGCAATAGCACTAATGCTGGTATTCTGCTCCCACAGTTCCCATTCTAGCAGACGTGGTAATGTTGAAAAGGATATTGCAGTGATCTGTGCAAAATACACAGGAGAGTGCATTTGTTGCATATTCTACAGTAGCCCTTTACAGGCGTCAGAACCATGAAAAGGGGGTCTAAACATGTAGAATAGCATGCCATGACATACCCAGACAAGCAATTCCCAAGATATACTTCAATAAGTAAATAGGTGGCTTACATTCATGCTATGGGAAAAGTTTTTAAGAAGATTCATTCTTTTGAAATTAATTTAAAAAAATTAGTACGTTTTGATAAGGAGGTCCCAAGCGCAACAACATCTTATGGCACATGTTCCTAGATCAGTGGTAAGTACTGGTCATTGCTTCCCCAAACCTTATCACAAAATATCATAATATTCTGGTGAGAATTTCCATAGCCATAAAAAACTCAGCTAAGAAAGTGTCAGTACAGGGAAACAGTAACTTATCATGACCTACATTCATAGTACCGTCACGCTGAATAACATGACGTTCACAAATAATGTACTGAAAAGCTATATTCTATATAGCTGCGGCCTAATTTGCAATTAGGTAAACACAAATAATTCAAGTGTTTTGAAAGGCAACACAAAAATATAACTTGGCCACCTGTGCTTTTCTGCTCATTGTTTTTTTTTTTTTTCAAAACATCAAATTGTTACCATATGTTGAAAACTTCCCCAGCCAAAGTTAAAAAAAAAATGTAAATCTTTGAGATTTGTTTTATCTAGCTTTACTGCACATCAGCACCTGCAGATTCAGAGATTTGGCTACAAACCAACGTAACCACAAAATGCCAGTCACTAACCATGTTCCTGTAGCCCAGGGGAGAGTGAAACACATCCAAGCAAACTTCCCAGTATAGCACTTTACAACCTGGTGAAATGAGTCTTTCCCCAGAGGCAGTCATTCTGTATGAACAGGTTATTATCACTTACTTTTAAAATGCTCTTACAATTGTGATTTGCCATTTATTTAAAGGGGATTGACTGCACATACATGCACTGGCTGGCCAAAAAAATGAGTCAATCACTGTCATATCCCATAATTCAAAGCTCCTGCTGTATTGTTCAGTGTTGAAGGAGTCACGTGACCACATAAGTTTGTTCACGCTATCCTCCAGTACCATTTTGTAACCGAAGCAAAAATAGTACTGGAGAATCGCATGAATAAATTCCCCTCACTGATAGCAGAACACAAGACATAAAGCTAAGAATAAGATTAAAAGGTAATTGAGTTCCTCGCTCTCATGTTTCCACACAATATCCCTGTTACTTTTCTGTGGCCTGCGGTAATCAAATGACTTGTTTGATCAGAAATTACTGGGAGTAAAAACAACGACAAACAAAAAAAGCCTTTTTGTAAGATTGTTGGGTAATTGCTGCCTCAATCAAAACTGCCAAACCACAAGGCTCTGCCTCAAAAAGCAGCCGTGCGGAATGTAAATGAGTCATGGAAATGGAAAAAACAACATGTCAATCAGAGAGTTTCTCTCCAGAGGTTCAATAGCCATCACAAAAAAAAAGAGAGTTCCACCAGGAGCTGATTATATCATCACAAAACGCAAAGTTATCCAGACTTCATTTTCGCTTTAACCCAACTGAGCCAATTTCTGGCTGGTATTCTGTTTTTCCAGTCGAAACATTTGTCATGGAATCTTAGTTTCTTTAAGTATTTTTAAAACTAGCACTATTGTGTGTTTAACACGGTTTAATTGGGATATGCAACTTTTTCAAGATTTACCACCTTAAACAGAAATGAGTTTAGTCCACAGTTCTATTTTGCTCTGCAATACCTATCAATGTACAGAGCAGACATCTTGTCTGTACACGTTTTATGCTCCAACTGTACTCAAGTGTTGCTTGCCAATCTGAGTCAGACCCAACTGACAACAGCTAACTCATTTAACCCATGCTATTCTTTTTGGTTACACTGCATGTTGCTTTACTTACCAGTTCTACCTACTGGGTTCATTCTCCAGCAAGAGCTGCTGTGGATAAGAGATGCATTGTAGAACAGGGGGATGTTGTAGCTAAATCGCATGAGGGTTATCATGTATTTTTTTGTATTTTAATAGCATTTTAGGTTACCACACATATCCACCGAACAGACAGACACTGCAGCTGCTGTAATTACACTTATAAGAGAACTTTCTGTTAAATGAGAAGTCAAGTCGACTGTGCTAGGTTCACCCGCATTAGCTACTAAACCAGTTCCAATACATTCAACCCTATTAACAAAGCTTTAACTCCTTAGCTATTTAAAAGTATTTCCCACAGTTTTCACCACAACTCTCTAGGACAGTTTCATGGTATGAATATCACACTTTATTTTATTCAGAAAAAACACTTTGGGGGAAAAAAAAACCATTCTTAAAATAATTCATCATTTAAAGATTTGAGAATAGGAGCCATTGACATGACGCGACTCAGTGCTGTTCCCGAAGAGAAACTGCAAACGAAAAAGGGCAAAATTTCCCTGTACCTTTTCCAGCTCAGTAGGAAATGAAAATGTATTTTTTCTGTAAATGTGGGTAGAAATGAACAAACCTACATAAAACAAAAACAGCTGATCTAAAAGCCAGGTGTTGAAGAGGAAACATTAAGAAGAAAAAAAAAGTACTGTTGGCTACTGTGGGGAAAATTAGAACATTTCTCCATGGTACTGCAATAACTCTGCCAGCCTGTGAGCTTACACATGCTGTGACATCCTTCACAGAACTTTTTAAAAGCAAGGAGCGGTCTAGCTGAGGGCGATATGGCACAGTTACCTAATAAATGCCTCTCAATATCTGTGTCAGGCGAGGTCAATGCTGTATTCCAGTGTAATCACCCCACCACTCCACATGAACTTCCCAGTCCAGCGCTGCAGTAAATCCTCCTTGGCTTTATTTTATTCTGCTGAGCCCAGTTCCAAGGAAAACAACAGAATTATCCCCCCCTTATTTCTCAATCCTAGCATGAGAACTCTCTCCCACTTTCTTTATCACAGATTTTTTTCCAGTTTCCCAATTTTGACCCAATATATCCTGCCACTACAACACTATACATTCAATTCCAGAGCTTGCACAGTTTAGGACCCCACCTGAGCCTCACACGCAGCAACGCATTTAGTACACAGTGTTTACACAACGCTGCACATAAAAAGCCGCAACCTCAAATTGCCTCTCAGAGGCCTTGAGAACCACAGTACACAGTTTTGCACTGAGTAGGGACCCAATATCTCAAAGCGTTAGGAAGAGGGACAGAGGGGTCATGGTTCTCAATGTGGGAAATTGAAAAGAGCGAGTTTATTGGAAAAATGCTTGGCCGTGACTGCTGTCAAGAGGGAAGATTCAAACCCATGAACATGTGGTTCAGATGAATTCTCTACCAGTTCTGATTGCTCATTTACACTGCGTCCACCTTCAACAAGGTGTTTAAATCAAGTCTTTCTTACCCTTTTTCACTACTTTTTAAAACAGCCCTCTATAGACAGAGTCCAGCTTACCGCAGTGTCTATTTTAATTAGTGCAATGTCCGCCTTCTCGTCCACGTCTGTGATTTTGGCATCGTAAGTGGCCCCATTCTTCAGCTCCACCTTCACTCTGTGCTTATTGGCCACCACGTGAGCATTTGTGACAATCAGCCCGTCTTCCGAGACCACAAAACCAGAGCCACTCGCCACAGCAACCTCCCGCTTCGAAAACGTCATCCTGAGAGACGGAGAAAGAGAGAAAATCCATTGAGGTGTAGCCTTTAATATGTGCCTCCCTTGTCACTGCTTTCCGTTTCTGAGATTTTTGTTTACATTTTTTTTTTTTTGTGGTGTTGGGGGAATGCAGATTGGAAATTAATACTGTGGTATACTATATGGAATGTTTATATATATATATATATATATATATATATATATATATATATATATAGGACCTGCTTAAAGTAGTACAGTATTTTCACAGGGGATACAGGATATCAATTGGCACACACGTACTTGCGGTACAGTTCAATGTGAACCACAGCAGGCGCAATTTTCTCCACCACATCCGCAATGAAGTTGTATCTGTGCCGGAGGCTGTCTGGGTTTTCTTGACCTGCTGAAGACAAAAATAATTATCACAATGTTCCAAAAAGCATAAGAGGGTAACTGCAAATTTCACACAGGTGTCTTCTTGTGACGCGAGTTTGCGCACCAAGAGGATTTAAAACATGATCCACTGTGTCCCACAATAATGTTCAGTTTTCCACAAAAAAAAAAAAAAAAAATCCCTTGGTGTCTCTTTATTATATTAATTCAGTGAGGTCTGGCCCACAAACATTCCCGATATTACCTCTTACAAAACCCGTTATGAAACGTGTGAGGGGGTGATATAACAGAGTCAGGGCAGGAAGCTTGGAGTCACAGGCTTGGTGTTGACTCAGCTCCAGCTATGGACTTTCATCTCCCCGCCCAACGGGAATCAGCAACAGATTGTGGAATCCTGGGCCAAGCTTGGACCGAATCAATGTGTTTAGAATCGTCAAAGGAGGACATACTTGATGCTCTGCCAGTGACTTGCAAAACAATGATTTAATAAGTTTGATTAAATGTTACAGTCGACTCTCACTTATCCAAACTGACCCCTAGTGTATGTGCTTTCCCATGTTTCAATATGCAGTTACTCTTCATTGCAACTGTAGGGAATGCTGCTTTATCGTGTTGTACTTCAAAGTGAAAAAAAACACTTCAGAAATGTTCGACTCACCTATGTAACTATAAGCCCAGGAAAGTCATTGCTGATCCTTATGGGTGCACTTTTATTTAAAAGATAAACTCCTAGCTGCCTCACTTTAGCTATTCAGCTTAAGAAAGTGGTTGAAAACTGCCACAAATGCAGATGTGATCCCTTTAAGTATCGGCCAGCTGCATGACACAAGTACAGCCAGTCTTTCACTGAGTCCACTCTGGGAGTACAGCGCTGGGTATTTCATGCTACAATATCCCTTTCGCACGTGGTCCCAGCTCCAAGGAGTAATGGAAGCAGAGTCTTGCAATGGAAAGGTTATTCGTAGCATCATGCCACAGTGGAATTACCATCGGCTATGAATTCATTTGAAAACACATTGTGCTTTTTAATCATACATTTATATGTTGAAAACTTCTATACTGTTTGAATGCAGAGATAACAATATTCCCACACCACTGACCAAACCACGCAGAAACATACACATTGGGCTTAATTCTCAAGCTCTAAATCATCATTAGCTCATTTTTTTCAGAAAGGAGAAACATGCCCAGTAAAGTTCCCAAACCAGACATAAACTGAAGTTGTTTAGAATTGTAGTGTTTTTTTTTTTCTTTCCTTTCAGATAAAAATGTCGCAAATGACAATTTGGAGTAACTAGCTTTGTGAATCTATCCCATTGTATCGTGGGCATGTACGATACTAACTGATATCCACCACATCCTGTTAAGCTGAATACCCATAATGCCATTACATTAGCATTTGTGTTTTTCACACAAACTGCATGGCTGCCTATCCATGGCTCCTGACTACAGTGTTATAAATATATTGTATATACTGTATATATATATATATATATTGCTGTAGACTCTGGGGATTGTTTATTATGTCCCAAACAAAAACATCTGCTGTGCATGACTGGAAGAAAAACAAAGATTAAAAAAAACCCACACCGGATTTCAAAATATGGTTATAAACCAAACAAACAAGTGTTTATGCAGACTGGGGTAACTGCTGCTTGTTTGGTGGCCTCAGTAACCCGCAGCATGCATACTGGGGTTCATGTGGGAGTGTGGGAGGGGGTCAGACAAGACTGAAACCATTAATGCCCGCTGTCACGTTTTATAGAGCAATCATATACTCTGAGGGTCCTGGTGCCTGATTTTGCCTGTTCACTGGGTTATTTTTATATATATTTTGAAAACGTGCTCATAGCAAGTTTCTGCAGCCATTCCAACATCAATACATAATCAACAGGTACTTTATATCAAGGGTCCTGACACGACAATACAAACAGAACATATTTATTGTACTATATTAACATCACAGTCCTAACACAGCTATTAACATTGAAATGAAATTACTGTACAAAAAAAAATAACATTCCAAAAATAAAAATAGGCATGCAACTAATTACGTAAGGTAAAACGAAATAACAAATGAATTTGAAGCGTTGGAAGTTATGGAGGAGAATCAGTGAATGTAAATAAATAAATAATAAAAAAAAGCCCCAATGACTGCTGCTTGTGACTTTTCCTTCCTCAATGTATTTCGTTCAGAATGCGAGACCTGGCTTGTCTATTATTACCCCCCTGAAAGCAGCAGAAGGCTCCCTCCTCAACACTCTCAGTTACTTCTCCTGGTGAATGTCTGGCTGGGTTCCTGACCTTATTGCATTCCCTCCGGAAGCTTTTCTTCCTGTCCTGGGAGTCCACGCCGGGCCCCCATCGCTTGCCTGTCACTCTGCTCTGGCTGCAGGGCTCCCACACTGCCCTTCACAGCGCTGCCTACACCAGTCTCAGATGACGCCTATTGCATCTTTTTTCAGAGTCACTCCCAGGATATTGTTGACACTCATGTTTTATGTGTTTTTCCATTCGGAAGCTGGGCAGTGGATTGAGTTGCAAGATTGAGATTCTCTCCCCTAGCTGCCTCAGCAGCAGCAGCAGCAGCAATAGTGCATATGGGATGCACAGCAAACACCCTCACTGTGAAGTACATGTTTAGAATTCAGATCCTTTCAGCTAAGCAAGTCCCACATGTGCAGTTTTGACAGAAGCACCTATTAGAGCAAACAAGTAATTTCATTTAAAAAAAATGTATCTGCTTAAAGAAAGATCAGGTTTACAAGCTTTACTTCAGGTAGTCTTGCATGTCCTAGATACAGTATAAATGACATTGTGCAATGGTAGAAAAAAAAAAAATACTGAAATTGCTTTGGTCAGAAAACTTCCAGAATCACAATTTGGAAAACCGTTGTGGAAACAATAAGCAGTTAAAAATGAGCATTGAAACTTTTTAACTTAGTTCTTGTAGAAGGAGAAGGGTGGTGGTGGTGAGGATGAACCAATAAATTAAGGTTGTTTTGAGTCTTTGAGCTGAAGCCTATATTTGCAGTTGGGGCTGGGTAGATGCTGAGTAAGCTACAAAAACACATTAATCCCACAGAAAAAAAAGAAAATGCTGCAGAAAAGCCACATCCACTGCTCTCATGCTCTCATGGTCTTAGAGCATGTGGTGCAGTTGCTTGACATGACAGGGAGCTGCTGACAATGGCTGGCTACTTGTTGTTTCTGGGGGCTCTAAATACAAACTCAACAGCCAAAACGTACAACCTTAAAACCAACGGCATCAGGGTATTTCTTATTATTAAGGAATCGCCTTTCCCACTGATACTGCAGTAATTCAGGCTTTAATTGCTTATAATTTACAGAGCAGTAAAATCATATTAAAACCATCTGTTTTATTTGGTGCATTGCACAAAGCTGGAACCGAACTGATGGATTTATCCAACAGCTGCGTTTCAGTTAAGACTGTAATGCTGGCACAAGTGCAACCATAAGAACTGCTGCCACTAAGGCAACACAATGAGAAGAGACACAGTTATGCATTGAGGTATTCCAAATGATGCACATGGAGAGGGCTTTAAATCAGGAGGGAAATAATATTCTAATATAAGTATGCTTGATTGCAATGCATTACAGTAATCTTTCACAGGCTCCTTAAAGGGATACCCAAATAGTATAGACATCCCTTGTAGGCCACTGAGAACCTTAATTTATGGGATCTACAAGCATCTATTATTATACTATGAACTACTTTTTTATACAGTTAGAAAGAAATGGTCCAAACCTTTTGCGCTGGTAGAAAGGCTTAGTAAATCAGCCCTAATGCACTTAATAAGCTGTGTTATAAAAGCAGGACATTATGTTATAAAACTCTGGCTTCGTGCACCACATTCATTTGCATCCATTCCAATAGCTATTAATAAATCCTGTTGGCAAAATCTGTATTGCAGGGCTGGAGAAACAACAACTCGTACTTCCTTAACAAGCTCTAACTGCCCTCCTGCTGTTAACCCGGGCACACAGCAACTCAACAATGTTCTAATTATACAGAGGACAGAATGATCAAGTGCTGCCTTACAATCTAGCAACGTGCCCTTCTACTGAGCTCAAGTCTCTAGTATCAGTAGTCTTTGGTACTCAACGGGGAGACATACGACCTTGGAGGAGCCTGACCTTGTTATCTCAGAAGCTAATCAGGTTGTGGGTCTGGGTGGTGCTTGGATGGGGGACCTCAAAGGAAACCATGTACTGCAGCAGTGTGTGAAGTGCTTTTTCATGGCTCAGTAGCTGACTCCCAGTTTACTAAGGTATGTTGTAATACTGTAGATTGTTAAATTCCATACAAGTAGGTTACTGCCACCCTTAACCCAACCCAAACCTCAACACTATCCTCAACCCAACATCCAACCCCAACCATATCCCTGAACCCAGAAAGTCACCGAGCTTGGGCACACACTAATACCTTTCCAGTTTTCCATGCTATACCCATGTCTATATAATGAATTAAGTGTACATTAACAATCTGACAATGCTGTTTTTTTTTTGTTTGTTTTGTGCTTTACCATAGTTCCCAGTGATCTGTCATGCTTATCTGTGATTTATTAGATTTCAATGTGCTATATCTCCCCTTTGGTCACTGTATGGATAATTGTACCATGTTAAGTTTCCTATCTATTTCATAATGCATATACCGGTATGTTTTTTCAACTTCGACCTCAATAGCATTCACACAAACTGGTTTACTGTCTTGGAATGCACTCCATCATTCTGCCTTTTTATTTAATTTCATCAGCAGGGATGGTTGTCAGAATCCCATTCCATAGCACTTAAATCCATTCCAGGTTTTGCCATGTGCTGAATTAGCCACCGTGTATAGGTAACATGCTCAGGACTCACTGAGCTCACAAGATGTAACCTGGACTACATTAAACTGCAGTGGAATGGATGTCTCATTTCCATCCCTGCTATCAGGAGCTGGCATCAGGAACTGGCACACATTTCTCACCAAATAAACGCCAAAATATTATTGCAACCAGACCACTCACAGAGTGCAGCACCTAGCAGTCTGAGGCTGCACATTCACTAAGTTAGCCAATGGACTTGTTTGTGCAAGTTATACTTAATGTTTGTTTTGGAGAGGAAAAAAAGCTTTTTTATTCTTAAAATTGATACTGTTTAGCACAAAATAGTTATTATACGCAAGGACCCGTTAGTTGTATCTGTTTAAGTACTGTGTAATTATGCATAACGACAGTAGGCCTACATATCATTTAGTATAATTTTGTATATTGTAAGCTGGTGAACAATAGCGTTTTATTTTCTTTGCAGCGACTGGCAGAAGCTGATAAAACTTTAGCAGGAAAGAAGGAACTGATCGATACCCAGTGCAGTTTGACAGTACTTAAGGTAAGGTTCATATTTAGCACAATTAATCAATGCAATATTTTTGGGACTGATGAATGATACAGCATGCTAAGTGTTCAACAGAAAACCGAACAGGAAGATATTTTTCACATACCTTGTCCGCACGCTCCTCTCTGAATGAAGATTACAGGCGGCTGCTTAAGTTTCTCCGCACGCTGGCTGACTCTTTTCAGTTCACAGATATTTCGGTAGGACACGCCGTCGCTCCCGCAAACTGCTTCGGAGCTTTCGCAGACGCACACCCCAGCTTTGCCCCTCCGTCTCACCGTCAGAGAGTGAGCCACGCCGTCTGAAACAGAGCACTCCAGCCCTTCTCCGCAGACCGGTTCCCCGAGCCTCCCCGATCCGCCACAGGACTCTCCCTCCCCGACTGCGCAGACCGGGCAGCAGTCGCATTGGTCAAGTGTGTCCCCAGCGAGACATTCTGTTGGAATCGGAGGGCACTGCGACTTGTCGCATCGGTCGGGACAACCAACGACATATCGCTTAGAGATCCTGGCTTCTGCAAACAGCAAGGGTACAAATAGCAAACCGGACCAGAAAACTTGCCAAAGCATGATTACAGCTTATTAAAATAATAATTATAAATAGAAGGCAAAAAAGGAATGCAGAATTCTATTTTTTAAAATTACAATTTCGATCCCCAAAAAAGTTCTACAAAGTTTTTTTTTTTTTTTTTTTTTTTTTTAATTATTATAAATTAACTTTGCATGGGTATGAGGTATTCAGTGACTACAACGTCAGTCAGAACGAAATACAAAAACTTAACGAAGTGAAAAAAAAAACAACAAAAAGTACACTAAATCGACTCAAGTATGCTCTTGCTCTTGTATGAAACAGAGGGTTCTGGTTTGGTTATTTAATACAGTACAGCTGTGTAAACCATTGCACTCTCATACGAAGCTCTCTCTCTCTTGTGCACGTTGCTCGTGTTTACAAGAGTTTATAGAGCCTCAGTCATTCCATCTGACGTGACACACTTTAGAGACAATATACAAGGCCAGCGATTGGTGGGGTTGACCGTGACGTTCAATTTGGGAAGATTATTGAAACGGCCAATAGCAGCCCTCATGTATAATACTAACTTTTACCCACAGCTACAGCTCTACCGTATTCCAACCGTTACAAAAAAAAAAGGTACCGGGGTAGTGTTAAAAATGTGCTAGGCACACCAAAACTTGTCCCGTGTAACGTCAGAAAGCGATACGTTGTCACATTGCACGTGGTACGCTGTAAGATTTTGATACGCGGTCAGATTTTGGTACAGGTGCAATCAATTGCGATCTGATGGGTGTTTTACTACTGTCAGACAGAGGTACATTTACCATTAATTATATAAACTTAAACTGGAAACAGAAATTAAATTAAAAAAATTCACAACGAACAAGACAAAATGAGAAGTCCACCGCAAAGTTGCACAAGGAAAAAAAATGTACAAGACCCAATGTATTGCATATGATAAATATTCACATACTATATTCTTGGTGGAGAAATATGATACATTACATAAATAACAATGTAAAAGACTGGAAAATATGATACCATACATTAAATTAAAAAAATATGTAAAAGACCGAAAACAGCATAACGTACCAGATTTGAATGGACGCTTCCCTGCTTTCTTAGCAGAAGTTGTTTAGGCATGAGTACCACATACCTGAAAATAACGCTACACCGGTAGACAACTCTTAGAAACAGACCACAACTTGGAATAGAGAACGTCCAATTTAAATGCCCCACCGCCTAGTTAAACTTGTAGCTTTGTAAAAGTTATTTGTACTCTTTCTTAGCTTGTGTGCCATTTTTATTATTCTGTTCATTGATCTAGCTGGTGTGTGCTGCTTTTCTTATTGCATGCATGAAAAAAAAATTGTGTTTAAAACATAGGGCAGCAGTGTGGAGTAGTGGTTAGGGCTCTGGACTCTTGACCGGAGGGTCGTGGGTTCAATCCCAGGTGGGGGACACTGCTGCTGTACCCTTGAGCAAGGTACTTTACCTAGATTGCTCCAATAAAAACACAGCTGTATAAATGGGTAATTATATGTAAAAATAATGTAATTGTATGTAAAAATAATGTGATATTTTGTAACAATTGTAAGTCACCCTGGATAAGGGTGTCTGCTAAGAAAGAAATAAAAATGATTTTCCTTATTATATGGTGTTTGCTTTATCACATTATAATTTGGATAGATGTAATATCTTTTGTGTACTATTTTTTTTAAATAGATGACTTTTTGCACAATGTGAAGTGAATCCAAAATACCCAATACTCCCACTCTACTAGTGTCAGTGTGGCTGTAGTTGTTTTTGTACTTAAACTCCAAGGCCTGCTTCGCACCTGTGGACAAATTGATATTTCCATTCAGTTACAGCCCTGGTAAAATGCACTTTCAGATGCTGCCCAGTCCTTGGTTTTAAAGGCAGGGGCTGAAAAAACTGTTGAAATACTTTATGAACACTTTTCAGAAGCTGAACAGGAGACATTGAAATAGTGGAGTAAACTCACGGAGCACTATTACTAGAGATATATGTTGTGAAAGTTTAGATTGCTGGTGTCATTTCTCATATGGTACCACTGGAGATTCCGAGTCAGTGGGACTATCAGCTTCATTTTCAAATCGGGACAGGTGTAATTTATCGCTAACCCCAGCAGCATCTACCCTTGCACACGACCACAACTCAGGAGAGCGTCCGTGGCGCAGGGTTAACTACTATGAAACCCTTAAACTGCAAGGCAGTGCTCCTGAAGGCATTACCCAGCCGAGCGCTCGCCTTGTGTGGCAAACTTTTATTTTTAGCTTTGTTTTGTTTTCCTTATTAAATGTGACACTAGGGCTATCATTGCTGGTACCCTAGTGTCAGCATTTGTGTTGATTAAATCTACAAGCCTGTTTACACTTCAACACTGTGGTTAACCAAGCTTGTAGTTAAACCTGGAATGTGTGCAACTGCTATGCAATAGGAGCTTTATTTCCATTCCTGTGCATTGTAAAGGAGTATCCCCAAATCTCACTCCCACTCTGGATGCTCTGACTTTGGCATCTCTGGAATCGTGGCAATGGGCAGCCAGACTATCAATAGAAACCAGCAGTGAATATATATTTCTGAGTTTACACCCAGTCCCTCAGCTCAACTCTTCAGAACATGAGATACAGTACTGAGAAAGCTTAGTGAGATCACTGAGATGTATTACTGTTCACCTGTTATCCACCCTGGGCCTCTATTGGTTCTTATTTATTTTGTCTTTCTTAAATTTGTATGGTCTGTTCTGCACTTTTCTATGCTGATATGACCAATTTAAAATATTTCCATCCTTCTTTAAGGAAGTAGTATACCTTTAAATAAAAGCAGTTTGTTCTGTGCTTAATGACAACCAGTCACCTAAGCTAATGCCTCTAATAACTGAAGGAAAGCCACATGAATCAAATAGTTTACTGTGTAATGACATAGCCAGGACCATGCAAGCACTGTGCTTCCAAGATATCTGCTTACAAAACCGACAGGGTTACACTGGAACAAATGCATCCTCATGTTGTTTTGAACACAATGATGTATAATTGAGCGATCTCCACTTGGCTTTCAAAACAGAATTGAGTAAATGCAGTACCATATTCCTTTATTAGCTCCATATGGTCGATCTGTTTGTTTGTTCAAAAACTCTAAAGGGACTTTAAAAACTCTAAAGGGACTTCCTCTAAAGGGATTTTAATAACTCGAAAGGGACTTTAAAAACCGTAAAGGGACTTTAATATCCTATTTGTGTTCTGTCTGGTTCTCTGTTGCTGTTTCCACTCGGCTCCCTGCATTCTGCCATGCTTGCTAACTATTCCAGTGCCTGAAAGGGTTCCTCAGGACTGACTGTGAGGCGGGGAAGCATATTAGTGTTGCATTGTACACTGAAGCCTGTGCAACTCCAATTTGCTTATGCACAGAACATACATAGTAGGATATTTAACATGTTTGCTTGAATGAAGTCGCTCATTGTAAATTGAGGGCCAGAAACCCACAATTGATGGTGGGTCCACTAGAGGGAGCCCATGAGCTATGTGGAGAGAAGTTCACCTTTGAGTGTGTGTGTGTGTATATATATATATATATATATATATATATATATATTTATACACACACACACACACACACACACAGAGACAACCCTCTTTGTACCGCCTGGTAAGGGCCATGGGCAAAAACGGGCAATAAGCGGGGGTGGCGTTATAGTGAGGGTTCAAAAAAACACACACACACACACAACCTTCTATGTTTGTAATAAATTCAAACGTTTTATTTTTTTAGTTATACAATTATAGTGTATCCGCCAGTAGTACAGTACTAGTTCTTAACACAGCAGTAGGGATACTATGGTATGGTTACTTTTGAGGAAGTTTATAAATAAAAAGAATTATATATATGAATGAATGAATAAATGAATGAATGAATAAATAAATAAATAAATAAATACTCATTTAGTGTCAAATCACCCAAGCAACAATTTCATAAAAGCAAAGTTTTTTTTTTTTTTTTTACTGTACTGATGATATGAACTTTAGTGTTTGTGGCACGGCTGTGTAAGCCTGCTGAATATCATTGAACGATGCCATCTATTTACAGACGTGCTCAAATTTGTTGGTACCCTTACAGCTCATTGAAATAATGCTTCATTCCTCCTGAAAAGTGATGAAATTAAAAGCTATTTTATCATGTATACTTGCATGCCTTTGGTATGTCATAGAATAAAGCAAAGAAGCTGTGAAAAGAAATGAATTATTGCTTATTCTACAAAGATATTCTAAAATGGCCTGGACACATTTGTTGGTACCCCTTAGAAAAGCTAATAAATAATTGGATTATAGTGATATTTCAAACTAATGAGTTTCTTTAATTAGTATCACACATGTCTCCAATCTTGTAATCAGTCATTCAGCCTATTTAAATGGAGAAAAGTAGTCACTGTGCTGTTTGGTATCATTGTGTGCACCACACTGAACATGGACCAGAGAAAGCAAAGGATAGAGTTGTCTGAGGACAGCAGAAAGAAAATAATAGACAAGCATGGTAAAGGTAAAGGCTACAAGACCATCTCCAAGCAGCTTGATGTTCCTGTGACAACAGTTGCAAATATTATTAAGGAGTTTAAGGTCCATGGAACTTTAGCCAACCTCCCTGGGCGCGGCCGCATAAGGAAAATCGACCCCAGTGTGAACAGAAGGATAGTGCGAATGGTAAAAATGAACCAAGGATAACTGCCAAAGAGATACAAGCTGAACTCCAAGGTGAAGGTACGTTAGTTTCTGATCGCACCATCTGTCGCTTTTTGAGCAAAAGTGGGCTCCATGAAAGAAGACCCAGGAGGACTCCACTTTTGAAAGAAAAACATAAAAAAGCCAGACTGGAATTTGCTAAAATGGATATTGACAAGCAACAATCCTTCTGGGAGAATGTCCTTTGGACAGATGAGTCAAAACTGGAGCTTTTTGGCAAGTCACATCAGCTCTATGTTCACAGACAAAAAAATGAAGCTTTCAAAGAAAAGAAATGGAAATGTCTATGGAAAGAGCTGAATCTTGCCATCTGGAGAAGGCACCCATCAAACCTGAGACAGCTGGAGCAGTTTGCTCAGGAAGAGTGGGCCAAACTACCTGTTAACAGGTGCAGAAGTCTCATTGAGAGCTACAGAAAACGTTTGATTGCAGTGATTGCCTCTAAAGGTTGTGCAACAAAATATTAGGTTAGCGGTCCCATCATTTTTGTCCATGCCATTTTCATTTGTTTTCTTATTTACAATATTATGTTGAATAAAAAATCAAAAGTAAAGTCTGATTTCTATTAAATATGGAATAAACAATGGTGGATGCCAATTACTTTTTTGTCAGTTTCAAGTTATTTCAGAGAAAATTGTGCATTCTTCGTTTTTTGTGGAGGGGTACCAACAAATTTGAGCACGTCTGTATTTCGCAAAGCAATTTAAACTCAACAGCATTTCTTTATGCAGTTTAAAAAAAAAAAAAAAAACGTTGAATATGTACAGGCAAACACTTTTTTAAAACAAAAAGTAATATATATATATATATATATTCTGCTGTTTACAAAACTGATGCTTTAGTTTGGCCAGCCTTCTTGTGAAAAACTACGTAAACAAACAAACCTCTTACCGTATTTATTTATTTTTACTGTGGTTTATAAAACTCACTTATTTCAGACTTGAGTCAAGCCTTTTTCAGTAAACAAATCGACCCGATCAAGGTAAGCCATTTTTTATATCCATTACAACGTCTGGTCTAGTGTTAAATGCACTCGCACTGTTGTACTTTCTGTTTTGCTTTGGGAGTGGGAGTGTTGATGACATTGGTATGAACGTTCAGTTAACAACGAATTAGGAAAGCGAGTCAAAGGTTAACTGCATAACTTTGTTGTTTTAATTGACCATGGTTATTTCGCTGGCGCTACAATGAGGGAAACTACAATGCTTATATTTACGTTTGCTTGGCTTGGGAAGTTGGCGGCTGCCGGACAGCGGGGTGGCGATATAACGGGTACAAATAGCACGGTTTTGATATTGGTGACATTTGTTCAGAGAGAATACCTGGCAGTATGCGAGGGTGGCGTTATAAAGGGGGGCGATAACGCGGGACACCTGTGTGTTTTTATTTATATAATATATATATATATATATAACACATATATATATATATATATATAACACATATATATTATTTTATTTTTTATCCCCCCCCCCCCCCCCCCCCCCAGAAGCTTTCTGACAGTTTCATGAAGCAAGGTGACTGTGGTGTTGAAATAACTCATGAAGCTCGATAGGCACAAGCTAAACCATAAGACTGTAGCAAATTGATGTTTTCTGCCTGAAAAATTACACTGAACTCTCTCTCTCTCTTTTTGTTGCTGTTACCTTGGTAACCATATTATTTCCAGCTGCTCTTCTTGTTGTAGCTTTACATAATGTCTTCCACCAGCCCTTAACATCAGTCATGACTTCACCAGCAATGAGAAAAATAACCCCACATACACTGGCAGAGAAACAAAAGGCATTTACTAGGGCGTGGGTCACCCAAGTTCAGATAAAGGACCAGATTTAGTTTTCATGTTTTGTTTGCTGTTTTCAGTACATAAGGATTTTATGTATTTTAACTGCCCATGGAGCACTGTGGACTTCTGTCTTCCATTGCAGTGGCTTAGAGATTCATAATTATGTAACTACATATCCAGCTGGCGTGCAGTTAAACACTCAATGAATACAGTTTACTTTCTTTGCTTCAGTGGTAAATTAAATATGGTGAAAATAACGTATTGTTTACCCTTTTTTCTAGTTCTATAAATACCATAGCAACAGAAAAACACCCAGCCTATAAACCATACAAAGTTTAATACATGAATAAATTCTAAATCAGTAAACAAAGCAATAATAATCAATAACTGTATATTGCAGTTCAATAGATTTGGATTATTGCCTCAGTCTGTATTTTTGTGTTGCTTTTACTCCCTCACCCTCTTATTTATGGTTTACTGGTGTTGATTGCTGGGCCCACCCTGTTTGATTATCTGTTCTGAACCGCCCTGCAGCTGTGTGTATTGCACACTGCATGGTATTAGTCCTGCCTCAGATGTTAACTTGCTTGGGCCAGTTTTCTGGTCCGATTTGCTATTTGCACCCTTGCTAGTTGCAGTAGCCAGGATCTCTAAGCGATATGTCATTGGTCATACCAACCGCTGTGACAAGTCCCAGTGCCCTCCGACTCAAACAGAATGTCTTGCTGGGGATGGTGAGCATTAACAAGTGCGTGCCATGTTCCATCTGTTTGGTGATAGGATGAGTACTGGGGGGATTACAATAGGAAAGTGTTGCGTGTCCAGAGTCTTGCATTCTGAGTCACCATTTTCAGATGTGTTCATTAGGAGTGAATTCCAGAGAGCAGATGGCAAAACATTTGCAGACAAGGAATTTATGAATAAAGTTGGATGTTTTTTAAAACCAGTCTACCAAAAAGCAAATCAAAACATTACAGCATGAACTAGGTCAAATAAGTAACTTATTTGTTAGCGTGGTAATAGTTTCATACTTTCAAAAAAAAATGCCCTTATCATTCCATTCTTTTCACTTCTTCCACTCATCGATTTGGTACAGAGTTCAAACACTGCATTCCCTAGTTCATCTCAATCTGTATGAATCTTGCCTAAATCACATCAGTCACTTCACCTGCAATTCTTCCTTGGCAAGAGTAACTACTTGCACTGTCTGTACCAACAGTGATAAGAATAACAATACTGCACTGGCATGGCTGCAATGCTAACACCTGAGCCTCGTTTCCTGGGGGTCTGTCTGTTTCGTAGCATAAATGAATGAAGGCTGTAACTTCCATCAGCCATTCTCTTGCTTCTGGAAAGTGTTGGGACTCTGAGGCGGCAAGCTGCCTGGATCCGCTCTGAGCGCTAGAGATTTAAAGCTGCAAGGCAGTCAGGGATTCATGCTTGTTGGCAGGGAGTATGGAACACCGCTCAGTGAAAAGCCGTGAAGTCCTTCTTACCCGACCTCCAAGCAGCAACTAGCAAACCAGCTGAGCTTAAATATACACCCCCCTTCCAGGCTTCGTTAACATTCACCGAAACGTGAAACTGGAAACACCCTCAAAAGAGGAAGATAAATAAAATATATTTGCCTTCGACACTGCACCGATGTTTCATTTCCTGGTATTAAATGAATACCAAGTTCTGTAGAGACGAGCATTCTTCCGCTAAGCTCTAGCTCCATTCAGTCCACCAGCTTATTTGCCCTTTTCCACTCCCACAATTCACTTGCCGTTATTAGGAAGCCCTAATGCATACTTTACAGTGGTGTTCTGAAAAGAACACGAAGAAAAAAACAAACAAAGTGTTTCAGTAGATGGCACTGTTGTCTCACTATGCACAGCAATTGCACGAAAGCCTGCAAAAGGTGATGATCCTGGTATGTTTTTTTTTTTTTTTGTTAAAGTATCAATAGCCTTTTAACATTCCATCAGGAGACTATAGCATCTATTCACTCATGACAAAAAAAACACATTTTTAAATTTACGTTTTTATGAATAAAATACTGTTATAAGTGTATTAAACTGATCTAGACTGTTGTGGGTTAAATCTATGTGATTCAGGCCCAATAGCTTGAACACATTGTTGACATTTTTTTGAAAATATTTGATCATAAAAAATAAAAACCTCTTTTACTCGTTAGTCTTCTTTTTGCCTTGTGGAAATGACGTAACACGAAAAACAGGACTTCAAATGGACAAGGTAACTAACTGCCCGTTACCAGATAAAAGGAATTGAACAGGAAACACAAACAGAACCAGCAGGAATGACCTGGCCTCATTAAAGGGTGCTGTAAGAAATCAAGTCATGGTGTTTTGTGTAATTGAAACCCTGCTCAAATCCATTAGCGGGGTCCTTGAAATAGCTGCTCGGAGGCACAGGTCACTGTTAAACCTTCAGGGCAGTCGCACTTTACTGAAGACTTGATATTACTGAAATCCTACTCCCACCAATATAAGGGGTGACGAAACCTTTACTGTAACTCAGTGAACATTATACCATTAGGTTTGATTATTCGATACACTGCAGACAGCTTTTTTATTTTTTATTAAAATGTCTTTAAAAAATATTACCAAATTGCATGATAACGACTAATGTTGAAGTTGATACCTACAAACTAATTTAACAGGTTACTTAATTTAAAGCCCAGGGTGAAAGTGAATTATTTATATTTATTTTAAAACCTTGGTTATCATACTGAAAATTTGATAAAGGCACAACACAAAACGATCAGAACCACCTACTGTATAAAGAGAATGACATCACTAAAATAAAAAAAACATTAAAACACACCAAGAAAAGTATTATTGTTTATTACTTTTAAACACCTACATTAAAAAACTATGTGAAGGTTACATTTTTGTTTTAGACTAAATAGGATTATTTTGACATTAGTGGATTTTAATTATTATTATTTATAAAAAAAAAAACCCATCTGAACAACTCTCATAGATTTATAAAATGTGTAGCAACAGATAAATAACATTGCAGTTACAGACCAAAACAAGCCAGAAATGAGCTGTGCACCCACTGTACAGACGTTACATCCACATTTATACAAACCCTAGTGCTTGCAAGGTTTGCCTTGGCAAAACACATGCAATATTAAAAGCAGCCACATCACTTGAGGAACAAAGCCATAGTGCAACACACAACATATATTATAAACTGGATATCTAACAATAATCACGCACAGGTTTGAAAAACATCAAGTGCGCAAAGCAATGGTTTTAACTACACAAAAACAACAAACAAATGTATATTAACTATTACAGTATGTGTTTCATTTGAGGCAGTGATTCGTTAAACACTAGTTTTAAAGCGGACAGTATGAGATTTATATTTTATTTTTATTGATCTACCCTGGTCTCAAATATTTTTATTTTTTTTAAGCCAGTATATTTGGATTGGCTGGTTTAAGCCAAATTAGATCACAACTCCTCCCACCCTGAACAGCTAGTCAGTTTTTATTGCTTTGGAATTTACAGCTGTACTATACCGGGTAATCCACCAATACAATGTCCCAACACAGCACCGGACTACCACACAGTGCACGAATAAATGGTATTCTAGAACCACAAAAAAAGGATCAAATTGAAACTGAAAGCTTGTAAGCTGTCACCAACTTTGACCATTTTTGGTGTGCTGTGTTAACCAACTTTTGACACCTCATTGTGGTTTAACAATTTATATATATTTTTTGTTTCGTTATGAAAACAGTCTGCCCCTTAGCTACTGAATTGATGACTGTTAAGATGCATTAAAAATTGATGTTCATAACTTAAAAACTCAAATCATATGATTGTTGTCATGGTAGAAGAAACAAACTTTTCTTTAAATACTGGTATTACTCTTCATTTTTTATTTTTATTAGAAGGATTAGCAATTAAACTGTATTAGCACCAACTTAGCTGCTTTACATTTAAAACAATTTGGTTTTGGTCAGTTATTGATAAGAAATGTTATGATCTGGAGGACTTCCAGCCTCTCGCGTGTTCCATGCCAAATATATCACTTTATTAATGCCACAGATTTTATACAGATCCAATTTTGTTCAGATAAAGTGAAAATTACTTTACACTGTAACTGATGCACAGTCGCATAATTTAAATAAATGGGTTATCGCAAAAAAAGTTTCCTGAGTTTATTTTTTTAAATCTCTTAGCTTATTTTTGATTTACAGTACTAAAAATTGTGGCCTTGCTCTTAGGTATTTTTTGTGAAGATGTCCTTTCCTTTTTCAACAGGTAGTATGCTATGTCGCACAAAAGCAACTCAAATATTTCACTTAAAAGGAATTCTAACCAGTACTTGTATTATATTCAAATCAGCTTTATTGATATTATTACAGGTCCCACCATTTATTGTTTAGTTTCAGGATATGCAAAGATTTCAGATACAATGCTATGGATAAACTGCTGTATGAATTTGAACTACTCAAAAGATTAGGTTTAGAAAGAAGCAGCAACTTTTCATCTGTAGTGTCCAATAAATACCTTAGCCTTTAAAAAAAGGGATGGGGAAGACAGACACAGATAATATTGCCTTCTATTTAATTTTATATTGATGCAAACTGTCAGTAGCTTATGAAACAGCGAAACAAAAAAGTCTTTGAATCGCAACACCTTTGGAGTTTGTATTTGTATATACTATATAAAAAACTTAAATAAAAAAACCTGTTGTAATGTACCTTCATTTTTCAAACTAGTTTTGAAAATGAACGGGTCCCTAACTTGGAAAACGTTACACAGTTTGATAACTTTATTACAATCTACTGGACATTTACCGAACAAAACCAAACCAAAAAAAAAAAAAACACTACAAACATACATATACAAATATAAATTTGGGATTCAAGACTTCTTCTAAAGTAATAAGCCTGCCAGGGTCAACAGACTGGAGTCTACCCATTTAGTAGGTGTTGCATCTAAAACAATTGTGATTTTTGCATTTTTTTCATTCATTATTACCATAACCACACACACACTTAAATCTTTAAACCCATATTGCACAAATTAGATACATAGATAGATAGGAGACACACACACACACACCACAAGTACTGTGAAACAATTGGCAACTGATTTTAAGTGTAAGAGTTGTTTTCTCCACTGTGATCAATATATTTAAACTATGGTTAAACTCCAGGTAAAAATACACATTTTTAAGAAAAATAAATCAGAAACAGCAGGTGCACAATTTCCAACAAAATCATAATACCAGAAGCTTTTATAGAAAGGAGACAAAGGCACTTTACAGCTATACAACATCAGTGCAACAAAATGACAGGCCACAAAGATAGAAATCACCCACATGCTTGTCAGCAGAGGCACACGAAAAAAAACCCACAAGCATTTTATCATCATTAAAAAAAATGTACAAAACAAATAATCTACAACAGAGGCTTACACTTACTGTATGTAATGTACATACATGAAACAAACTGCAGTCTTGTGCTGAGGTCTAACGGATAATCATTCTGTCAAAGACATATTATATACTCTTGGATATTTATTTATTTTTAATGTGTTGCTTAGTTCCTTGTTTCAAAATAAAACTTGCGTTTGGTGGATATTTATTTAAAAGATTAAGGCTCTGTGGCAACAGCCAAGGCAGAAGCTGAATTTGCTGTGAAATCCTACAGAGCAAATATACTAGCAGGAAAGGTGTCGATGACCGAAGCACAAAGTAATTCGAAGGGCTCTTGCATTAGTAATATGTCTTACTATACCCTGTTAATAGTTTTACTATTAAACAGGATTATAAATTTGGCATTCGGCAACCAATGGGATCAAATATTAAAGAAATACAGCAGAATAAATTACTTCTAAATTAGAAATCCATTAGCTACTGGTCTAGACGACTGGGTTAAAACTGAGAGAGTGCTCCTTAGGAGTGCAACGCAGGGAAGCATTAAGGGTAAAATGCTATGCTTGTAGCACAAAATAACTTTGGGGTTATTACAAATTCAACACTAGGTCTCCTGTCTTGCAATAGTATTTTTGGTTTTCATACAAAAAAAAAAAATTAGCAAAAAATATCCTACACATTTTGGGTGTCACATTAACTTCATCTCTCAACCATTCTTCCATAAGGACTTGTACAATATATACCCCTTAACGGTGTGTCGCCACCATTTCCACCCCCCCCCCCCCCAATACATTGACTGACCCGATAACGTGGAAACCCCATCGAACATCGACTGCCAAAGCCTCCCTCTCCAAATGAAACCCTGTTACAGGACAAGGCGCCTCCCTGATAACAGCTGAGGTACCAGAACCACAAGGGAATTCTACAAATGCAAGATTTGGTCAGGTTTTGTCTCAGAGGGCATCTTAAGACCCTTTTTGGCTGTGTCACGGTACACAGCCATTACCCCTTTAATTAGATTACATCAACAGAATTATATAAAACAAATAAAAAGAAGCAGCCGTGTTCTGCAACAACTCCAACAGGACTCTCCTACAGTTATTACTTTATTTTTTGTTTTCATTTTGTGACAATATCCAAATTAGTTTCTCTCTTCCTCTGGTTCCCACGTTCAGGTCCATATATTTACAAAACTAGGGCTGAACTGGCAGTACTCTTCCTGTAGCCACTACACACCCAAACACCACAACCATTACGTGCTACAAAGTCAGACGTCACTGATGGGCAAATTATCATCATCCAGGTCGACGTGCTCAGAGGGAGTTTCCGGAGTGCTGCCACCGTTGCTGCCGCGGTTTTGCGGCGTCCCCGGGGTAGCCGTGCAGGGAGTCACTTTGGAAGCTGGGTCTCCTGCAGGGAAAGCCGGGATCGAGTGCTTCCCTGGATGCAGGGTCTTGGAAGGAGATTCATGAAGTCTTCGCTTTTCCAGGCCAGGCTGTTTGTGGAGAGTGTCTGGGGGTGCAGGGAAGGCGTACTGCGGAAAAGATGGTGGGGGGTTGGCTGCCGCCGCAGAGATTGGCGAGCGAGGGACTGGGGGGCCTTGGTCGCGGATGAAGAAGGAAGGGTTTGAGGAGGAATGGTTGCTGTGCTCCTGTAAAGAGGAGGGGTGTGTCTGTCAGAGACACAAAGAGTCAGGGAGTCAGTTACTTCACACTTCTTAGCACTGGTAGGAGCAGTAGTCATTTTTGGCATGTTAGTATATGAGAGTCAGATTTTACTCTCTGAAAAACAAAAACAAGGAGACAAAAAAACAAAACAAAAAAACAAGACAAGGCAAAAGCATCAGCAAACAGGGTTAAATTAGACAAGCATGCGCTGCTCCCGTGAAGCAATGCATTATTTTTTAATGACTTTCCTTTTCTCATTCAGCGCAAGTCCGCAGTAGCAGCAGCAAAAAGCCCCCCGGTGATTGATAAATCATATTAAATATTGAAGGCTATTCAATATTTAGCACTCGGTATGAACACCACAGGTCGCAACAGGCTCTGTTTCTTTATTAGTTACAGCAGAGATTGAGATGGAGTCCAAGCATACTGGAGGCATATATATATATATATATATATATATATATATATATATATATATATATATATATATATATATATATATATATATATATATATAAAGGGCTGTCAAGCAATTTAAAATATCTTAGTTAATCTTAGTTTTAATCACATATTTAATGGATACAATTACTGCATCCATCTCATTTGTTTGTTTTATTACTGATGCTATTATTATTTTTACTATTATATTACCTATAAGGCCTTACATGGTCTTAGACCTTATCTCCAAGATCTGCTGACCCCAGATGTCCCTGGTCGTTGAGATCAGAACACGGTAATCTTTGGAGAGTCTTTAGATTAGTTTGAACTCTGTTGGATCCAGTCTCTGTTGTATATGTGAAATTTGTATTTGTATTATTATTTATTTTTATTATTATCATCATCATCATTAATAATAATAAATCACCCAAAAAACAGCCCAGGATAAAAGAACACTTCTTGTCCTATTTTCTGATTTATATTGTTGCCCCTTGTTATAGTTGTATATTTATACAGAATTATACAGAAAATTCCAGCACTTGCTGTTAAATTGTTTGAACCAGCTGCTGAATCACAATGGAGTCAGTTTATTACTTACCTTAATGCACTTCAAACTATACTGTATAATTTCTTATCAGTTTCCTTTAATTTATATAATGTAAATACATACGTATCTATTTTTAAAAAAGTACCTACAATAGTAGTCGAATTTCACGAATGAGTAGAATATTCTGTAAACAGGTATGTTGCTTTTGTTACATCACATATCACTGCCTCACATCAGCTGTGACAGAAGGAGAGGTGCTTCAGGAAGCATGGGGTGAAATCTTTTCAGATTACCTCAACAAACTGACAACTAGAATGCCAAAGGTCTGCAAGGCTGTAATTGCTGCAAATGGAGGATTCTTTGACGAAAGCAAAGTTTGAAGGACACAATTATTATTTAAATTAAAAATCATTATTTTTAACCTTGTCAATGACTATATTTCCAATTCATTTTGCTATATTTCCTATTCTCCTATTCAAACTCATTTCATGTATGTTTTCATGGAAAACAAGGAAATTTCTAAGTGACCCCAAACTTTTGAACGGTAGTGTGTATATATATATATATATATATATATATATATATATATATATATATAAATAAATCTCACATCACAGAGCTCTTTTTCATTTGCCATTTTTTTAAACTGTCGCGCGGATTCTGGTGAGACGGTAGAGTGCAAGGTATTTTTGTCATTTCTAGCGAATATGCACATCTCGTTTTTGTATCCGAACACATGTCAAAAAACATTTGTTCGAATATTCAGACATTTATTCCATCACTATATATATATATATATAATTTTTTGTCCAGATATTGCAAAAGCTCAAAATGAAAATAGTCACATTTATAGAATGCCTAAATGGACAAACGTGTCAGAAGCTCTTTGCCAGTGACCATCTAAATGTTAGATAAGAAAGCCACATGCCAGAGAAAGCCAGCATAGTTACAGCTACAGCAACAGTGTAAAGCTTTTATTTATATTTTATTTATATATATTTATATATATATATATATATACATATATATATATATATATATATATATATATTAATACATATTTCAAAACAAAAAGATTGGAACAGAAACATAACACACAGGTTCATATTCAAAAGGTGCCCAGCATGACTTACGAAATAAAATAAATTAATAAATTAATAAATTAAAATAAAATAAAATCCCCCCCACCCAAGAATCAAAATTTCACACAATTTTCAGAAACTGCAGCCATTTTCAGTGCAGAATATTAATTTAGGGCCCTATTCAATTGGTCGAAACAGCGGCAGATCTAAATACCATTGTTTAAAATCATTAAAATAAACCAACGTCCCTAACCGTGTGTGTGAGTCTCTAGTGTTTTGATATTTAATAGCCAGTAAAATGTCAGGTTTGTACCTATTTTTTCTTTTTAAATATCAGCAGAAGGATTTAGAAAAGCCACTGTTTCGATCAATTGAAATGTTCTTTTTTCAACCCGTAGTCTCCCTGCCTACCCTTGAAGGAAAGCTTGCATCTTCCCCGTGACTAGCTCTTGCACCTTCTAATTACATCAGACACGGTGTTACCCCTGCTGAAGGGCCGAGAGGGGAAAGGTACACAATATTAGATTATTTACCGTGGGACCTTTGAGTCCAACAGGCTTTTGCTAGTCAGTTTAAAAAAAAAAAAAAAAAAGCCAATTTTTTTTAAAAGCCAATTGTAATTATTCAAAATCAAGTTTGCAATCCACAAAACCATTTTGAAAAGTTTTTTTTTTTTTTTTTTTTTTTTTTTTAAAAGAACTGTTTAAAAGCAAAAACATTCCTTAAAAGTTTATTTCACTCTGATAACAGATTATAATAACATAACATTTTAAACCAACTGCTGCTCCCTCATGGAACTACTTCGACCTTACTTAATCTTTTAAGGAAAGGGACGCTTGGCTCCACAGTTATTATACATGTTGGGTACCTTTGCATTCTTGGCCTTTCAACAGTAGACAATACTCAACAGAAAAATCATTGAATTCAATGTAAAACTCAGGCTAGTCGCCCAGACATTCCACTATTCATGACAAACGATACGCATGCATCACACATCTACATTCTCTTAGGCAGGTCAACAATCAAGTTGATGCTGGTTAGCAATGTGGGTGAAAGGACTGAAAATCAGAAGCATTTAGTGCAGCGGGGGGTTAATCAAATCACATATGGTATGAACTCTCATGCGAACTAGTCAGAATGTTAGCTGTAAAATGGTTATATTTTGTTCTTTCAAAGGTTTGCAATGGTGTTCAAAATGTTTGATGCAACGTTTGATCCACTTTTTCTGTTTTTCAGGTTTAAATGTTTTTGAAACAGTAGCGATTTTAAGGAAATGGTTGTGGTCTGGGGCAGTTCCCAGGACACTTGTTGTCAAATGTGAGTGCTTCAGGAGCGCGCGACACCACTGCTGCAGAGATGCAAGTGCAGTTATTGGGACAAGGCAACTCAGAATTTGGGAAAACTAAGTCCTACAAGTCATCGGTCGGTAAATGGTGTTGAAACAAGCTGGAAACCACCAATATATGGTGCACCTACAAATATACTGCAGCTTGTGCAACATGGCCCAAAAACTATTTTCTAAACCCATCACTAAACATATTCTTAATTAAAAAGGCTTATTTTGTATTGTTTATAATTTGGTTTCTCAAATCAATAAGATGCATTTACCATAAATGCCCTGCATTATTTACAGTGCATGGCATTGGTGATAAGTGACACTGCAAACAATTTACAGTGAAGCCACAATGCAGCATCCTGGACACGTGATGGATGTGCTCATAATAAATTGAATTACCGAGGGAGGGGTTTAAAAGCTAAAACGGTCATGTTAACACTACCATCGTGAATGCTGAAGCCGAGTTGGTTTTGCCAGTAATGCCTTGCTGAAGCTGGAAATAAAGAATTTAATGAGGGTGATTGGGATGAGTTAGTCTCATTGCTACGTTATTTTTTTTTCATAAGCAAAGGAAGCCTCCCAAGTCACATTCCTCCTGGGTTGTATACAAAAAAACAAATGAAAAACAGCAGCCAGTTTGACATGAGAGCTCACATACGTGCTGCATTCACCATTTCGGGATGTATACCTCTGTATACAAGGATTTGACAGCCGCCTGGCCTGCCGCATCTGCAAGAACACATTGCAAAGCTAAGATTAGAGGAACTTGAGCAGAGAAACAAAAATATAGAGAAGGGGGGAGACAGAAGGAGAAGCTGGCTGGTAGATGACACTTTCTGGCATCCTTTCCCTCAGTTGATCCGATGATCACCACCTTCCCACACCAGAACCCTTTCCGACACAAAAAGGTTTACATGCATTTGACTGTTTTATACAACACAGTATATGTATTTATGTATGTTCATACATATATTTACACACAAGAAAATAACTGATAATATTAAAGAAGTTCAGAGTAGAATATGGACACAACACATGCATGCAGTAAATATCAGACATTCAATGCATATTCCATATAAGCGTGCACGCACATATGCAGAGTATATGTACATTTAAGGAAGTATAACATAAATACAATGTTGCATCTGTATCTCTAGAGATAACAACAAAACTGTTTGCAGCTAACTCTCTAAACTCAGCCCCATTAATTTCGGTGCGCCAGTGCACCGAACTTTACATGCCTATTACTCAGGCAACATAAAGTGTCACCTACGTGGTACAGACCCGACAATGACATATTCAGTGTTTGCAAGCGGTACTCCTAGCCGGAGCTACGATCGCCTGAAGGTAAGCCTCTCATCACGCGACAGAGTTCACAGCTTAGGTTTCGTTTTGAGTCATTTTAGCAGCTAGACGGAAAGGGGCGTTATCGTTGGAAAGCTTAGAATCTGAGCAATAACCTCATACGTAGTTCAGAGAGAGTGAGAGTGAGAGAGAGAGAGAGAGAGAGAGAGAGTTTTATCCATTCCGTCTTGTGCCAGACAGGAACTGCTTTACAGAGTGGCACAGAAAGTAATGGGACATGGTCTGAGCATGTACAATTGTAAATGGTTCTCTTCAGTGTTCCATATTCTGTTTTATTAAAAAAAAAAATGTGATTATAAATTGGTAAAAGTGCTAATAAAACAGTTGTTTTTTACTGAATTTGCTTCATTCCCCTCCCCCCCCTCCCCCATGTTCATTTCATACTGAAGTTCAAAGGTGCAGTGAACAATATACAGGTAGTGGACAAAAAAATGGAAACACCAATGTAAAGTCACTCAATAGGGCGTTGGGCCACTATGGTATCCCGCTCTGTGGAGTTCTTGGCGATCCGTTTGATGAAACTGGCTGCTTGCGCCCCAGGTTGAAATTTGCAGTCAATTGATCTGCAGTTGCTTGCTTGTTTTGCCTTGTACTTAGAATTAATGCATGGATATCACAATCCTGGAGTAGGCGCTTCCGCCCACTGTTGCCCTTTGCTGATAATGTCTTTCCCTCGGAGTTCCATGCCGACATCACCTTAGACACCGTTGCTCGTGAAACATCAGCAAGTTGAGCTGTCTTGGTCACTGAAGCTCCTGCCAAAACGTACCCCAACAATCACCCCTCTTTCAAAGTCACTGAGGTCTCCTCTTGCAGCCATGCTAGCCATAATTATAGGCAACCAGGCCTGTCCAGCATTTTTATACATGACCCTAAGCATGCTGGGATGTTATTTGCTTAATTAACGCATGAGCCACACCTGTGTGGAAGCCCTTACTTTTAATATACTTGGTGTCCCTCATTTACCCAGGTGTTTCCATTTCTTTGTCCACTACCTGTATATATAGCAGTGACCAAACATGTTTTTTTTTTAAAAAAAAAAACTAATTTTTTTTAGTATGCCTGATCCTGTTGCAACTTCCATAATATGAAATGAAATTATGTGGCCTTTCATTTGATATACATTCCATGCATGCAGCACAAACTATCCAGTAGTTACACATACATGAAAACTGTGAAAAACAGGCAGAAATAGGGCTGAGTGTAAAGAGTTAAATACATTTTTAAAAACGCGCTTAACTGGTTAGACCCAGGAACCTCCCCCCCCCCCCCACAACCCGCCCACTCAAAATGGCAGAGGGGAATGCGGACTGGAGATACATACAGTAGCTGCTGATCTGCCTGGGCCACGCTGGGCGACAATGGCCCCTGAGATTGCCTTGATCCAGCTGTGCATGTCCTCCGGGCTGTCCGCCTGAGAGAGAGAGAGAGAGAGAGAGAGAGAGAGAGAGAGAGAGAGAGAGACAGACAGACAGACAGACAGACAGACAGAGAGAGAAGGACAGAGGAGAGAGAAGGACAGAGAGAAAGAGATACAGACAGACAGAGAGAGAGAGCGAGAAGGTGACATTATGCTGCTGTGAGAACTCCAGGGTGAGCGGAATGACAGACACATCCTGTTCTGCTTTACCAGACGACAAGCTCCTGAGAAATCTAAACTGCCCTCTCAATTCACAGGCAAAAAACTCAACAAAACAGTCAAATAATGTATTAACCATTTTATTACAAAAAAAAAACAACAAAAAAAGTTTGCTTATTACAAAAAAGACTAGGCATTTTAATTTTAAAAGTGTGTTAATTGTAAGAGGAGATCAATAAAGACACAATTTATAGGCACGGGACATCCAAGATAACTTATTGAACCAATTTCTTACCTGTACAAAAAAGGTTCTTGAAGTTGTTACTACTTCGAATAGATTGTCTCTCATCAATATATCACTAAAACAGAGGGGCAAAAAAAAAAAAAAAAAAGATCAAAACTGATGCATTTTAGGAAAAGAAAAAAAATATCATAAAAGAGAGAGATTGCAGCAAATGTATACTTTTGATTGATCTAAACCCTCATTCTATCCAATGAGCCGTCAAAGTAAAAAAATAAAAATAAATAAACGTCGCATTCACAAGTCCTTCAGTTTGAATACGTTGCTAGATAATGCAGTTCCGCGACTAATTTTATATTCAAACGATGACGACACTAATTCAATCCTGGCATGCACTAAAATGGTGGCACAGGAAATGAATTACGGTATGCTAAGGGAGACAAGGCATGAGTGCGAGTAACATGCGCTAAAAAAAAAAAAATCTCCCCAAAAAATGAATGCGTTAAATCGCATTAGTTAACTTTGATTAACTGACAGCCCTAGTCCTGTACATTTGCACATGTGGAATCACAAAGCTGCATCTCTCACCTCTGTTTACACTCCTGCACTTTGTTCACTTCCTTGAGGGGGATCATTCGGAGGGGTTCCTTATCCTGTGAGGGAAATCAGAGAAAGTTAGTCATTGCAGGTATGATATGTATGTATGACCTGGCAAATATGACCTGCTTTCCAATTCCATTAGCAACATTATCAGAAAGCACGGCTTACAAGCACAGACGTCTCACTTTCAGTTTGGAGTCTCAAGAGAGGTTTAGTGTTTTCCTTCCTAATAAGTTCCCCATTGGCTTCACTGCCTTTCACTTTAGGTTCGTGGGAAAGCAATCTTACTATCGTGCATTGGTTTGGATTATATGATTATTCATTGTCGTGCTTAATATTTTATTCAACATTTCATCCTAAATAGCAGGTTGCTTTCTCTTTATTAAATGGATCCCTTTTTCACAGGTTCTGTAAAGGTTAATTACTACTAAAGGTGCTACAGGTTAATTACTGCGGAGCCACTAGAGGTTCAAGGTTGCGTGTAATTAAATGAAGCCCAGGCTTCATCACTGACTGTAACAATTATGGTAGCCCTTTATTGCATTCCATTTCGAGTGCCCACATTACAATCTTCTGATACGGTGCCCATTCCTGACAGCAACTCACCCACGTCCTCACCCCCCTTTACAAACAAACAGGCAGCTAAAAGGGCCTGAATCATGTGGATGGAAGTACTTCGGACTTCCTCAACATTCATTCTCTTTTCTCAGCTTGTCATGCGCAATTAATCTGCCTGTTACACTAATGATACGTTGCAAGAAAGAAAAGGAAATACCTTTTTCGCTATTAATAGGTATGAAAGCCATGGTGCTCAGTGAGGGTAACATCCTCAGAATGTCAGATTACCCAAAGCCACAAATAAAAATACAGACTTAAATAAATGAATGAATTAATAAATAAACGAAATAAAATTTGCCAATTCTTTTTTTGCATTATACTGAGCGTTTCTCTTTGAATAAATTACTCATTCACGCTTTTGCCCAGTATACTGAACACTAGGATTAAAGAGCAACTTGATAAGGGTCTGGAATATAACAGTTATCTTAACTAATGTATTCTTCTGCTCGCTTAGATGCGCTTTCATATTACAGCCTGGTGATTTTTTCTTTAAAAAAAAATAAAAAATCACCCGTATGTCCTCAAAACATCATGTCTATAAGCACAGCAGGTACACCAGAGTGTAACCATTACCTGTCCCCCTGCAACACTCTGCCCTCAGTGGATGTAAGAAAGTTCCTTTCCACTTCAGATTGTATTAATGATCAATAAATCATTAACTGCTTATGACCTGGATAGCGGTTTTTGTTGTTTCAATTAAGCAATTCAGGAGTATGAATGAAATACTTGGGACTGGAAAGGCCCTGGCTGTGCATCCACGATTCATTTCTCTTGGATATACGACACACAGTTAATGCAAAATGTATTAGAATGCAGGATTGGAGAGGGGGCCATCTAGTAGAAAGAAACTCTACTGGAATTCCAGTCCAGAATCCCTGGGCTCACAGACCCGCTGCTCAAGCAAACTGGTCTTGCTTTACACCATGTTTATATTTATGACAGACAGACAGACAGACAGACAGACAGACACACACACACACACACACACACACAGACAGCCTTAGTGGAGGGTTAAGGGCTATGATAGGACAGGTGGACAGTAATCCCGCCTCACGCCGAGAGAGCACTTGGTTTTGTTTTAATTCAGGGGTTGGCTGGTGTTATTTCAGACAGCTTGAGTTGACGGTGTTGGATGTCACTGGCATGTCAAAACATGTTCAGAATTCAGTAGCATGCCTCCCGACATGTTTAAACAGCATCCATGCTATATCTGGTTACAGATGAATGGTGAAACTCAATACACTGCCTGCTCAGATGGCCCTTTGTTAACATCAAATTGTGTGGCGGTTAACAATGGAAGACCTTAAATGCACTTCATTTGGATTACTTGTTTTACATTAGGGTGCAGCATGCTTGCCACTTTGTGTGTCACGTCTATGAATAGATAATATGTACCTCGCTTATAAAATAAAACATACCAGCTCTGATTTGAAGTAACTGACTGAGTTTTCATCTAATAGGAAATATCTTCTTTTCCAGTTTTTCATCTGCAAAAGCAATCGAAAACAAGCATCAAGAAAGCCATAGATACCAACAGAATTCATATTTCTTTTTCAGTTTTGCAGCAGTTTGTTTTATACATTTGTATAACAAAACAGCGAAGTTGTTGGAAAGGTGCTGCAGAGAAACACACATTGCAGGACATAACAGTATGGAATGAGTTGACGATCGTCTGTACACTCACCACAGCTCCTTGCTTGACACAGTAGCCAGCTTTGACCACGGTCTGGTCCTGAGCAGCTTTGCCCATGAAGTACGGCAGCTGGCTCAAGGAACGCTTCAACCCGCCCCTGTCTGCCCCCTCTGACCCCTCACCTCCCTCCTGCTGAATTAAGCAACACAGAAACAGATCTGAGCCGAGGCACGGGATTAACACATCCCGTGTCTTCAAGAAAGAAAAGAACACATTCTTATTCTGAAATGAAAAACCACCCATTACAATTCTAAAATAACCAAAAATGTAAAACTAACAAAACTTACAATGTTTTGACAAATTGGGTGGGATTCAAAGAATGCAAACCTTTTTGATTTTACATAAATCTTATCTATTTCACAGGTACAGATTATACATTAAAAGCACTTCTTTGGAAACAACGCAGTTTCACGTCTTACATTTTATTAATAAAAGTAGGCTATTAGATGTTGCCTCCACCCTCCTGCTACCTGCTCAGATCCATAAAACACAGAAACACACCTAGCTCTCTTGAACCCACCGACGGTACTAATACCGGTTCAGACTGTCATCCCAAAGAAACAACTCTGTATTAAGTAGTTGGCCGAGGTTGACAGAACACTGAGCTCCCAAACACAGTACAGAGTTTAAAACGGGTGCCTTTCCAAAACACTTGTTAGTGGTAAAGCACCAAGTTATTCTGTCTGCTTCCCACACCAGCTTAGTATCAGTTGTTCTGACACACACCACATATCCTTAGGAATGGCAGGAACATGGTCTTTTTAAAAGGAGTACTCCAAGATTTCACGAACATATCTTTTTCAGTGAGAAATCCTGTTGGTACCTGTGTGGGGGTTTTTATGGGAACACCCCCAATGATTTCAGTCTTATAGGAGACCTGCTTCTTGGCACCTGGACACTCCAAGGGACTTTTTTGGTTTTCAGAATTCTGTTGCATATCAGACGATTTTGGTACCTGTGACAAAGTGAAAACAATAGGTGGTTTGTTTGAAATCATGAACATTTCATAGGGGATTAATAACAGAATATGTACCTACTCTACCAGTTCCCTGAATGCATACAAATGAAAGAACACCACCTTGGTGGGAGTACTGTGCGTAGTAGCGCCCTCAAACCTTGGACAAGTGTTAACCACTATCAGCAATATGTGTGTCAACTGTTTATACAGTGGTAGGGGGAAAATGTAAGGCTACTTGATTTTATATTCAATAATTATTCAAAAGGCTCAGCTTGCAGCTGCTCCAGTTAGAACTGTGAGGCTATAAAAGCATTTTTATTTAACCAAAAAAATTCAACTCACAAAAAAGCTAGATTAGGCTATTTTATTTTTTAAAGCAGGGAGCACACCAAGTCCTGTATATCTTTCACTGAAAAAAGGGTTAAATTTACCAAGCCGGTTTCTTTTCTCAAAGAATTTCACAATCTCCCTTGAGTGAACTCTGAGAGTGTGGGTTTGGAGAGCTGCAGAAGGACAGCCAAAAGGCTTGCCACGGCCTGCCCTCAGCATGCGGCACACATTCCCTCCACCATCCTCTTAGGCTCATGGGCAGCTGGGAGACTCCCTCGCACAGAGGCACTTCAGCTTAGGTTTGTTTTATTAGCAGACAATGCAAGTAAGAAAGACACATATCCCCCACAATAGATATAAATACAGCATTAGAAGGGTGAATGACCCTGAACATTTTTTTTTTTGCCTCCTTTAAAAAAAAAAAAAAGAGAAATAAAATGCAAAAATGCTTTCTCAGTTCCTTCAGGGAGGAAGTGACAGGTTGCGCCTCTTGACAGCAGTTTCCACAACCTGCTCTCAGCTGTAAACTGGAGCTGTACCTACAGCCACCCGAACCAGCAACTAACCTGGTCAGCAAAGAAACACTGCTTAGTTTAAAAGGAAAAGGGATGTGGTTCTGAAATATCGCCACAGTCTTTTATCCCAGTTACAAAACTAAAAAAAACAAAAAAAACAAAAAAAAAAACACCCAGACATGACATCACACAAAAGAAACACCACACACTAAAACAAGTTCTTGTGGAACTTATGAGGGCTGGTTTCACAAGAATCCCTTCTCTGTTGTAAAAACAGGTCATTCTCTGTCTGAGGGACCGAAAGGGGAGATTAAAAGCTGAGTTATTACAGTGGACGTGGGAGTGCTACTTTGAATTTGGCAACAATAGCCATAAAAATAAAATTAAAAAACATAAATTACTGACCAACTCCTAACTAAAAAGAGAAGAAAATAGCAAATTAAGCTTTTAACAAAAACACCCCCTTTCACCGTTATGGAAAACCCGTGTTTATAGTAACTATTTAATTAATGAACACAGCCAACATTACTACCCCCCCCCCCCCCCCCCCCCCACAATCACATTGCTCTCAGCTGAAAGAAGATGTGACTAAGTGAGTCACTAATGCTGGCCCAATTGATTACATGCACACAACACTGCTAATAAGAGAGGTGCTGTCTGGAAAATTAACAACCTCCAAAAGAGAAAAAGGGAAAACGCAAGCGTGAGAGGTGCTTTTGAAACACAAGGAGGTCTTCAGGACAGCAGCCTTTCCCACATAGATCAGCGACAAAGTTAGAATAGAGCTGCACTGTTTGCAGCATTTCACCCAGCAGCTTGCATATATATTATCACAGCACTGCTTTAGAATGCCCTTGTATAATCTAGATGCATTAATGATCTCCTTCATAAGGGATAGTTAGAGGAGGTATTTTTGATAGCTGGTTAACAATGCCAAGCCGCACTGAAACCCTACTGCAATGGGACTTCCTCTTCTAGAGCCCCACGCAAAGGGATCTTCAACCACTCAAGGAGCGCAATGGGGAGTGATCTGCTTGAACACTTACAGTGATTTTGGTAGCTTTGTTCAGCTCATTAACCCACTCAACCAGGTCTTGCTGATCATTGGCTTGCAAGAAGAATTTCCTCATCCCTGCATTAATAACTGTACAAAAGGAGAGAAGGGAGAGAGAAAAAAATCAAATACAGTTCCCATCAGGTCATCATTTGCAAACTTGTTTAAAAGACGATAAAGTGTGCAGCCTTTTAATAAATCACGTAAAGGATTTTGCCAATTAGCTTCACTGGTTGCTGAGCAGCATCCACAGGAAAGCGAGACTAATGGCTGTGAAAACACAGTGCTTATTTTTTCATACTAGGCATTTAACACAGCAACTCTGCAAACATCAAATCACAAAAACGCTGTGCCTGTAAAATTGAACTCTTTTCCACTGAAACCTACTGTGCTGTATCATTATCATGAATTCACTGTTGACACCAGACTAAGCAGGGACCCCTAAACAATCAAACCAGTTGACCCTACCGCTATAAAAGTTTCCCCATAGTAAAGGCATATAACGCTGTAATAAAGCATAGTGAAAGCAACAGTAAAGCATAGGTAAGCATTGTAAAGAATAGTAACGTATGGTAAAGCATATTAATAAAATGTTGTAAACCAGGGGAAACTGGTAAATGCATAGAATAACCATGGGAAAAATGTAAAAATACCACAGGAAACTTTAAGGGTAATGTTTAAATAATGTCTTTAGGGCAGAATGTCTTTTAGGAATAAGTTCGATATTCATGGAACTGTTCCACATTGTTCATAAAGAAGCGGACGACAGTAACACACTTTTTTATAAAAACAGATTGAAGTAAAATAAAAATTCCATGCTTTCTAGCTTTGTGAATGGGTCCCGCTGGTTTATTAAACCTCCACTCCACGTAGTGCGACTCTATAAGGTCAAGGAACACATGATCCATTCGACCTACAATACATGAGCTGATGTAAGGAGCTCCTACTAGTATTACCAGCGGCTGCAGTGCTAGTTGCTTATTTTTTGTTCCTTGCTTGCTGAAGCTTATGTTAACTTTGAATCCCTCTAGACTTTAGGGAGGCTCCAATCTTATCTGGTCAGGAAAACTGAAAACACAAAAACTGCTTTCCTCTTGCAATCAAATTAAAAACAGACTCCCTCGTCCATTCTCCTTCTAAAAGAAGAAGAGATTTCCAGGTTTGTTAGCCCGTCTCCAGTCATAATAGAATGTATATAGTTATCTTGTTCTAATATGTTAGTTCGAATATCAGCTTATCAAAGGGTTCCCTTGAAGTATATGAGAAATCTAATCTATATCTCTCTATCTATCTATCTATCTATCTATAAATTATTGCTTCAATATAAACAAACATTAAAAAACACAACAGGATGACTCAAAGCAGGAAATGAGTATAAATAGACAGATTCCTACTCTACGGAAACTAAAATGAGTGCCATTTCATTTCTCGCACAGTTTGCCTTTCATCCTTGCTTTAGCGACATGCTTAAACCATGAATCATGCTCTTTGCTATGCTGTGTTACTGTAAAAAGGGGGAAAAAAAAAGTTTAAGCTTTCCCGAAAAAAGAGTGGCTATAGGCCAAGGAAATGAATACAGCAATTATGAAAAAGCCACGTGCTACATGTGCCTAGTCAGTCAGTCAGAAGAAACCGTGTTGTAATAAAACAGGCATGAGACAAAACATTGGACTAGTTTTCTAGAACTGCATATGATTTCCACAATTGTCATACATCTTACTGGCACTAGCAATGCCATCACTATCCCTTTGAAGTTCTTCCGTTTTTCTTTTGGCTTTTCGATTTTTATTATTTGTTTTTGATAAATACAATGCTTATAGATTTCTGATACATGTGTACCTAATCAATTCATGTGCTGTAGTTCAAAACCACATTATCTACAAATAACGTACTAGGATGCAGTAGTATATCCAAAAGCATTGTACTGTATTAGAATTAGTGCTGGGACATATCTGAATATTCTAACTAATATTTTTTGACATGTATTCGGACACAAAAATGAGATGTTAGTATTCGCTACAAATGACAAAAATACCTTGCACTTATTTACCGTCACCAGAATTTGCGCACAGTTTAAAAAAAATGGCAAATGAAAAAGAGCTCTGCGATATGCGAGATTAATCATATATATATATTTTTTGTTGCGACTTGTATAATGTAAAACGAGAACCAAAACAGTGAGTTTTTTTCCCCCTTTACTTTACAACACCATTTCCACATTTGTTTTATTTGAAGTGTTTAAAGTTAAATTTCAGTTTTAGATTGCTTGTTCAGCTACAAAAAGGCACAAGTAAACCTCATGTTATTAGTTTCTGAAAACGTGTCGATGGCCGCTGTTTACTGTGAAGAAACGGCAAGGAAATAAAAACAAATACTATATAAAGTTGAGAACGCATTTATTTCAGGAATAAACAAAACAACGTTTATTTTGAGCTGCTTTGTTTTGTAGTTAATTCACTGGGGTAAAGGAAGTCCTACACAGCTTATTCTTTACTCCTGGGATATTTTTCTATTTGCATGTGTTACATATTGTAAGGTCCTGCTGCAATGCTTTCTCTGCTGGCGTTCAGAGCAATATAATGGCTTTTACTACTTTTTGAAAAACGAACGAATATCCAAATGAATATTTAAATTATGAGCGAATATCCGAACATGAAAATCCCGTGTTCGTCCCAGCACTAATTAACATAAAACAAATTAAAAAACCAAAACATATTTCAAGCACAAATAAAAGGTGGAGCAGTGAAAATGTTACTAAAAAAGGTACGCATTAGATAGCACTCCTTTAATTCGCTTGACCTGCTTTGACACCAGCTTTAACATAGAAATGGTAACAGTGCACATAACAGCACAGTCCTCTATAAATATCCTGCTGTTTTGGAATGTGGTCCCAACTCGGATGCTAGCATCCTGTTGAAAAGCAGGATATTTCCCCAATCCTGCAGAAATCCAAAGTGCACTCAATAGCAGGTCACTGTAGTGTTTCCTTCAATTGAGTCGGAGAGCAGCAGCATGCCGCTTTGGGACAAAGATCTCTCCAACAGAAGCAGTGCACTGCATCTGACCAGCTTGGGCACTGGCCTGCTGGACTGCAAGCCAAAGCATCACAAACCATCAATGGGCCATGCCTAATGCTTAATGTATTTGTTGATATGTCTAACAAAAGCACATTTTACACACACACGGACGAGTTACAAAAAAGTGATCAAATCAAGCTGTTGTACAAAAGGTGTTGTCAGCGTGATGATGAACACGCAATTACAAATAAATTGATCACGCTAAACAAGGAACAGTCGGTGCTAACTTGGCACCACCTTCCTCATTCAGAAATAAAAAAAAATAAATAAAAAAAAAATCGGCAGCTCTTGAACATTTGCATTTCTAATTGTGAGCTTAAGAACAGACTTGACGGCACATCAGAACAAGCTAATGATGGTGCGCCAACAGCTTAGATTTATTATTCTACAAAACACATGGTAAGCAGCTTCTCGAATGGCTGGAGGGGGCTGAACTAAACAGCTTGACTTTATAAATGATCTTGACTAACATCCATGCAAGAAACAGACCAGAAAAGAGTCGGACTGCTGTAAACGCGTGCATGAGAATGAATGAAAACCCTACAAGGACTTACCAAAGCAGAACTCTGCCTTTGGTCTTTGCTTCGTTGCATCGCTGACCTTTATAAAAGAAGAAAAACAAACAAACAAACAAAAAAAAACACCAAGAGCTCCAGTTAATTACAGACATCAAGAGTTGTTCTTAAAGATTAACGTTTTTACAAATATGGGGGCACTTAAGAATATAATACATCCAAAAGCAGCATAGGACATCCACAACCTTTACAACACTACTAACTGGTACATCCTCCTGTGGAGGTGCAGAATGGATTGATTCAAAAGGACTCTTAACACAGCAGGTGCCAATACAGTCAGTTCTCTGCAGGGACTGACATACATAAAACATCTCATGCATTAAAACATAGCACAGGGATAAGTTTGACAGAAACTTTTATTCAGACAAAAGCGAACTGCAATATGATGTCAAGTTGGGAAACTAGAAAAAGCAGTCACAATTAACGCATTTAAAATACAAAGCAATATATCAACTGGTACATTCAACATAAAAAACAGTATACCTGGTTGTTAAAGAGATTACAAAGTGACAGGTTTTCCAGTTAAGGGATGTAGACCTTCATTCAACGACACACCATCTTGAACAGCGATATGCATTTTTGAATGATTTTTGAGGTTACTGGAATTAAATCTTTGTATTCCATCACATGAAACCTCTTTCCCATAAATACATTAAAAAAAAAAAAATTCTGGAAGTGCTCCATCATAGAGAAAATTGAAGAGCCGTGACAGGATGCTTCAGGCAATGTGTGTGTTTATTTACCTTAGGCTCCACAATTGAAGGGCCTGTCATTTGCATTTCTAACAGCGATTGGTCAGCATACCTGGAGGTAGGGGCCAATGAAAGCACGGCCTCAGAATTCCACTACAGAGGTGGCTGGGTTGAATCTGGTCAACAGAGCTCTGACATACATTTTTATTACAGATCGAGCAGCAGTTTCTAATGTACTCCTAAATGTTCCACCTTCTCCTATTTGCCAATTATTTAATTATACAATTAGGACTTCTACAACTTTTGTTTATCTGGGAAAGTCCCCTTTTATTAAAGGAAGCCCCACTTAGTAAGATATGCACAAGTCTTATACAACGTAACAGACTCACCTTAGAAATATAAGTTAGTTTGAGTGCTCCAACAGGCTGCGTTCCAGTGGGCAGGTTCTGTAAAAATAATAAATACAAATCATAATGAATGTCACACCAAGCTCAGGTCAGTTTGGAAGATTGCGTATGCCTGTTTGGTGGATTCTGACTTTGTGTAGCTTTAAATACCCTGCTTTTACTCCAAGTACAGGCGCTCCTCGACTTACGACGCACGGCACTTACGACTCTTTTGCATTATTACCCTGCTTCGACTTTACGAGATCGATTCGGCATTTACGACACGGTGAGCACGGGCCATGCGTCATGTGCGCATGCTCTGTGTCTGAACCGCAGTACCTGTCGCGGGCGACCTGACTCAGTCACGTAGCATTTTTTTTTTTTTTTTTTTCCCATGCATGTAACTTTTTTTAGAATGTTTTTGCCCTTAATGTCTGATAAGAGCAGTGGACTCAAAATGAAATCTAAGCTGTGAACTCCATCACATGATGAGGGGATTAACTTCAGGAGATCGTAGTTCACGGCTAGGTGTACCGCATACACACACTGAATACGTAATTGGAAAGCCCCGAGTCTACTTTTAAACATGCCAGGTAGGTGCCCGAGTAATATGTGCGTAACCACTGGGGCGCCGGAGCCCCGAAATCAATGGGATGAGTGTGAAGAGTTAAATAAATATTTGCATGAGTACAATATAACGGGTCATTTTTGTAAAAATATATTATATTATCTGGCCAAAGAGTCAACCCCAATTTATAACATTGTTCACATGGGAACATGTGCTTCAACTTACGACGCTTCAACTTACAATGCGACTTTAAGGAACCAATTGTGTCGTAACAGCGAGGACTGCCTGTATTACATTACCAGTGATTCAATTAAAAGGAAAAGTGGAAAAAAACTGGCATGGACAAACAGAGCTGGTGTGGGAGTTTGCAGCAGCCATCTTCCCACCCTTTCCCAGCAGGAGATGCTGCTGGAAAGCATGGATATGGAGTGGGCTGAATAAAAATATGTTGGAAAAATATTGCTGCAATATGGACAACACAGGATACAGCAAAGGCAAAGTAATGTATTCTGTAACACATGCAGCTCTTAGTTAACTGTTATTAAACAGCTATTAAACTGTGATGAGATGTTCGGAAATTCGTGTATTTGTCCCAAATGGCTTTCCATAGAGATCACCAAGGATGCGTGCGCATAATCTGGTTTGTTTACTTATTGCTGTCTAAAACTTTTAAATAGAGGCTCAAGAGCTGCTGTGTTGATCCTGTGTTTAATTATATATATATAATAAAATAGAATAAAATAAAAAAAAATAAAAAATAAATCACATAATCACACAAAGCTCTTTTTCATTTGCCTTTTTTTTTTTTTTTTTTTTTAAACCGTAGCACAAATTCTGGTGAGACGCTAAATAAGTGCAAGGTATTTGTCATTTGTAGCGAATACTAACATCTGATTTTTGTATCAGCATACATGTCAAAAAATAATTTGTTCGAATATTCGGGTATTTGTCCCAGCACTAACAACAATTATGTTTTATTCCAGATTTAGTTTTTGTGATACCGATAGCCTTGTGCAGGGAATACGTATATAGAGGCCCGACAAACTTTTAGCATGTGTGTGGAAATATAAAAAGATATGCTATACATCGAGACTCCAGTAAGTTGTAATAAATAATATCCACTGTAACAGCACGTATCTGTACTAGCTGAACACTGTGCAGAATTCTACCAACTACCTCTGCCTCCCTCCACTTGAAAGGGACTCAACAGCACCAAATGGAAAGGATGGTTATTACTTTTAAAGTCTATGCTGTTGGATATCACCTGTGTAGGCGTGTGGGTAACACGTTTTCAATAAGCTCTAACCAAATCTGGACAGGGAGTAAGGCATGCAAGCTGAATTATGGAAGAACAGAGGAATGAATTTGCGTCACACCCAACATAAAAACACCCAAAACATTTAGAATGAACATGTGAACGAGAGAGAGACACAGAGAGAGAGAGAGAGAGAGAGAGAGAGAGACTTAAGCAAAAGATGTCAAAGTTAAATACAAATCAGTATAAACTGCCGGTGAAGCAAAAACACCTTGGAAGAGTACTGAGAAAAAAAAAAAGGAAATGCCAGGTTTTCAGTATCTAAAGTACCATGAAAGAACTAGCTTTATGTTTAAGCAGTACTTTTAATGCTGGTACAGTAGAAAACAAAATAAAAAAATAAAAAAAATAATGTTATTAATTTAATAACTGGCTTCACATATCATGCTTAGCACTAATACTGGACACCTAAAGATAAAGTAGTCATTAGACAACCAGGGTCTGTGAAACCAGCCATATAGATTTGTTCACTTAGATTAGACAGAATATCTCTCTCTCTCTCTCGCTCAAGAGGGGCCACCAAAACCACTAAAGAACAATGACCAACAACATTTGACCATTAATACCTCAGGTTTATGGTATCAACATTGATCCGCTCAAAGTGCTGAAAAGTACATCCGTTGAAAAAGGGTTACACAGTCTGTTGCCCTTACCTGGGGGTTGTCCATATACCAGACCAGGCTGCCTTCCTGCGTGTCCAGGATGAAGTACCTGCGCAGGAACTTGCCGCTGTTCTCATTCTCCTCAATGTCGAGGAACCCACAGATACGATTCTGCCGATCCACATAAGGCATTTCTGAGCCTGCACATTACACTGCCAAGGAGAGAGAGAGGGGAGAAGAGTAAAGCAAGAGGCAGGAAATGGCACTGTAGAGCTAAAACAAAAAGGCGGCTCTCCATTCCTAGAAGAGAATTGCTAATCCAGAGTGACTCACTCTTCCACCCACTATACACATCTGGCAGCCGTTCAAACAAATAGGACTCATTTAACTTGCTGGTGTAATATAAAAAATTGCAATACCATGCATGCGTTTATTTTATTTCCACCCACAACTCTAAAAGCCCCTTGTACAGTTTTCACTGCTGATGAAGGCATTAGTTTTAGCTCAAATTGTTTGGATGAACCCATTAAAGTTTTTCCTGATACTGCCTTGCTGTGTTCATTTATATTAATGTACAATTATTTGCAGTATAATACTGTCACTACAAAATGTTAAAAACAATGTAGCAGGGGTGGCAAGTTGCAAAGCCATACTGCAGCAAACATATAATTGAGGTACAGTACAATATTACAGCTCCCTGCAAGACCCTACAGTAGGTTGTATGCAAGGGTCTTGGAATCCACAAATCTGAAGCTGTAGCAACTTGTTTCAACATTCCAAACAGGAAGCTAAGAGCTTTGCAATCCACCCCCCACCCTGCTATGCAAAAACATACAAGGCTTTTTTTTTTGTTTTTTTTACAAAATCTAAATCTTCCATGACGAACTGCAATAAAAATATGGCTCTACTCATTTGCTCCATTAATTGCACGAATCTCCCCTCCTGCTAAAAAGGTACAGTAACTGAACTGGAAACATGGATTCTTTGACTGCTGTTCTTCCGTACAAAACATTACACCTAAATCCTGGTTAATCAAATGAGAACAAATTAAATTGCATCAATTAGCCCAATCTGAATCTTAAACACTACCTAGGTATATCTATACTAGGTACTAAATTCTGAAAAAGTTTTTAGTAAAAACTTAACTGGCTCATTATCATAAAAAAAAACAAAAAAAAACACAGTAAATATTTTAGCGTAGCATGCAAGCAAGGCTTGGCTCTCTCTCTAAACTCCTTCTCTTGCTCTGGTACCATCAGTTCTGTACAGCCCACACTTTTTCTGTTAGTTCAAGTTTGATCATTATGAATACAAATGGCCTTGTTCTTCACGCACAGTTGAAGATTTTTTTTTTTTTTTAAATGTATAAATGTCGAGTCAAAAGAACAGCAATAAAACTTCTACTGCGCTTGCACTTTATAGTCTGGCATCGCATCAGCCAAGATGGTAAAAACATGAGCTGTTCTCTAATTAAAAATAAATAATAAATAAATACTTCAAAAAAATAATAAAAAATGGAAATTGTCAAATATTGGAAAATGATGGCTGTTGGCAATCAAAATGAGACAAACAGTAATTAGTCTTCATTTGCATTAGACATACAATACAGTACTTCCATGTAGAATTCACCACAAGAAGAAAAAAATGCATTCTTTGATGAGAGTGTGCAGGGATAGAAATAAGACTCCCACTTCATAGCAGTTTGATACATTCCTGGTTTTACAAGGAGCTTAATAAGACACACCTTTTGTTACAGAAATGGGTGAAACTGCTATGCTTTAGGAGTTTTATTTCCATCCCTGGTATGCATTTTACTTGCAGTAAATAATCCCCCCCGCCCCCCTTTTTTTAACAGGTTTGCCTTCATAATGCACATTAGTGGGCACTAATGTACAACACTGTTTCCCCTTGCGTCCCTAATACCCTTTCAGCGAACAGTGCCAGAGATTCCTGGAAACTGTAATAGCACACCAATCATTAGCCTGAGGTGACATCACCCAGCTAACTCAGATGGAATTAGGGGAAAGCTTTTACAGTGATCTCGTGCAGTCTGTGGTCCTGAGTTTAATGCACGTGTAACATACAGGGTTTCTCTAAATATTTAAAACATACAGCCACTCAGCATCTTAACTAAAACACGGTACAGTACTAAACCTTGTTAATCTGAGTACCGACTCCAATCAGAGAGGGGGACCCGTTTACTGTACATGCATGAATTCACATCAAACATGTTAGCAAATTTAGATCAAACAGAGCACTGCAACCAACTACTGTAGGTCTTCAGAGTTTACCATTAAAGAACAGCCTTGTTAATTTTACAATGAAGTACATTAATACCATGAAAAAAAGAAAAGAAACCACAAATTAAAAGACATTTGCATAAACCATAGTGAACACTCTTAACCGAGCCCTGACACAGGAAACACACTGTCGCTGGATATGAAGAGGAGGAGTGCTCTTCATGAAAACGAGGTCCTCTGGAGACTAGCTATCCAAGCCCCAAGTAAAAGATGTATTTCTAAACAGGCAGTGTAGCGAGACACACTCCACACTACAGTACACTGAAGACCTAACAGAGCAGAAAATGAACACAAATACAACCTTGAGCATGCATGGTTGCATTAAGGCTTGTATTCCATGGATCACTATTAAAAAGCAGAAAGTAACAGCTGCAGTTACAATTACAGGGATCTTGATCTGTATATATTGCACCTACACTAACACTAGATGTAGAGGCAGAAACAATAACAAAACTATCGTAGAGGAATTCTAGAAAGTGATGATGAATACTTTGCCAATGAGTTCGTGCATTTAAACAAATAGATAAATCAATCAAATGTATTATTTTGGAGATTCGTTTTGAACAGGATTATTGGTAAAAGAGCACGATCTACAGCAGCGTTGTCAAACGGACAGGTCTCCACCCATATATGCAGCTTACACAGCTGCACAATGTGGCTCTTTTTTGTGTCCCCTTTTAGGTTTTTAATGGGTTTGCAAAAACTGCAAGAACAGTCTGTAGTCATGTAGAAGCAGCAGTTCAAATGACTCTAAATTGAGGTCTAAACATGCAATGTTTAATGAGCAGAAAATGACTGAAGCAGTGTCCGAGTGCAATTTGTACTACAGGTCAGATTTTTACAAAATTTAACTTTAAAAAGTTATAATTACACACACACGCTCTATAAGCTCTGTATGGCTCTTTTAGCCAACAAGGTTAGGCAGCTGTGATCTTCATTACAAAAAAGCCCATTCTATCTCCTCTCTCTATAGCAGCACAGCTGCACATTGTCTATAGGGGGTTTCTTGTTCTATAGAATCAATACAGGCTGCTTACTAGTCCGTGCCTCCAAGACAGTACAGGTAGATTAACTGGACTGCTGCAAGCAGGCTCTGTTCTACCAACAGGCTTTTGCACACTGACTCAAGCCTTTTTTTTTCCTTTGTACTTAAAAAAGCAAGCTTTCAAGTTCAGCAAAGCCTGCTTGAATGCTGTAACCTTCACTATGACTCACATCTCATTATTCATTTCTAAGAGGTATGCCTGGCAGGGATACTGCACTTGTAGGTTGATTGTGAAGTAACCCCATATATTCTTTGTGGATTTAATGTTTAGAAGGAACCTCTGAAATATTTTTTGAAACTTCAGGGCAAAAGACAACAATTCCCCCCTCCCCCACCACCCCCTCTAAAAATGTTGCTTCAAAAAGAATATTAAATATTTATCAAACTGGGGCTGTTGTGAGAATTATCTTGGTTACATCTTGGGCAAATCAAATAAATGCATGTTTGTCACAGAAACTCGGAAGACATTTTAGAACTACCCACTGCTATAGGTGAAGCACTTACCAGGCAACCACAATATGGTCAGCCACAGTAAGCATGGCAGTGTGGTTTATTAGCGACTAAGGAAATAAGCATTAAACTAAGTTACTACAGTACACTTGCATAAACTTATGAATAGGGGAAATGGTGACCATTAGATTCACAATGTTCACCAACATTCTTATGCAAAGGTCAGGGTCACAGGAACAGAGTTAGTAAGACTTGCAAGCAAACACTAGCGTGATTGGAATCAGATCTTAATAAATCTGACCAGAAATCACTTCCTTGCAATTTGAACACTCACAGTGTGTAAGGGGTTCTTAATGGTCTTAGTCTTTATAGAAGCAAAACGACAGAGGAAACAAGTGAACAGGTACTTTGGATCAAGTTTCCCTTGCTGGTAATGCACTAAAATGGAGCTACAGTAGCACTTACTACTTAATATGAAGACACTTTGGCTGATCTGGCCTACAATACATACAGTACAGTACGTATGTTGCTGGCAACCAGAACTGAAGAGAAGCCATCTCAAAGCACCTTAAATGTAGGGGTGTGCCCATTCATCGACTCACATGATGAGCCGTGATATTTTCCTTGACGATACGATAATCGATACAGTGCTACAAAACACAAGCATGCATTAATTTGTGTCTGTGCTGATAATTAACCTCACCTACCAATCACTGTGTTCAAGGTGTTTTTGTCAAGTCCGCTGGAAGCTGAGCGGAGTCGGGTTATTAATGTTGATAATCTCATCAGGGCGACGGCGAGATTCAACCTGCTCTGGACGGTTTAAAATCCAGTGTGGACTCACTTCATGTTCTTAATAAGAGTCATGCTGTGTAAATGTGCAAGGCTTGAATCAAGTATTCAGGGAATACAACCAATCTGAGTGTCCATGACACCATCAGATCGACAGCACATCATCACCATCAGTTACAAACAGCATCAGAAGGTAGGATACTTCGATATCCAAAGGCTACACTAGAAACATTAAATCATTCAAAACTATCTGCAACATCTGTGTACGCTAGCAAAGCGTTACCTGTGCATCCCAGGGACCAGTCTCTGCTGATAGAGAGTGTTGTCCACTGCTGGAGATGTGGTAACAGCACAGAGAAGCACACTCAAACCAAGACTTGTACATCACTTTGTGTTCCTCAAGAAAAAACTCAAAACATAAAAGAATTCTACTTGTTTTTAAAAATAATCTGCTTTAGGAGAACAGTTTCTCTTTTTTGTCAGATTCAAAAACTTTTGAAGAACTGTGCACATATTTATTTTAGTTTTATTGTTATTATATATCACGTTTTAATAAACTGAAGTGTGAGAAGGACAGTAACAAAAACGAACACATTTAATCGAATACAAATGCTTGTAAAGCACAAAAGGTGCTGTATTAACAACAGCAGAATACAGGAAAACTCATACAACAGTTGTGATGGTGACCAAACGTGTTTGTAAACAGCAGAACCAATGCACTGCAGTCTAAACTTGTTTTTACTGAAAAATAAACAGTAACATGTAATCATAAGAGCGGTCTGCGTTACATGCTGTCCGAACAGGACTTCACTAACACTGAGCATGGGAGCTGCAGTGTGCTGTTTCCCCATGTTACAACCGTGCAGTTAGAAGAGCTGTCACCAATTCCAGACACCAGAAAAAAACTGAAAATATAAAACGTGCCGAGTTCATTGCAGTCATCAGCTGCATAGATTAACCATTCAACAGAATGAGACAACAAACAAGTGAGTACAAGCATTAAGTTACTCTTTTAGTATCATTTTAGTGTCTTAACAAGTTGTTGTATTTTAAGCAGTTGACTATGGTAGCCATTAGCTCCTAAAGCAAAAAAAAAAAAAAAAAACACACCTTTGTCTGGAGCCATGATTTGTAATTTTGCTTTAAGGAAACGTATTTTACATGCTTTACTTGTGTTCTTGCAAACACTTGCACAAGCAAATGAAACAACTGTGATTTTTGTGTTTCATGCTTCATTTACTGTATCGTGATACAGTACGTATCGTACCTTGAAGACACTGCCGATACCCAGCCGGGCCCTACCTCAACGCAGACTTTAAAATATAGGTTATCTGAGTTATTGCAATATGAACCGTTAACGGTTGCAAACATCACAAAAAATACTAGAGAACAGTATATTAAAAAAATAATATACAAATAAATAAATAAAAACACAGAATTTGAAACCACTTATTTATTTATGCTGGGCTCGCTGAACAGTGCAGTTGATTAGCAAGCACAGAACTATCACTACCAATGTAACTGCAATTGTGTTTACTAGGATCAGCAATTTTCATTAAACGTACATCTTTTTCTCAGAACTGCACCAGATTCAACGTTGTGGTGAACAGTTCAGAGGATGGGATCTGAGAAATAAAGTGTGAAAAGAGTGCTGCATTTAAAAAACTGTAAGCCAGCCTACGAAGCTGAACTTTGCACTAATGTGCCAAACGTAATGTAGTAAATCACTCACAATCTCGCACGCAGCTTTCTTTACCATTTCCAGAGGAACAGGGTGCTATTCATAAGACTAAAGAGAGCACTGCATTGTGGGTCCAATTGACTGGAAATGTTATATGGTTGGAGAATAATCATATCCACACACATGTACAAAATAGTCCTTTTAAATGATATCTTCAATATAATTCAAGATTATAATTAAAAAGCAATGCGCTAGCAGCAACAGGTTCAACTGCAATGCTATGAATTTAAAAGTGCAACTTGGCATGGGTATCAAAAACTGTACCACCCACACTTTGTGAATCTACAGACCTCAGAAGCACATCAAGACCTTTCTGGAAAGTGAATCCTATCCAGTAACGCACTGGCATGGGAGAGAAACAAACAAAGTCGCAACAGACTGTTAACAGGCTTGCCTACTGTAAAGAAAAAAAAAAACAAAAAAAAAACAGAAAACTCTTCTGCTGCATTGTAAAGAATGTTTTGTTAGCTTTTAAAAAGCTAAAGCCAGCCCCGTAGCTGATATCACTATTCACCAAAGGCTCGTTTCAAACAGAATGCATCTGCATTAATTTGCCTCATGTAAATACAGCGTTGTCCTCAGCTGGCATCCAAGTTACCAGGCTGTAAAACAGCACAATGGCAGTAATAGGAGGTTGCTGCTGACGACTGGGAACAATGCCGTCTTGACACAATAGCAACATTATTTCTATGCAAACTCGAGGCAGAATATTTTGCAGCATGTGTGCAAAACACAATAGCAGAGCTTGTAAAGTAATGAGGTCTGAATTACAAAGGAGTCGCATTTTTTCTTCTACGCTCTGCTCTTTAGTTTTGCATTTTCAATTTTTTTTCCCCGCCCACACAAACCACTCAGAAAAAGAACAAGCTTTGTTCTCAAGTACCAGGAGACTACCGGGCTAATCGCATTTAGAAGACGCCCTAAATAAATGCCGATTGGTTGACACTGAATCAGAATGCAAGATTTCGCAGGGCAATGGAACTTCACAGCTTTTATCTTGTCAACAGAATAGCAACTTCTAAAAATGGGATATTTCCATTAATGATCATGCAAAAGGTCTTCTAAACATTTAACTGATGACTATCAGGAGTCAATCATTGCATGGGATTACTTTGCTAGAGAAAAGACTTTGGAATATGTTTAACCGAACCTTCTACTGTCTGGTTGCAAAGGTTCACTGCAACATACGTGTATTTCAAATCATATGCCCTAGTCCAGTGGTTCTCAACCTGTGATCCATGGAAAGGTTACATAATTACGGAAAGAACGCAGCAGCATACTTTATACATCCCATTGCAAACCCAAAATTTGATACCTTAACTCAGCTACAGGTGCAGGAAGACAAAGCATATATGGAGAATATCTCCAAGTTAAAAAATGTCTAAACTCTCTGTCATACTTAGGTTTTGGAATGTCTAAAATATATGTGTTACTGGGGAGTTTGTGTATTGCACACAGCAGCATGTAAAGCAGCACATGACAAGGCGTGCGCTGAAGTTGCATTAGCATACGGTTGCAGGGTTCTCCCCAGGAATTCTGTACAGCCAGGCGGCAGAACATTATAGCCAGGAGCACTTTTAACAGAAAAATAAACTTGCCTTACCTTAAATATATATTACGACAAAGAATTAGAATAATGTGTTGAATATATCTGGTTGCGCTTTTTTATTGTCTACATTTTTTTCCATTGCTGTTTTTTATTATGGTAAACACATCACGGTAACCTTTTCACTTCCTTTTTAGCTTAATTATTGAGCTTATTGCTTAGTTTAAATAGTTTTCTTTGTTTTCAGGGCATTTTGTTAATGCATGTCTATTTTGGTTTTTCACTATTCTATATTTTTTGAATGCAACTGTTCATTTTAACCTTTTTTTTATTTTTTTTTTAACACAACGGTACTCGCACACATTTTGGTCACCATCATAACTGTTGCATGGAACCGGTGTGTAATAAGCCAGCACCTCCGCACCTAAGCATTTTTATGTCACCTGACAAGTGTTCTGCTGATATCCCATCATGCCTTTCTTCTTAAAGGTGTACAGCCTCTATACATGAACCCCCAATATCTCTCACAAGCACCTGGGTACATATTGTTACGATATCACAAAGGGAATGCGCTTTTTTTTGGTGCATATGTATAGATAGCTATTATGTACTATATAGGCCTATCACCTTACAGTACAATAATACGACAAAAAATGGACTGAACGATAACACCTGAAAATATTTTTTTTATAATACAGTAGCCGGCACAAATATAGTATTAGGTGGTGGATTCCATTTATTGTAATTAATTCAAATGAATTAAAACAGAGCCGCCATAACCCGCAATGCTTGCCTTGTCAGTGACCAAGCATTTAAATTTAAAATCATGTATTTTTGTTGATAATGAAAAGATACAGAAAAGGAGGCAAAGCTAAAATTCACTATCCAAGCATGTGTGGTCCGCCAAGATCAAAAAGAAAAAAAAACAAAAAAAAAAAAAACACACATTCAGGTGGTCCGCGAACAAAAAAAGTTTGAGAACCACTGCCCTAGTCTATCTTGGAAATCTAGCTTTTATATTGGGATTGTGTGAATGGTTCATTAACCTGTTCTGTGATTCATGGAGGCTGTCACTGAAAACAGCTTATGTGTTTCTTTGCAGAACCTGACTGAGCTGCAAAACTCCAGTTCGTATTGCAAGGCCAGGACCATCTTGTTCCAGCTGGAAAATATGTTTTAAAAGTGCCCTTTCTTTGACCTTTGAGTTCAAATACAAATGAGTTTAAAATTCAACTTCCAGAATGCTGGGATATCTGAACTGCGGAGGATCCTAATAGTGTTGAGGTTTAGATAACTGAAATAGGGCTATTTGTGTAGCAAAGTGTTCACTTCTATTAAAAAAATATATATAAAATTTCAAAAGAGGTGGTACTATTTTAATGATTTAAAAAGGCCAGCAGTATTGACTGTAGATCAGTTTAGAGCAGTGGGGCACACCTGAATGATGGCCCTAAAGCTCCATTGCAGTCCAGGTCTTGGTTCGGATCAGGTCCTAAATTACTGAATTACACACAGGTAAACCGAGATGGAAACGCACAACACACAGACGAGTCAGTGGACCTCGGTCAGCAAACCGCATGAGAATATTTCTGAGAGGCCAGCCGTTAAACACCGAAACCCTGCTGCCTGATCTGGAAATTCAACAATCTCCATCGCACCAGCTTTTTTATTCTTGCGGGAGGTGCTTTTCTTTTTTTTTTTTTAACAGTATAAGGAATAAAAAGCCAGCAAATGTTTAAACACTTGTAATTTAGAAATGTGGTATGGAAATAAGTAATGATATACTAAAACGCTAGGAATAAGTTGCTTACTTCTTCAAAATGAAGTATCGTTAAGTTGTTTATTTATTTATTTATTTTTAGAAAAAAAGAAAAGAAAAAAAACACACAAAAAATAAAAGTGGGCGAATCAGGAACTTCAACATTAACACAGATTACAGATTTTTGTGCTTGATACGTGAGAAAAACAAACTCATTATTACCTACAATAGCAAATGTATCCAAATCCAATAATTGAACTTCCCATATCTGTCGTGACGCACACAAAGGCGTCCTGCCACCCTCAAGGGATATTAGATTGGCTCAGGTTGCTCACCCCTGTCCTAGACAAGCATTCACATAGACAAGCCACTAAACGAAGCACAGCCTACTGCATCTGAAGTAGATGCCAGCCCTGCCTCAATGAAGAACGCCTCAACAGATCAACGGGTCTTAACAAAAAAGCCACCTTTAAGAGCAGAGTAAAGACCAGATCTTTCTTTTACTTTGAAAATAAAAGGTAACCGCGTTGCTCTGGTGGTGCAGACACAAGAAAGCTTTCGCAATTACAAGCTGCTGTGGCTACTGGAAGCTTTAAGGGATTTGGAGAGGGCAGCGTCTGACAGGTTAATGTAGCTGGACTTGGAGCTCAGCAGGTGAAGTCCGAGGTTAAAAGCTGAGCAGCAGGCAATGTCAAAGAGGAGTAACTGAAATACTGTGGCAGACACTGTGATCTTTTGCACAGACTAAATAACTTTCATAGTGCCACATACATCTTACAAGGCAGATAATGGACTGCTGGAGCCCTTCCATCAATTTAACCTAACTATCTGTATGCACTCTATCGCAACAATATCTGTACCTCAAGGGTTCTTATAAAATATAGGTTCAAATTATTTTCATTTATCTTTTATGCAGAGGAGTGAAAAATAAATAAATAAATAAATCAAACAAACAAAAAATACTACATATAAACTCAACCCAAGTTACGGAAACTTTAGAAGGGTCACCTATATTCAACTTCAACTCCAAACCATATTAAACACAAATTAGTGCGAACAGCATCAAGTATTACAATAAGAGCAAATATAGGGGTAAGAACGGATCAATAGATTGGATATATAGGAGGCTGTGTGGTCGAGTGGTTAAAGAAACAGGCTTTAACCAGAAGATCCCCGGTTTAAATCCCACCTCGGCCACTGACTCATTGTGTGACCCTGAGCAAGTCACTTAACCTCCTTGTGCTCCGTCTTTCGGGTGAGATGTAATTGTAAGTGACTCTGCAGCTGATGCATAGTTCACACACCCTAGTCTCTGTAAGTCGCCTTGGATAAAGGTGTCTGCTAAATAAACAAATAATAATAATAATAATAATAATAATAATAATATTCATATTTACTGTGCCTTTAATAGGCTCATATTTTGACCTATTAGTTACTTTTCACAAAAACAATAACATTACATTCTTGAAACTGTCTGCAGTACTGTATTCCAAAGGTCACAGTCTGCCCATGATGCACTTAAAAGAAAAAAAAAAAAGTCTTCCTCCTCATTTAAAAATATTGCAGTGTTGCAGAAATATATGCTTGTATGTCAGAAAAGATAAACCACACTGAAAGGGAGACTCTGTTGGGATTTAAATTAAACTTTAAAATTAGAAATGAAACGCATAAGCTTGTGGTTAGAAAAAAATAAAACAAATGGAGATTTTAGTTTAGATGTTACAGTATCTTTGCTTTTTACTCACTGAAGTAACCTAATGAACCAGCAGCAAAGCCCTGTATCTTGAATGGCAGACTGCGTGACCAAAATGTTGACCTACTTCTGTAGTTTTAGGCTTCTGGAGTCTGGAATGTTATTGGGTACAGCTAACAAATAAACACGCAAAAGTTCAGAAACTGTGATAAATCCACCAGCGCTTAAAAAAAAAAAAAAAAAAAAAAAATGAAATACTGCATGTTTTGAACTTGTTTTTGTAATGTTTAGATCAACCTATACCCTGGGGATACGCCCGGCTAGAGGTTTTAGAGCATTTTACAGCGCTGGGGAAATCAACCAGGATTGCTTCAACCCACAATTACAGGGATGGAAAGAAGACTTCTATTGCATAGCAGTTTGACTCACTCCAGGTTTTAATATGCGCTTCATTAGCCCCAGTGCATAGGCAACAAGCACAGGTGTGTTTTATTAAGCGCATAGTAAAACCAGGAATGGATCAAACTGCTATGCAATGGGAGTCTTATTTCCATCCCTGGATTACCCCTAACACGATGCAATCCAGGTGGATTCGCTGGTACTGTAAAATGCCATAAACAATCACATATGTGGCTTATCTAAATCAAGCTCTGTGTTAAGTAGCCATACGTTTTGGGTAGTGCCTTCACCAGTGTAAATTAATAATGTTTAAAACAACATTATGATGATGCTAACTGTCTGCTGTTTACTCTGGTAAAACCTGAGTAAAGTGTAAAACTTTCTGTAGTAGCCTACAGTTACTGTTAGGCTGGACACAGAAATCCAGTAGTTATTGCCACTAACATACCCTACAATACCATTTATCACTGACTGCTGTTAGCCATTGGCAACTTCATTCCATCATCAGTCATGGCTTGTCTGAAAAAACAAGGTCTGATTTATAACTACATCCTTATATAAAATGTAATTAACTCATTTAGTGAAGAATTTTCTGGGGGGGAAGTTAAAGAGGAACATCTTGGCAACGTTTTACACATAACTTTAAACTGTTATAAAGCTCTTTAAAAATGTCCGTCTCTCAATTATATATATATATATATATATATATATATATATATATATATATATATATATATATTGCAGCGTTGCGTGTAAAAAAGCAGACCGCACAAAATAAACAACTTCACCAAGTTGTTTATTTTAACACGGTAACAAATACGGACCACTGCCTGCCGTGAACCACGCCAAGAAAAATAAAATAATTGAACCTCTCTCTCTCTCTCTCTCTCTCTCTCTCCAATACCGGGCATGCCATTTGTACCCCAATCTCCCGCCAGCATTCTGGGGCTGCAAATGAGCCTGGACAGACAGGCAACCAACACGATCCCCCTTTTAGATCATGGCGTGGCACCAAAAACAGTACAACATGTGAAACAAACATACAAGGACAAACAAACAAACAGGATAGTCACCAAGTCCTTTTTGCAGCGCAAATACCTGGGTCGTTACAACACACACACACACACACACACACACTAATATTATTCGCTCTTCCTGCAGTGATTTAGGGGCTAGCCATTTTTGGTGTATAAGGAAGTGCAAAAATGAAGTAAGCAGTTGTACCAGCGTGCTGCCTTTCCCTGTACCAGCGATAATGCAAATAATATACTTCCATTTCTATTAATTTACCCAAGGGGCTGTAGAAAGAAGGGCTAATTTCAATACTACTCTCTTGACATTCAAACGAATGATAACGGCCGAGAAAGGCATAACTGAGTGCAGAACACCATCGCATTTGAAAAGTTTAGCACACCATTTTAAAAGCACCGATCCAGCACAGTGACACTTTCTCAATGGTATTTGCACGTCGGCCCGAACGTTTCCTGCACATTTCTGAAGGTGTGAAATTTACTGTCCATAAAATCTGAACATGCATAAACAACCTAAACAGATAACAACCTATAAATAAACGTATCAGACACATACAACTAAAATGACATAAGAAGATATCTGTAAACTATTCTTGAACGGCACAGTGCTATCACAAGTAATACAATAACATTCGTAATATAACTTATAACATGCATTGGAAGCAGACGTGTCCTACTCTAGTATAACTAAGCGATCAGGCACCACACGCATAATATAAAATTACCTCATTGCAGGCGGTTTGTGAATAAAAGGAGTTTAGCTACATAAACACAATGAGGTTTAATATAGCTGCTTGTCATCCGTAGTAAAGTAAAAACAGAAACAAAATAATGTGTGATTTAAGGTTAAATGTGTCACTAGTAGTTATTTATTATCATTATCATTCTAAAAACTTAATTCCAAACAATGTATCTAGTACAGCATTATCTCGATGAAACGAACGAAGGTGATTCATAGGAATGTTTACTGTATGACACACTACACTTTTTTTTTTTCAAACTGCAGACTTTGACGTTCGTTACTAGTAAACTGTGTAAAACATGTACGTAAACTTCTTTCAAAGTACAATATGAAAGAAAAGAGAAAAGTATCCAGTTAAAATGTATTCGTATGAAAAACACGGCATTTATGATTTCTCTGTGGCTTCTCTACATACTAGTGTTAATACTACAGTACAGTACAACAGTTCGCTCCAACCATCTCCCTAATTTTTCGTCTTGCTACGCAATGAAAGCAAAGCGCATCCAACGCACGCTTTTTTTTTTTTTTTTTTTGCTTTTGTTTTTACCGCACTAAAACAAAACTGTTAACAAACATGATACAGTCATTAATTTCGTACTTACTCAATTCTTCACTGCGGAAAATGTTGAGTTACGAGGCAGAGAAAGACCTAAGCAACACTATACTGAATTTTCAGCCCATCTCCCACTGACTGACTTCCTACCTGAATCAGAACGCAGTGGAAAGGTTTTTTTATTCCGGGGGTTTTGCGGAAACCGTTTTGCGGAGGATGCTGGGACTTGTAGTCAGCTCTGCCGTGGTAGCAAAAAGTGATAAAAAAAAATGATGAGATCAAGGTTAAGCATGGGCAAAAACAAAACTCACAATTTACCACTATAAACTTTTATTAGTGAAAGCATTAATAACATCTGCAGGTGCTGATTTTTTTTATCAGCTTTGTAAGTTTCAGGTCACCTACCCCTAGCATATCAGTTGTCATATTGGGTGAATTAACAGCTTTCCTTTCACATATTTTGCATGTGTACATGATCCTGTTAAATGATTAACGTGTTTTAAGATTTGCCAGACTCAGCTACGGCGACATATCATGTGTATTTTGTGCACACCTAATTTAGTCTTCACCTCATAACACAGAATCTATAAGCATAATTAGCCACAGTGCATGACAGCAAGCTCAGTTGAGTTGTAGGAAGCTCATGTAAAAAGCCTGGCATTGAATAAACTTTTCCTCCTTGTTATTTCACACAAGAAGTACACAGTAGGGTAACTTGGCTAATCCCAGGACTAAACAGTAAGAGCTATGGGGAGAGGTTAAAAGAACACAATCTCTGTGGTCTAGAAACTTTTTAGACCAGAGAGTTATCATAGTCTTCTCCTTGAACATTCAGCCACAGAGTAAAGAGGTGGAGAGCAAGCATACGAACTAGAGCTTCTACCATTCCAGGATGTACGGATGCTCTAAAGATTAACATAAATGAAGAGGCTCTCTAAACAGAGTGTACACTTAACCACACAACTCATGTGTCAATGTCAATCATGAGTGCTTGTTTTATTTATTTATTTGTTCCCCCAAAGCAACACAAACAGCTGGGATTCAAGCTTCCTACCTGGCCCTGTGCCCATGTGAAAATACTGAAATGTACGAGACCTTGAGATTTCACTGCTTCCTCTAACCCAAAAGAAAAAAAAACAAGCAATCAAAAAAACAATGGAAATTAAAATATAACATGTTATACTGCATAAGTAAATCCAAGCATACCAGCCTTAATATACCTGCTATATTGTTAGTTCAGTATACTATATTAGCATATTTAGTATGTGCAAAGGTAGGATAGCAGGTGCCGTAGATGGTTTCCATGTCCAAAACTGCACAGATTATTGACGTTTCACAAGGAGCTGTTTCAAAGTGATGATTCTCTCTAGAATGTCCCTGCAGGAATTAGAGGCAGTGGTCATTGACAAATGGTCACATCCAATTCAATTAACTTTTTAGCTAGAAGTTTAAAAAAAATAAAATAAAAAAAATAAGTGAGTCCCAGGCAATTAACCAATTAGAATTACAATCAATGCTTAATTGGATTTAATTAGCACAGTTTTATTTCAGTATTTTCAAAATTTTGCTGCACTGCAATTTCATTGCAACAGTCAATCCATATAGTCAATCAGTAGAATGTATGTCTTCACATTGTAATGTCTTTATGAGCTCTTCATCATTTCTGGATTAGTTTTAGAACCAAAAGTGGCATGTGGCAGAGAAAAACTGCAGAGAATTAAATTGTGCTGTGTAGCTGGACTGTTAGAATGTGCAGGTTTAGTGATATCTAGCTGCAGTTATTACAATATACAGCAAAAGCTGGTTTAAATGGTCAACAGAAAGTGTAACAACAAAGTATAAACCTACTGGCTGTTCACTGGAACGGTTCTCAGAAATAGTTAGGGTGAAAGCAACTATGGTATAATGGCATACCAATACATGGAGATCATTCATCAAATCAGGACACAATCATGATCACACTGCATTGCAAATGGAGTTTCACCTCCTCTATCAGCCACTTGTTTTTGATGCAGGAAGCAGATCTGCATTCACATACAGTAAACTCTACAAAGGTGTTTGTCACGTGACACAACGGTTTAATGAGGTGAAAGTCCAAGCTGCTGGCTCAGTAAGCACTTCTGTTTATCTTCAGCTCTCCCCTTGATGTTAAAGGTCTGTTTGTTCAGGGTCTGTCTCCCGCCCGCACACCTACTCCCGTCGAGTCTTCAGATGATGGGAACGCAAGCCCAAAAGTGAATGGGAAGGCTCAGACCCTTTACTTTACAAATCTGAGTATTATAATAATAATAATAATAATAATAATAATAATAATAATAATAATAATAAATCACTCCCCCCTTCCAGAACAATGAAAATATAAACATTTTAAAAACAGCAGGTGCCACTGAGTGTGAATGTGTTGGAGCCAGAGCTGCCATTCCACATGCACAGTATTTAATCCGGCCTCTCTCTGTATGTAGTCTCTTAATTAGTATGCGCAGGCCCTGCCTTCGACAGAAGATCTGACGTGACAAGCTTCCTTAGAGATGCCTGGATCTACCAGCTGCTCCCCCGTCTTGCTGTCCATTAGCCGGTGCTACTGGGGACAGATAATCAAGTTCACAAGCACCAGGGAATTGGACAATGAGATTTAGAAATGCAAGAGAAAGCAAGGCCACAAGACACTGTTTTCATAAAGCCTCTCTCCAGCATTCCATCACTGCAGTTTAAAGGCTCTCTGGGTTTAACCCTTTCCTTCATAAGCAGTCCCTTATGGAAGATAACTGTGGCATACTTTTACCAAACTGTAGCTTCATTAAACAGGATTTTCCCATCAGAACCGATCAGTCATATATTAATTTTCTCTACACTTCAAATCATAGTCATGTTTTAGCTAGTCTTTATCATTTTTGAACTATGCACCAATTCTAGTTTGCTGTAGTACCCCATGGTTGATAAAGTGAGCACAGTAAGGCACAGAGAAGTACGTCAAACTATGGCAAATGCATAGTATCTGCCTGCCTAATTGCAATATAACCTTGCTGGGGTGGTAAATGTCTTTGTCTTTTTTTTTTTTTTTTTTTTTTTCAAACTATTCCCCCTTACCTGGTTTTTGGCAGACTTCTTGGTGACACAAAATTCCTTGCTCAACACCCCAGTGCTAAATATCTGCCACTTTTCGTCCACCGTGGACTGGACCTTGACCTCGTATCGGAACTCCCGGCCCTGAAGCAGACTGAAGGGGTGTCTTTCACAGGCTCGGAATGACAAAGAGGGGTCATTATACTTTAGCCTCTGTGTAATGGGAGTCAAATACAGAACATAAGAACATTTCACAACCATAGGCTGGTTCCTAGTAGCTGATTGATCAGGTTGGATCTTACAGTATCCCAATGATTCAGCATCAGCAACATGGCTAGGTAACCCATTCCATACCTTGACCACTCCCTGTGTGTGAAGGACTGTCTCCGACCCTCTGTCTAATGTCTGACAGGGGATCATCAACATTTGTAGGGTGTGGATACTGTAGTTTAATTGAACTAGCTGGTTATAGCATGGTGTTATGTTAAACTACAATTGAAATCAACATCTGATAATGTATCTGCAGTTTAATTATCCACCTTAGCCATTTGTCCTCATGTCCCATGGTAAAACAGGTACAGCATGCAGAAAAGGCTTAGTCTGCAGGGCAAGAAGTGGACTGCATCATTTGACTTGAGAGGAGACGTAATGGGGCCACTGCTAGGAATGTGACGACGATTCACCTGCCCTGTGATTACAGCAAAGTATTGCAACGCCAGTTAGCTAGTGCACTGCCATCTAGTGTTGAAATAAGAAATAACAGTTAAAGTTTTTTTGTTTCTCAGTTTTGTACATTACTGTTGAATTTTCATCTATCAAAAAATAAGAGTTAATTAAAGACTGTATAAATGCTCTGAAAATATGTCCCGCAATGTGATATGAATGAATGTATTTTCATCCTCATTCATTCCCTCAATAGTTACACCTGAAGAACATAAGGTAAAATGGCCACATGCACTATTTATTCTGTTAAAGATCCCAGCTACCAATTACCAGCACCTGGCAGCTTACTCTTACTGCACCTTCATGGAGAACCTGTAGATGGCGCTCTCCCCGTGTCTTGCGATACTGCGGCTCCTGTGAGGCAAAGACACTGAGGACAGGGTGCAAAACAGAGCTCCCAGACAGACCAGTACATGAGTTCCACACACTTTAACAAGATTTACCCAGCAGTTCCTTAATCAAAACAGTGCGTTTCTCCAGCAATAAATACTGAAGCGAGTTCAGTTACCAGTAAATAAATAATCAATTAGCCAAAAGGTATTATCAGCAGGGAATAGACAATGCCAATAAATGGTATATCAAAATGACAGTGTTTGTGCTACCCTGCCAAAAAACATATGATCAGAAATATACTATAAATGAGCCCAGTTTTCCACTGTGATTTAATGATGAAGTGTGACTTATTTATTTCGTAATGTTAAAAGGTCATAAGCATACTTATTGTAGGTCCCTTTAACTGCGATATTTACCTTAAAAGGGGCGGGGGGGGGGGGGGGGGGGTTGGCAACACAACTTAGGGAGAACAATCCAGGGCCCTATTCATAACATTAGAGACTGTTTTAAGGAATGTTTTGTTCAGGACTGTTTTTTTTTGTTTTGTTTTTTTTAAAGATAATTTTCATTATAAATCAAGTTTGCAGTTCAGGAACCCTTTTCTTGGCTGTTTGAGAGAGGGTTAGAAGGTAGAAAGCACCGTTAAATCTAAGCGAATGTTTTAAACACTTTAAAAAAAGTCCTTAAAACAGTACCTATATATCACATCAGCACTTTCAGGTTTGTTATTCATGCTTTCTGCTTTTTTTCTTCATACTTTTTTTGGTTTGTTTTTGAGACATTGGGGAAATGAGGGTTATTTGTTTCCCTTGGCATGGTATATTACAGTGCTTCCAGCCTCTTGTGGTGAGAACTGGCAGATTGATAGCTTTTTGACCACTGGTTTATAGTTACATGTATTCACTTTTACAGAAAGCTTAGTAGAAAAAAGGGGCAGTTATAAAAAGAAAACAGAAGTCTTGTTCACCAGGCGTGGGTTAACATACCCGGTCAATTAGCAGGCCAAACCACATTGCCTGAGTGGAGAGGTCTGTGAAGTAAGGCACATCCCCTCCACTCTGTAACCAAAACATTGAAGAGGAAGCTGTCAAAACAGTTAACTCTGCTTCACCTCAGAGCACAGCCTTGCACTTTTTAAATCATTTAGATATTTAACTAAGTGAGGCGCCTTTACTTTTATATTTTCACTTTCTTTCTTTTTTTTGCAGCAGCAGTTAATGTAATTTATTCCACTGGCCTCAAATGCTTTTTAAATCTATTTTAAATAGTAGCAGATGAAGACTTTTGAGAGTGAGTCAAAGGGTCTGATTTAATAGCTCACGCTCTCAGCACATCATTTATATCTTTTTTTTTTGTTTCTAGGAAATATTTTGAACCAGAATGTTAATTCAGCAGCTCATATTTTAACTTAAGTTATTTTTAGTTCAGTTCTGGAGTCCTTAGTACATTAACCCTAAAATTACAAAAATACCAATTGAACTATTCAGAAATGTATTTGTTAAAAATATTACTATCCTTAAAACACTAAAAGATTGCTCTGGCATTAGAAAACAACACATATTGAAATGAACACTAACCCACACCTGCATGCATACAATGAATGTGCTGTTGTGGCCAATGCTCTTTTCATTTCAAGGTTTTACTGTTTACCTTTGATTCTAATTTTTTTTTTTTGTACTTATGACTTGTCACTACCTGGTGGACAAATTTTATGCTTGCACTTAAAAAAATAAAATAAAATAAAATACAGTATACATTTTACGAGAGGATAAAGAGAGGCAGATCTTAATCACGTCCAAAAATGCACAGTCCTGTTTTTTTCATGGCGAGTGATGTTAAAATAAAGGGCTTAATAAAACCAGACTACAACGTTAAAGGATGTCAGTATTTAGATCTGTCCCTCTTCAGGTCAGTTCTATAGAACCCGATGCTGTGTGAACAGTACTAATCATTTTTAATGCTGCTGACTTACTGCGTAGTAATGCTTTGTGAAGAGCCGCAGTAGCCCAGCTTGGGGCAGTACGTTGATCTGCTGTATCTCCTCCAGATGCGTGTCTGAAACACACACACGAGTAAATCAATTACACAAAATGGAGGTGGTAACTGCACGTTATGAAGTAGCCCCCACGTTATTCAGCTCTTAAGGAATTATCCTTTATAATCTTTATAGCTTTAGCTTGATGACCATTCATCATCCATACAGCTACTTCAGTGTACAGTAAATGTGCCGCTCTATTCATGAAATGCACGTGGGTTCTTTTTTCTTATGCAGCACTTAGCAGCCCTATGCTGAGGATGTCTCTCACATTTGTCATTTCCAAGTGTTGGTTTTCAACTGAGTATTAAAGCCACATTATAGGATATTTCCCCCAGACTACATTCTTTCTAAACTAATCCATCTGCGGTCGGATGTGACAGAACTCAATTTATACTTTGAGTTTGTTTGCAACTGGCTGTTGAAATGGCTATTGGCAGATGAAAAGCTTTTTTTAATTTTTTTTATTTCAACTTGTGGACCACAGTGAAACATGTATATTTAGTTTGCTGTAGCACAGCTCAGTGTCAGTTACCATTATAAGACACACGAGTTAAGAATGTTTAAAGTACCCAAAGACAGAAACATCTGAGTATCTTTTTATACTTTCTCTGTATGAACTTTTCTTTGACAAACATTTCAATTCTTTCTCAATGTCTTTAATCTCATTTCTCCCTAATCAATAGCTTTCCCCATCGTCATTTCACTCTAGCAGTTTTCAAGAGGGGTAAAACATCTCTACAGTTAAACCACCTTTCGGGGATATAAACAAACTGGACGGTCAACAGGGACGGAAAAGTGTCCAGCATACTACAACGAAGGCTAAACTATGGAAGAATGTATTAATTGTGATTGTGGAATTCTGCAGCTTTAAGGGAGGCATATTCCACATTCCAGAATGACAGCACTGCATTAAAATAACACAGGGCTATAATAACATGGTCGAAGCCCAGCCGCTCCAAAAGCAGCGTTTTGAAGACAGCAGGGTCACTCCATAACCCTGTGTAGGAAAAAAGCTGCAATAAACTGTGCTTCATGGATAAAAAATACATTTTGTCAAATTCCGCTTTCGCTAGCTGGAGAAATAATTGTGGAATGTATCTGGAATTAATGTTTGTTTAAAAAAAAAAAAAAAAAAAAAAAAAAAAAAAATAGCTTATGCATTTAAAAGAAAATGTGACCCCAGAAATCTGTTTTACAACTGCTAGTTTTGAAATGTTTTTTTTTTTTGGATTGCTTTAATTTTACTATTAATAAATTATTACAGTAATACAGTGCTCAATGCTAAAAGGTACTGAATCAGAAATCAGCACAGAAATGGCAGTTAACTTTGAAAGTCTGTCTGAAAAGGGGAGTCAAATCCATGAACGCCTTGTAACAGAATTGCAGTTAGGCATGAAGCGCAGAAGGGTGGGTATATTTTCTTTTGTTAACCCCTCTTGCCGTCTATATCTGTCTGATAGTGTAAGGTGACTGCAGTCAGCTGAGAGGCTGCACTCTAATGAATATAGCGGCTGGGTCTGACAGCGAGGGACAGCTGATCGGGGGTAGAGTTCAGTCTGCCACTTACTAGCTGTGATCCTGTGAAGGTGCAAGGACTGGAAGAGAGCCACGTACTTGTCCCACATCTCTCTCGAGCAAGGCGCTTTTCTTGGGTAAGCTGGGGAAGACAAAAGGGGTTCTTTGGTCAGCAGAGAGCAATGTACTCAAACAATTTCCATTGGCCATGCTGCAACCCCAAAGCATTGGGGTCTATTCTAATGAACTAAGAAGTGACGGAGCGCAACACTTTTTTATATTGATCATGTTTAGATTTTCCACCAGGGGGGATATATTGACCCCCTTATTAACACCGCAAAGGACAACAGAAAGACAGTGGAATGAAGTTTGTGAAAAGGCTAGCTTAAACATTTTAGGGCGTTGTGTGCCATTAAAATAGATCCCACTATAAAAAAAATGTTATACCCGCAATTAGAATTTAGATAGACTCAATGATCTGAACTACCTTTTATAAAAGCAGCCAACCACAATGCAGAAGAAAAGTTTTGAAACATTGGGCCACATTCACTGTGTTAAGAATGTCTTTTTTAAGATTATTTTTTGAAGAGTGTTTATAAATTAGAATAAACTAATAAACCCTCTCTAAAACAGCTGAAGAAGGTTTCATGAACTACAAACCTGATTTAAATAATCAAAATGGTCTTTGAAAAAAAAAAATCTTTAAAAATGTTTTGCTAATAGATCCCATTTATACAACTATTTTAATTTAGAAAAAAAAAAAAGCTAAATCAAGCTGAAAATGTTTTGTTTAACATTTTGGTGACTAACAAGAAGTATCATGAGTTTCTCATCCCCCCCACCCCCCCCCCCCCCACAAAGGTTGTCCAAAGTAACTAGCAAAATGACTCAGCCCCAAAGCCTGCTCATTTCCCATCGCTGCAGATTCCAGGATCTGTCAGATTCACTTCATGTGGCGTGTTGACTCACACCATGCCCTGTCCCCTCACCATTGCAAAAACAACACACCATCTGTTAAAGGGCTGTACACAAACTGGTTGGAAAGTGGGCTAAATAAACATCAACATATGTACAATATATCAGATTGTATTTGATTTAATAAAGTCTTGTTGACTAGACAACTTAGGTAACCAGAAATAATTAATTTGTTGCCGAGCAACTCGGGTTTTTTCAACCACTTCACGTATGTAAAGGGGCAGTGGCTCAGTGGATAGAGTTGAGGACTGGGATTCTGAAGACATTGCATAGCTACTGAATCACTGAGTAAACGGCAGTTAAATTGCAGCTGTTAAAGCGCTGTAAATAGGAGGGAACAATGTAGTATGTAGTAAGGTAGAAGTGTGTCTGCTTGACTTAGTTTCTATCTAGTTTTACCGTAGAATTCTGATTGAGAATTGTGTTATGGGTGATGCACAAGGTAGTCAAACAGCAGTTTATTTGCAATTGTAACTTGAGTAAAAAAGGGGTAGTGAGGTCACTATACAGTTAAAAATGCAGTTTCAGTTATACTGTACTGATGTTTCTACAAATGTATTGAATGTTTGCTGCAGAAGTTTTTCATATTCCCTCCCAAAGGCATACTGTCTCCACACATACAGATACACCTTACATAGAAATGAGGTTCTGTATATGCAATTTAAAGGCAACACACTGGCTCTGGGGATCACAGTCAGTTTAGATATGGGATGCATTTATCTGACATAGACCAGTGTAGAGAGCTATACTAATCTGTTTACAGACTTCAAGAATCCAACTTGACTTAGAGGCAAATGCTAATTGGTTAATATCCTGCCCACACGAGTCGCAGCAGCTGTACCTGATGAAGTACTGTGTAATGACATGATCTGGACTGTGGGGTTCAGCTGCAGGAAAACCCAGTACAGCACGGTTCTGCAGAGATGATATTCACTGAACGTGAATAGTCTGCGGGGGGTGGGGGGGTGGGGGGTAAGTATCAGTTAAGAACCGTGCACTGCACCCCTATGCAAGTGAAATTGGGGTAGTTTAGTGCATTTTAATTAGGACTGTTTCATAATACATATTACTTAGCTACATCATACTGCTGTAGTAGAAAAAAACAAGGCTGACCAAAGGATGGTTACAAGATTTCAGCATTACCACCATGGGTCCTCTAGGCTAGGGAACTGTAGCACAAGTAAGTGATGCTGCATGAGCTGCCTAAATAGGCTATCATTCTTTGCAAAGAGGCCTTTCATCACTGAGATAACAGAGACACACCATGATGGATGACAATAGACTTTTCCATTGCAGCAGCACACACATGCAAAGTAACTTATATAACCAGCATGTGTGTACAAGCGGCGTATAAAACTGCAGTCTAATCATACAGTCCAGTTACTGTACATGTTAATTACAGTTCAAGGGGCTGACATTGCTGGCTTATTAAACCAGGCCACTTCATATTCTCCAGACACAGCCTTAAACTACTGCATAGTGTATATAAACAAAAAAGCATGCAAAAGAATGAAAGACCTGGTAGATTTGAGCAGTTTCTGCAGCAGGTCGGGTGGCAGGTTTCGCAGGTGTATTCCTGATTGGAGCTGCGGAACAAGGTTCAACTTCAGCCACCTCTCACAGGCAGTCAACAGCGCCTCCTCCCTGTACTGAAGAGAAATGCAGTTAAGGCCAGGGCTCTCAGTATGAGTAAGCTCATGAGAAGCATTGGTATTGTCTTTACTTGATTATTGCATGTTTTGTAGGACTATGAGAATGAGATCAGAACACAAAGGGAAGCAAGCAAAATGCATCAGCCAACAAACAGCCCAGGTATGCAAGTAATAATAATCATAATAATAATTATCAAGGGAAAGAATGCCATGTGCTTCATTCCAAGTAGACAAAGTGGGATTACATTTTTGATTGGTTGACCATAGTCTTAGTGTGCAGCTAAATCAATGTACTTTGTTCTAAATTAAAAAAAACAGGAAGACTCCCTCTACTGTTCCAATAGCAAAAGTGCAAGTGTTTTTTCTTTTCTCTTCCTTCGTTGCCGTGTCCCCTAGAAATGGAGTCCTGTGCCTGATGCTGTGCACTCACAGGGGGGCTGTCTCAGTGTTCACATCCAGTGATCTTACCTTACACGCCATGTAGTGAAACTGACACACCGTGGATGTACTGATGCTGCTCATCATTAGAGATATGCACCTGTTAAAACAGACCATTGTGAATAAAGCTTTGGCTTTTTTGTGTGTACTTATTTTGTTTTATTAAATACGTTTTTCTCCCAGAATACAGACAAGTAAAAATAGCAACGCTTCAGTTTAAGGTTCCATGTTTTTTATTATTATTAAATATTTTGACAGTAATTAACAAGGACTAATCGTTTTTTACATTTTGTTTTTATACAACACATTACAAAACCACTCTTTGAGTGTGATTGCTGTGCTTATATTTACAAAGCCTCTCTTTGAGTGTGATTGCTGTGCTTGTATTTACAAACCCTCTCTTTGACTGTGATTGCTGTGCTTGTATTTGCAAAGCCTCTCTTTGACTGACCTATTTTTTTGTGCCACTCTTCTAGAGTGATAGTGAAAAAGGTCTTCCGTAGTTATGGGTCTTGCCGAGCCAGGCAGTCTTACACTAACAGAGAACACAAAAGTAACTAGGAGTAGGAGATAATATGCTCCAGAAAAGAATTTCATTGTCTGTATAGCCAGGTAAAAACACTGTCAAATTGTAACACTGTTGTAAATGAATAGTATACATATATTAAAAGTACTTTTGGAGTATATGGGATATTAATCACATTGGTTCCATTCCGTAATCAAATCTAGTTTTTGAAAAATAAATTTATTTGGCTAGATGGTCAGAAATAAAGTCTGGATAACTTTAGCAATAATAAAAACTCTGATTTTAAAACCATTCTCTAGGACTGGAAATAAGACTCTCGTTGCATAGCAGTTTGATCCATTCCTAGTTATACTATGAGTTTAATAAGGCACACCTGAGCTTGTTACCTATACACTGGGGCTAACCAAGCTTGTATTAAAAGCTGGAATGGGTGAAACTGCTATGCAATAGGAGTCTTACTTTCATCCATGTTCTTGTTATCCCTTTATGACCTCCATTTCAAGAAGTTTAATTCTATCCTGTATGTTTAATATCAATCAGTAATTTATAATTCGCTGCAGAATGTTTTTAGCATTGTGTAGGTGGAGTGTTTAACACGGTAATACTGGTGCTGTATCATCGTTTGGTGCACGTGGGCGCTGTGCTTCCACAAGATGGAAGGTAAAAGGATACAGCTTGGTGTCAGTCCATTTCAACGGACTAGGTGTGAGTTAATTGTCATTCTTCTCGTAACAATACAATACACACAATCTCTCTTGCGGGACTGTGAACCGAGCTGCTCTGACAATCACTCCTTACTGCCTTTGACTGTGTTAGTATAATTTATTTAGCACAGCCCTGGGCTTATGGAATGCCCTTCACAGTTTAATTTTGCTGTTCAGTGTCACTGTGCTTGACATGAACTTGTTTAAGTTGGAAAGAAATATTTGGATGTATAGTAACTGTTTGGAACTATTTTATTGTTGGATTGTTGTTATCATTTATTGAGTATAAAATATTTAGGTCTCTCTTTGTATTAATAATTAATAAACTAAACTAACTCACACCAAAAATACACACCATCTCTCTTGCTAGACTGCCAAATGTCTTTATTGTTCTAACTTTTGATAGCAGCATAAGGAATATAAACTTTACTGATATCCATTAATATTAGTTTGAATGATGTTCTACCAACTTTAAAATGGACATGCCCAAAGGCTTACTCACCTTATTGAGTGATCTTATGGAGGAGGCCAATAATAGACAGTGGTAATTTTAGATCATTAAAATAGACCCCACAGAAAGACAAGAACATTCTATACAGCTAAGGTCTGTCTATATAAACTATTTTTCTGAAAGTCTACATACTATCGATTTGGTCAGTTTCTCCTATTGAGTGTCTTACTGGAGATGCTTGTTGGCAGATACCCCAGAGTCAGATCCTTAATAGCATGTCTCGCTTGTCACTTTCCTAAGTGCAGATTTCAAACAGCAGACGTGCTTTGCTGGCAATGTCTTAGCATTACGCTCTTATGACAAAGACAAGTGTTGGCAGAGGAACAGCAGAATTCAGACTGTCACAGTGTGCCAGTAAGCACATAGCTTCACGGTGCAGATATCTGATGGCAGAGAGGTTCTACAATATGACACAATCCTTCTGGATAATAAAGACCCCCCCCCCCCCATCCTTCGCTTTCAAGGGTGTATGTCAAAATATTTTGTAGTGGTGAAGAACAATCTTAAACAGTTGTGCTGCATACCTGTCATAATTATCTTAAAAGAGTCGTTATCTACTCCGGCCCTCACTGCTTTAAAGGCCTGGGACTTTCCTAGAAAGTCGCTGACTAGTTGGTCTGGCAACTGCCAGCGGTTGGTGAAGTCCGCTTGCTTTCATAGGCGGCAACTTCGAGAGCACGGGACCTGAAAATAAACGGTTTGGTTTCAGAAATCATGAATTATCTACCATTGCATGTTATTATTATTATTATTATTATTATTATTATTATTACAGTAGGATTATTATTAACACATTGTATAGTTGAAAGTGGTTTGCTGTTTCCCTGTTTTCACATGGTTTCTGCTTTTGAGTATTGTCTACACATGTCACCCCTCATGGTCCAAGACACCATGACAGAACCACAGAGTTTTTTTTATCAATTGCATGCTGTGCTGAGATTAAATGTTAACCTAATCTAGTTATTTAACAAAACTACTTACTTTGACTTCCTCTTGAATAGCACTATCTTCAATTGCTATATTGGGTGCTTTCATCAAATATCTGCAAGACAGGGGAAACAATGCTTTATTAGTCTTGTTTTGAATGTTTACGATACAGTTTAATATATTCAGGTACTAAAAGGGAAGAAAAGTGCTTGGGATCAAGGTGAGCGACTGTCTTGAGACGGCTATAATGTGCTGTTCTTGTTGGAATTCTGTAAAGAGACTATATTAAACTCACTGGCCTGTCACACAGTTTCTGTAAAACTGGACGGCCTTCCCTGGTTATTCTAAACGGCGCAAAGAAAGCACAGGGGACTCTTAACAGGTGGCTTGCCTGCTCTATAGCGTTGTATCTTCACAGATATTTAGAAGAGAAATCAAAAGTGTACAATGAGGCACAAAAGTGTAGGTACATGGATTCACTTTAAGAGCACAGTGTACAATGGGAAAGCGGTGGTTTGTGAAATTGATGCTGTAAGAAGTATTGTTTCTGGACAGTATGCATGTAATAAATATTTTATATATATATATATATATATATATATATATATATATATATATACTTACCTAGGGTAGGGTAGATGGTGATCTAAGATATCTCAGAAGTGGCACATGCGAAATATTTGGAATGAATGGTTCAGTGATTGCACTCCCACCAATGGACAAAACCTGTGCCATGGTCGACCAAGCAGTTTTATTTTGTTTCTAAAGAAAATAAAACCCTTACTGTTGATCGGCATATTAGGACCTGCTGATAGATATGGTTGCGTTAGCAAGCTGAAATTCAGAAATTGGCAAAACTGGCTTGTTGCGCGGTGTGTTTACTTCGTAGATTACTAGAGTTCATCATGTCATTATTCTTGTTGTGTTCTGTCATCTCTTGCTTTCTGTTACCCGGGAGACCGGGACTCGGTAGCCATGGAAACGTGAAATGGACGGGTTGGCAAGAGACAGGGGGTACTTTGCATTGATAATGAGTAAGGATACGATTTGGCAAGGTGATTTTTAGTACATTTCACGGGCGAGTTGCGGAAAAGAAATAAGAATTCACGGAAAGGCCACCAATAATGTAGGTTTAGCTACGAATATTGCTTTTTAAATGTTACTTTAGAGTACAAAACTTATTTCACACCAACATAACATTCTTTTTTTTTTTTTTTTAATACTACTGTACGATGCAGACTTACCTCGTAGCGAAACAGACGGGTCTGAAATAAACCGTTCCTATTTCTCTGTGCACGTCATGCGTAAATGTTTATATACAAAACCAGCATGTCAAATAATTGTTTTTATTACCGTGTTCAAAATAAAACGGTATGTATTTTTCTTCAGTAATAAGAACGAGACGTTTAAATTGGTTGTTTCTGCTACAGAGCACTGCCCCTTTAAAGTGATTATGTCACCCTCCGAACCACTTTTAAGAAACATAACGTAAACGAGATTTAAAATTGTTGGCAGCGATAAAGTTTTTTTTTTAATAAAATCTCAGTTTTAATGTGACGGGCGCATCTTCCTGTCTCCGTTTTGAAGTAGCCTCACGATACCGGTAGTGACATCACAGAGGGAGAAGGTGAATAATTGACATTCACAGATAGGACATTTTTTTTATAATAAAATGCCTCGGCAAACGATATATAGAACAAAAGAATATTATTATTCACCGTTTCCCGAAAGACACAAAAATGAAGTGCATATGGGACAAAAAAGTCCAAACAACCCGAGCGAAGTGGTATGTGTCAAACTGGTAGTACACCCGTGCATTTCGCGCAAGATAGTTTTGAAAGACCTACGATGATGGCAGAGATGTACCTGGATGTTAAAAGAAGGCGTATTTTAAAACCAACCCCGGTTCCAACCATTCTGAAGCAACAGCAAGCTGCTGTATTGCTCGCTCAGCTACAAAAATCCCGTTCGGCGACCTACATTGCTACACGCAGTGCTGTGTGCAAACACAACCAAACAATTTACAGATACTCGCATATTTGTATTTTCATTGCACAACATACTGCATTTTAAAGGAAATAAAGGCAGTGCCTAACCAAATGTGTTTTTACATCCATTTCCAAGATTTCACAGACTTTTGTTCAAATTCACGATTTCCGTGAGTGACAATTGTTAATAATGAGTTTTCTTCAGAACTGTCTTTGATTGGGTAAAACTGACCTTGAAAATCTAACCCCTTGCAAAAATAAATAAGCACATACGTAAACAGAACATGCAGTTGAATGTTGACAATATTAAACCTATTGTGAATATTACTTAAGGATTCCGGTACCGAATCCTTATTCTATTTAAATATAGTATATGAGTTTACACATTGGAATTATACAAGTTAACATAAGATTATACCTCCTTTCCGATATATATATATATATATATATATATATATAAACTGCCGCAAGGTAGCAGCGCAGACCAGATTTTACAAAAAAAAAAAAAAAAAGATGACTTGGTTTACGGTGTACTTCAGTAGCAATTTAAATTTATGTTCTCGTTTAAACGTGGATTACAAATCAAGCCATTTCTCTGTGATAAAGAACGACCCCGTACATACAGTTAGTTTTTGTATTGTTATTTTTGTATTGATCCGTATATTATTGATGTGGTACTGAACAGGACGAGCGTAAAGCGTGCTGGGAAATGTAGTTCGTCTCAGTTTTAAACCGTCGTAGGCGTTGCGTCACTCAATCAAATCATATAGTCGAGTTTAGAATTATATATATATATATATATATATATATATATATATATATATATATATATATATATATATATATATACCACAAACAGATCCTTGATTTGTTATTTAGTGATAGCAATGACATATTTAGGTCGTATATTTTAAATTGTTTTAGATTTAGATTCTGGTATGTAGTCTGATAAATTACAAATCGGTGTATCGAAGATTTAGCAATTATTTAATATTACTGAATGTAGTCTTCATTATGTTCTAAGTTGACAGCTGTGTGAGCAGTCTTGAGCATTGCAGCTGTACAAAAAATACAAGGTCCAGAAAAGTTTGTAGCTACGTGATGACGTATATTCCTGGGCGCGTATCTCCGCCCCCCCTTCCTTTTCCATTTTCAACCACAAACCGTTTATGCTTCTCCTACTAGCCAATCCCTTGGTCGCTTTCTGCTTTTCTCAGTGACGACAGAGGTCGACCTCCTAACATAGCGCGGCACAATTGGCCGACTTGTGCTTGCGACGACGTGACGACACTTTTGGCAGCGAAAGCTAGGGAGGGGGGAACTCGAATGGAAGACAGCGGCGCAGCCAAAACGAGTCAGTCGAGTTTGAAATAAATAAATAAAAATAGACAGAATAGAACTTTGGAAACAAACTTTGTATCTTCCTGGAGGCATATTTCTCGTCGTAGTCATCGAAAGGATTACCGCTGCCGTCGCTGGAAATAGTTCCCGGTTTGTTTATATTGTGGGAGGAAGCCGAGAGTGAAGGAGGCCCCGTAGGGTGCGATTGTAAAGAAGCTGCCGCCTCGGAGTGTGAGTGAGGTGAGTACCCGGCTGAGAGGCTTCCCAACACTGCCTGGGGGAAACGTAAGGAACACGGCGCGATCATATTTCCTGCGGCACCGAGTCCCTGGTTTGTTGCCTGTAATATGTACTGAATAATTTCCGTCTCTATAGAAATATAACTAGAAACGGCGGAGGTTGATGGGAAAGCCGACCACCCCATCACTCTTTGGGAACGGGAATGTATGCAAATAACAGTGACAAGATAAGCAGCCGTGTCAGGCCTGAGAAAAGAACAGACTTACAACACCAAGGCTATCTTCTATTGTTTCATAATTACTCAGATGTCTGTCTGTGTGTGTGTGTGTGTGTGTGTGTATATATATATATATATATATATATATATATATATATATATATATATATATATATATTTTATATATATATATATATATATATATATATATATATATATATATATATATATATATATAATTGTCTATAATAGCGAGACTTGAAGCATTAGTTGCACTGTTTACTACTGTTGGATGGTGGGAATGGGTCAGATGTTATCCTGACGTTTCTAAAAACAAATGTCGGTATTTCTAATAAATGAGAAATATAACAAATCGCGTAAATTGTAGCTGATAAATTTCCTGTTACCATCATTGTAGAATTAATTTTTTAAAGCGTTTGACTAGTATTTATGGATACCGTTTTATATCTTTAAGGAATTCAGCAGTAATATAGTATTGTGTTAGGCAGTTTTGACATTATGGAGGTTGGATGACGCAGTCTTTATATATTTTGTTTTCGGTAGTCTTAGTCAGTAGGGAGAATACAGTACATACATTGGTTACCAGATTTGTCTTAATTCATGCCCGAACACACTAATAGCAGGTTGCTGCAAACAAAGACTGCAAAACAGCACTACGAAGAGTGCACAACAAACTGTAAACAGTGCTTTATTCCTGAAGCAAAATAACTATTGCTTAGGAGCAAGTTACCCATTCTCGCATTTTGTGTGAATTACGCATGTGATTTTATTATTTCAATTGACCTGGATGAGCATACATTCATTTTATTTGAGGAATAACGTTGTATTATAGTTGTTGGGATAAACGGTGAACTAGGTCACTTTGGTAGGTTATTATCATTACATTAAATGTGAGTGAATCATTTTACTAAACTATATGGTATCGCATTCGTGACCTTGAAATGGTCTGTTTTTCGATTATTAAATACAGATAAGGTTATTTTAAACAGTGGTTGCAACGTAATGTTATCGATGATATTAGGTACTATTAGTTAATTTACTATTGGCTGTCTTTTTTGATTACATTGTCAAATATTTGTGTATTGTTATACAGTCAAGATCTCTCTCTCTTTTTTTTTTTTTTAAATAAAATGTTGAATACTGGAAAGCCTGCATAATAAAAGGTCAGGTAGTCTGTATGGTGTTGAGTCCTCTGGCAATTAACATGTGAAATTATTTCAGTTGTTTTATTTTTTGATAACTTGAAAGTGCGTCACAAAAACAGCCCAATAACAAAGTCTATGCCCATGCCATGTAAAGAATAGAGATGTGGGGCTTCCATGAGAATGTAATCAGTAACAAAAATAATGAATGACCTGAAGCAGTTTGCCATGAGATCAATTACGGAAAATGTAGTGTGTGGTTTGAAATAACATACTGTAGGATTATTATGGGGTAGTAGGGTGTTCCAAAGCAAATCTGCTTACTCGTTTTCAATTACAATATACAGCTTGCTGTTCCAATTTTAAATGAATGAAATAAATTATCAGCAATGGCATCTAAAATTTTGTAGCAAGACACATCAGCTCCTCTAAGTGTTGCCTACACTTTACAGAGCATTCTAACTGTACAGTACAGTTATGCAATATAAATCAGAAAGCAGGAACATGAGTAAATTATGTTTGCTACAAGACTCTTGGATACATCTTATAAGAGAGCAGAAACAAAATGTGTAGATATACATATATTTTCCCCTTGCTTTACGTAGCATGGAAACAGTGTTAGGCCTTTCTTATCTTTCATCTTACTTCTGTTTCACAGAGAATATGATACACACATCATAATGACATCAAGATTTGGTAAAACCTACAGCCGGAAGGGTGGGAACGGCAGCTCGAAGTTTGATGAGGTCGTCTCCAACAAAAGAGCCACCCTCAGTACCAAGTGGGGGGAGACCACCTTCAAGGCACAGGTGGGATCAAAGAGGCCCAACTTCAAGCCAGAGGTGACTGAGGTCCCCAAAAGGGTAAAGTACACAGAGCCAGAGACGTCTGAAGATCCATTCGGCTTTGACAGTGATGAGGATTCCAAGCCTGTCACCTCCCGCAGTGTTGCACAGGCCAAGGCACCATCCGGTAAGCAGGCTGCAGAGACTGTGACGTCTGAGAACTTTACCTCCGTCTTTGAGGCCGATAGCAGGATTATCCAGCCTATCAGCAAGGATGCTGTTGCCACCGGTAGGATATCTGCCTTTGACGCAGCTGTGCACGGGATCAAGGAGAAGAGTACAAACAAGATTCCAGAGGAAGGAAACAGTGTCTTCAGTAGCTACACCACTGCAGGTAAGGAATTTAGTCTGGTATCTCAGTTTTACATGAAAGTTTAGATCTCTATGCCAGTCTCAAAGCATAAGGGTTCTTAGTTCAACCAAGAAAAAAAAAAATACTTGTTCAAGTATTCATAAGACATTAACTCCTACTTGAGACCAAGTTAGAAAGAAATAACACATTGGAGAAAAACTACAGTGACTGTCTAGAACCAGACTTTTGTGGAAAATCAAGGCCCACAACTATTCCACTTGTTGAAATTAAATCCATTGTGGTTTGCTTCAAACACAACAGAAATTGGAAATATTTTAATAAATGGATTGGGAGAAATTGACAGTGGAGGCTTTTGTATAGCTGTAGCAACAGTGTTGGTTTTATATACATTAGACAATACAAAAATGGTTAAAACAAAACTCAGCTCTGTACAACCAATTATTCCTTTTTTATTTTTCCTGGCTGAGTGTTCAAAAGGTAAGTGTTACCTACTACCTAGGGACTCTATTCTGTTTAATTCATGGTTGCTTGGGAAGTATTTAAAACCACCTTTCCAGTTCAATTTTTGGGAAGTTCATCTGGTTTTATATTTTTTGTGAATGTGTTGACAAAAACCTCAGTGTCGGCATCACTTATTGCCACTTTCACCTGGATTGCTTTTTTGTAAGTGTTGCACAGAAGCATCATTGCATCAATGTAACTTTAATCTTTTAAACCCTACTTCAGGTGTGGCCTGCATTTAATCACTGACCTGATTGTTTCATTTTAGTCATGTTTGTGAGGCACAAAAACAGTTGTTTTGTTAAATGTACCTGTGCTTTACAAGCTGCACACATAAAACAAAACAAGTATATCAAAGAAACCAAAAAGGAACCTGTGGTAAGGAGGGTGTGGAAGCAGACAGAAGGAGTGACAATCCGCTACATATAAAAACAGGAATACAAAAATGCAAAATAAACCCTGTGAAAACTAAACTAAAAACAAAGTGTTGTAAACATGGTGGCGCGCTGCTCCTACTATAAGAGGTACTGTTGACACAACTCCTTTTTACATTTGTTGGGATGTAAAAATCCCCAAACTAATCCCTGTCCCTGCAAGAAAAACTATTCAGCCCTGACCCTGGTTCCACACGCAATGAAGGATGTTCATAGCCAATCCCCCCCCACCCCCAACTGGCATCTGAGAAATGCTGGCACATAGTTTTATGCCCTGGGTCAGGCACAGTGGGAAGTTCAATTATTACATCCTCATTTTTCTGGACAATTTCAACTCCCCACTCAACATCAACCATCAGTGGCAGTTGTTGATTTAGAATCCACAGTTGAATGTCCACAATCCTAAATCACCCTTCAGGATCAAATGAGTAGCTGTATGTAAAGATGTACAGCATGTTGACTCGCCTGCCGTAAGTGGTCATAACTTGTATACTTAAATGTCTACATTGCTATAGTCCTTAAACCTGTTTGAAAGTTAATCACAAAGAAATTAGTCCAAATAGCTGCTTGGGTTTAAACAGGATAGTCAAAATAGTGATTGCAAGAATTTGGCCTCCTGGAAATATAAGCCATTGGCGGATATCTTAAATGTGCAAATAAAATCTTTTTTTTTTTTTTTTTTGTGGTGTGTGGTTTTCCGTATCAAGGGTGGGGGAAATCAGTGGTGTACTCATGGGAGGAAAATCTCATCAAAAACATGTTGTCAGATTGGCTGCGTTTCCCATCCTTTTTTTCAATTGGCAAAATCAAATCAAAACATAAGTGGGCCATCTAGCATGTCTCCAGCATCACCATTACAGTTTAAGCATTACAAAAATGACAATCTGTTTTTTTTGTATTTGTTTGTAACCATTTTCAACTTCATTAGACCATAACTTTGCTCCTGAGCTAGAGACTCCAAGGCTCTTTCTATTATTATTATTATTATTATTATTATTATTATTATTATTATTATTATTATTATTATTTATTTCTTAGCAGACGCCCTTATCCAGGGCGACTTAGTCGTACACAAAAATACATTTCAAGAATCGCAGTATAAGTAATAATACAATTAAGAGCAAGATAAAAATACAATGACTTTGGATCTAGCGATCCCTTTTAGTTTTTAAATATTAGGGATGCACCGAATCCAAGTTTCTGGGATTCGGCCGAATACCGAATCCATATCAAAAGATCGGCCGAATGCCGAATCTACAAAAAATGTCAAGACAATTGAAGTAAACTGTTGAATGAAAAACAGACTGGCAGCTACTTACAAGGGACGCACACAATCTATAGTTGAGCCTTTTAGTTAATAGTATTTTTATTACTGAATGGAAATATATACCTGAGTAAAATTTCAGTTTGAAACTTACACAGTTTACTGCTAGCCCCCCTTCCCCCCCCACAACAGAAACGTCAAAATACAGAACGGTTTACTTTACAAGAAAAGACAGCTGCATCTTTGCCTAACCCTCTATTTTCTTTAATGACGTTTCAACCTGTCACCTGATCTGAAAGCTGATGAAAAAATTACAGTGATGAGTGACCTGAATCTCCCTGCGAAATAAAACCCATGTTGATTTAAATGCACCGTGTGGCTACAAAATGGGCCACAATTTTATTAGGATGAAGTTAAATTATATAAAACTCTACTCGACTGCTTTCTTTGTTTAACCATTTCTTTAACCCCCCCCCCCCCACACCCACCCACGCATGTTTCTAGAATGAATCTAGAATGAACCTATCCGGGAACTCAACGTGAACAGAGCAAACCCAGTGAAATACCAGTATAGTTGCTACAGGATTAAAGTTTCTCGGTTAAATTATTAACAATGCTGTCGGACGTTTGGTTTTTTTTTTTCTAAAGAACAAAATGGAAAGGTAAAATGCGCCATTTGTGAAAATTTGCTGAGCTTCTCCGGCAATACCACAAACCTGCGGGACCATTTAGTGAGACTCCACCCAACAAAATACCACAGTGTGAGTACTAAACATAAGAAACTGCCTACAGTGGCATCGTAGGTTCATTTTAGAAAGAAAATGGAGCCAAAGAGCGCCCAAGCAAAAGTAATAGCAGAACTGCCGGTGGATGTTGTTACACAAGATGTTTGACCCGTTAACATCGTGGAGGGAGCTGCATTTAAATATCTGATGGCGAATCTTGCGCCGGGCTACTAAATGCCTTGTTGAAAGACAAATTAATTACTCTGAATCATGAACATGCAAAAGATAAGCTTAGACAGATTTATGTAAGGAGTGGTATTCATTGTCCATCACTACAGATGTATGGACAAGTATGCCACAGGAATCCTCTTCAACAGTGACCTGCCGTTACATAATGCAAGACTGAACTCGAATCAAAAGTACTAGCAACAAGAGAATTTAATGGTGGGCTCACCACTGTGAATTTAGCAGAAGCACGTAATTTGGGTCTATTTTGAAACTAGTAGCTTGTATGTGTAACAAAGCTGCCAACATTTGCCTTTACTTACTCATGTAAGCGATCATACTGGGGCACCTTTTGATGGCGTGACAAGTGTGAGGTGCGCAGGACACAATATATCATAGACTGTGTGGTCCAGTGGTGAAAGAAGAAACTGGTTTGTAACCAGAAGGTCCCCGGTTCAAATCCCGGCTCAGCCACTGACTCATTGTGTGACCCTGAGCAAGTCACTTAACCTCCTTGTGCTTCGTCTTTCGGGTGAGACGTTGTTGTAAGTGACTCTGCAACTGATGCATAGTTCACACACCCTAGTCTCGTATCTTGTAAAGCGCTTTGTGATGGTGGTCCACTATGAAAGGCACTATATAAAAATAGATTGTTGTTGTTATTATTATTATTATTATTATTATTATTATTATTATTATATAAACCTGTGCATTCAGAACAGTTTGGAGGATGTTTGATCAGTACACACATCAGTGGCAACAACAAAAAGACTGGTTGGTTGCACGTCTTATAAAATGTGAGCTGGCAACAAGTGCTTTAAATAGAAAACAAACAAATGCTTAACACAGAAAAGGCACCACTAAAGTTAATACAGGATGTGCAAACAAGGTGGAAAACAGTATATTATGTTTTGAATGTTTGTTTGTTCAGCAAGGCCAGGATGATAGTTAACAAACTCAGTTCTTCTTTGAAACTGAAGAATGTGGATGCCGTCATTTCTCGACCAAAACAAAAAGTAGGCTAAATCATTCTGGAGCATGGACTTTGTAAAATAAATTGGACTTGTGAATAGTTAAGTTTAATTGGTTAGTGTTCCCTCTTCATTGGATTTTGTTGCAAAGGATTTTTTTCTAACCCGGTTGCTGACACGTTGGTGTGAAAGTTTACAACATGGCTTGTTTTCACAGATGTTTTTGGCTTTTTTTTTTTTTCTTTTTTAGCATCCCGTCATGGAAGTGTTAACATTTATAGAAGTATTTGGAAATTGTCTACTTTCTTAACCTTATGTTTGTCTACTTGAGTTTTGTAAAGTTTTCTCACAATTTTACATTTTATGTCGGAACTTGTAATGTAAATCGCAAAGCAAATTTGATCCACCTTTTTTTAGTGAAATATTAAAATGGCATAATTGTGAACATCTTCAAATAAGGAAATTGGAGAATTATTTTGCTTCTGTGAAGCTCAGAAAATGCTTAGCAATGCTGTGGAATTTCAGAGACTGTACACTTTCAGTTATTGTCTTAACCCTTTCCGTAAAACAGACGTAAAACACAGGACTCTAGTCGTTTTTTCTCCGGAAAAATGGCTGAGTGAAACTGATAGGAGCTGAGAGAAGCCGGGGAGAAAAAAAAAGGGGGCGGATCTGAGCACTACACATAGCCCCGGCACTACAGAGATAGCACGGCCATAAACAAACAAGATAGCTGCTTCTTCATCCAGCGCTCAGAGAATATCACAGACATTTGCAGAGCTTTTTGAGATGTTATGGCAATAAAATAATGACTTGGATCGCATTATTGCAGAGTTTGGTGATAAATCGAGTGATCAGGAGATGATTTATTTATCAGTATGCACGACTATGAAGAAGTATGTGAAAAATACAGCGACCAAGCGGTGGGGCGGGGCTGGAGATGCAGTACTGAGTGTCCTGTTGATATGCAATGCCTTTTAAACCTGTTTTACTGTGGAAAAAAATACTTTTAAACAGTGCGTCTAAAATAAACTGTGTGTGTGAAAATAAGTTGGACCTGATGCGCTGAATAAATGGACCGCTAAGGGTTAATATTTGATACACAACTGTATTCTCGGACTTAAGTTCTATTACTGGTGTTGTCCAGTAAAAGTGAACCTTTTCACGACCATAAATCAACGATACAGACCGCACACTTTGAAGTAGTGGCTTTACAGTTGATGTATGAGGTTCCACTTATGTGTTGGAGGAAGTGCTTGTCTTCTGACCCCTGCAGATGGTTTCAATTCTGCATCATCTTCAGTCTTGCAGTGGTTTTGAACAATTTGAATTAAATAAACAGTTACGTTTTGTAAGTCTGTGTTCACCTTATTTGATAAAAATCAACTAGAACTTGACGAAATAATGTCTGCAGTTTGTTATGGAAGTGTGTGTGATTTTAATGAAAGTGCCGACAGCATTCATAGTGTTTCAGTTGCGGTGTGGCTTTTGCTATCCTGTTGCTTAAACAGTTTTTCTGTCATCTATTATGTCAGACCTTAATGCAGTTTATAGTACAATGGTGAAAAAGGTTTCATGACCTCATTATGAATTACCACCTAAACAAGTAACAAACCTTGTAGTCAATTAGCCAGTCATGAGTTTGCAGGCAATGAAAGGTTGTGATGGTAATACTTCCATTTAGGTTGATCAGATGGAACGTGTTGCCCACTGAACTATGAAAAGGTAAAGATTGGACATAAAGAATTAGCTACACAATTATGTAATAGGAGAATGAGTGTATGGTGGGGGGAATTAGTAAATGCTCTACCCCAAAAAAACACATCAAATCTAAGTTACGTTGTCAGTTTGAAGCATTGTTTCTTGTCCATTACTTATAATTATTAAAAGTGTTTGTACATTTAACTGCTTCGCTCAAATCTTGTCAAATTGTTTTTCTGTTAATGAGTATTTTATTAAGCATCCCTGTAAGGGGAGCTTTTGCAGTATGATACCGCACCTACTACTGCGAATATCTCAAACCATTTCCGGCTTTATGAAAAACTCCACTGGCAGAATCTAAGAGCACCCTCCACTTTGACCTGAGATAGCAAACATATTGGGGTCTTGTAACTTTGATTTCCGGATGATAAAAGACTAATGCTTAGAGGTAAAGACTTCAGACTTGGTAAACATGTATTCTGTAATCACCTAGGTTAAGATTAGTTGTGGGTGTCATAAGAAAAATTAAGCCTCATTCTCAGAAACAACTAATTTTGTCACGTATAATATTACTTCATGTTAAAAAAAACATTGTCACAGATATGCCATTTCCGTTATGCTATGTATCCAGAGATGCTAAAATAGCCCATTTCTGTTGTAGTTTGTGATCAGTTGATTAATCTGTGTGTGTGTGTGTGTGTGTGTGTAGAAAAAACTAAATAAAAATAGCCGAAAGTGTTGGTGTTCTTTGGCAGAAGCCTTACCTCTGGCACCCTTTCCAAACCCTTCCAGTAGGAGACAGAAGGAGCTTCGGGGGATTAAGTTACACAAGATTACCGAAGTAAGATTACAACAGATTTCAATTTTAAAGGTTTAATTTTTTTGTAGCGGGGAATTACATAATTACCTATAACTTCTGAATTTTTACAGAACTCTTGCAGTAGCTAACATAGATGTACCTGGTTACATCCCCCCTACTCTTCATTTCTTGATTCCAAGTTTCTAATAGTCTTTGAAGCCAGAAAAGCAGGAAGTTAAAACAACATTGAATACTGTTTGTAAAGGTGCTAATGGTGACACGTTGGTGTGAAAGTTTACAACAGGGCTTGTTTTCACAGATGTTTTTGGCTATTGTTTGTTTGTCTACTTGAGTTTTGTAAAGTTTTCTCACAATTTTACATTTTGTGTAGGAACTTGTAATGTAAATCGCAAAGCAAATTTGATCCACATTTTTTAGCTAAATATTAATGGCATAATCGCAAAGTTTCACACACACATTTCTGTGTTCTTGAATGTCCTAGATTAGATACAGTATCCTATTTGTTGTAAACCATATATTGTATTTTAATGGACACATACAAATCACCATATTAGATTTTGCCGTTTTAGTCAGTGAATTTCTTCTGTCATGACCCTCTCAACAAGGAATAGTCTTTCTCTTGAGGGGATTGCTGTAGCTTTGCATTTTACCACCATTCAGTCTGAAATGAAGCATAGAATCAAGGAAATTAATGTGGAAGCAAACTCAGCTATGTACATGATAGATGATTTAATTAAGGGGGTGTCTTTTTACATTAAAAAATGTGTGATTGCCTGTTTTTAAAAGCTCAAATGTATTGGGCTACCCTTTTCTGTAGGGTGGCGTTCCTGATTTTAAGCCCCCGCCTCCATCCTGTATAAGGGTGTATTAACTACAAGTGCAAACAAAGCCCTGTTTGAGTTGATGCCAAAAAAACACTTTGAACTGTAAAATAAAAGTGCAGACTGGGCTGTCTTCCAGTACACACCATGTATTTAACTGATTTCTGTTTTTATTTTTTATTTAACTGTAGCTATACTTAATATCTTACTGGGACCTTAATTTAAATGGGGTATTTAGGATATTTGTCCTTGCTTGCTTTTGAACACGATTTCTTCAGCTGTGATCGTATAAATACAGGTGTTGATAGCGCACATGTCACAAAGTCCTCGCTGTTACTCGCTGACATTTGTTATACATTATGTCAGAAGGGTAATGGGTAGAAAAACCACTATTTTGTTATGTAAGCTTTCATGTACAAGCTCTTGAGTTTGTCTGGTCCTGACATTTTCTTATAATAAAAATTGTCTCGTTTATTGAGGAGTCTGCGTCTGAGACCTCCCATGGGATAGCCAATTAAAGACTGTTATGATATTAACTAACTTTAGTTAGAGTATCTGCTGCAAATCCATAGATGTAGTACAATCTTGTCTATTGACGACAGTATTTTATTGACCTCAATGCACCATTTAGAATGAAGGACACTTAATTCTGAATGTATTCTAGATCCCAACTCCAAACTTACAAATTAATCCTTTTAGCTACCTAGTATTAATTAATTTCTTAATGTTTTTGTTCTTCTGGGGTAGTAGTGAATGTAAGGCTAATTGTTAGGTCAGGATATTCTGGTTTATTCCCATAGCAGTCTGAGACTGTAATGGAGGCTTTGTTTATCCCTGGTGCACACAGTGCATTGGTCAGATTACATGCATTTGCTGTATACCAGTATTCACTTGTTGTGTTTTTTTATTTATAAATGTATTTATTTTAATGGTTCTACAGCCAGTAGTAATAAACAGCCTGGTTCAGTGCAAGTACATTTGAAAAACAAGAATCCTGTTATTACTGGCAAATGTACTTGGTCATTTTACTCCAAGTATAATAGACTAATCTTTTTAAATTAACCTGCTATGACCATGTTATAGCCTCTTGCTGCCAAACATTTACTCCATTTAATAATTTCTTAATCCATTGGAAAGGGTTATCTTATTTTCTTTTTGGGCAAACTGTTAAACCAGTGGAAATGTTGCTAATATTATGTAACAACCAATTGTCTGTATGTAAGTATTAATTCCATATTGTTTGTATTCCTTTTCTTTTTGTGTTTTAGAGAAGACACAACAGAAATGGTCAAATGAAGGCACTGAAAAGAACAGCTACTCCTGGTACAAGAATGCAACAGAGAGCGACAAAAAGCCCAGTGCTCAAACAACAACACTGAAGACAGAGACTAAGGACTCTTTAGATAGCTGGCAGTCGAGTGCAGGTTTCAGGTCGGACTCCCCCAACCCCGAGACCAGCAAAAGCAAAGAGTCCACATGGACTGGTAGCACAAAGCAAGGGACAGAGGCAAACTCCGAGAGCAAAGTGGAAGAGCCTGCCTCCCACCTTGACAGTGACTTTTCTCTGACATCGCAAAGTGATCAGGCTGGCGGTGGAGACCTTGAAATCCCCATGGAGCCAGCTGAAGCAGAAGTCGTCTCCCAATCCGTTCTCAGGCTTTCCAACTGCAGGACATACCGCCGGCCCAACAAGGGCAAGCAGTCTTCCCCTTCAGACAACTCTGATAAGCTAACCGACAGCACAGGCCAGTCATCGACCAAGACTAACAGTGTGGCCGTCAAACCAGCTAGCACGGGAAGAGGGAGGACTAGAGACTACACAGTGCTGCACCCGTCATGTCTGTCTGTATGCAATGTCACCATCCAGGACACCATTGAGCGGAGCATAGACGAGTTTACCACAGCCACCCCGGCCGATCTGGGGGAGGCTGGGCGACTGAGGAAGAAAACAGAGATCGCTGCTGCAGCCAAACCACCCAGGTTCCTGACTTTAAACAAAACATAAGAAATGTAGATTTGTATACAGTGTCAGATTTTGTAAGATGAAAAAGAAAAAAAAAAAATCAGTAACAAGAGCAAAAGTGTTTTTATTTTTATTTTATCTTGAAGGTAGTACAGTAATATGCAATGTGATATACAGGCTAATTGTGTACCTTTTGTTGATAGATGTGCTGCTACCTAAAAAGAAAAGTTAATGTTAAAGTGTACCAGATCAAAAAACATGCAGTTGTCATCAGGAGATCTTAAACCTGTAACTGTATTAATCCAGAGACTGGGTTCTGACCAGGCACGATTTTATTGACAATTATAAATATAAGTACAGTGGTTTGCAGAAGAGCAGGTTCCTGCATTTTAGGATAGGAGTGCAGTTAAGGTTAGTTTTGGTGCTCTAGAGTCTAAGCACATGGCATTGGTATTCCTTGTTCAATGATGGCCTGTGTTTCAGACATCTCTGGAGAAGGGAGAGATTCTGGCCAACCATTGTTGAAATTATATAACATTTGTCAGAATGAGCTTGGAATTTGGACCTAGGATGTTTGCTCCAACAGCAAGCTAAACCTTTGCCCTGTAGTTTCAGATATGAGAATCCTGTTTTATCTTTTGTGTTAATCTTGTACTACAATTCTAGATTCCGGCCCACCCAAAACAAGTCAAAGAAAGCTGCAAAACTGGAGTTTTTTGGGTTTGATGAAGAGCATGGAGGCCAAGGAATTGAGGGAGACCCCACAGCCTCAGGCAGTGCAAATTACAAAATCAAATACTTTGGCTTTGATGATGTGAGTGAAAGTGAAAGTGATGAAGAGGAGGGGTCCCTGGCGTCCGAAAAGAGGAAGGCGAAGAAGAAAAAGGCAGCAGCAGCACCCAGCGCAGCTGCTGCAGCCTCCATGACTTTGTCCAGCTTGCAGCTCTCCTGCATGGGGGAGAGTGATTCTCAAGATAGCCAGACCAGCACCAATACAGGTAAGGGTGTTGGAGGTTGCAATTATAGAATTAGTTGGTTAGAAGACAACTAAAACAGTTACATCTGTATTCCTTACTACGGCTATTTGGGCCTATATCTAGACATATTGCCATACAATTGTGATCTAACTTGTGTTGGTATATTGTATTGCAAAATGTTTAAATCCTCTCAATAAGGAAGACTAGAAAGGTGGGGAATTAAGTTTTAGAATGGTAAAGCTTTTTAAAAAAAAAAAAAAAAAAAAAAAAGTATTTACTGAATGTATTTGTGTGACTACAGATTATTTTAAAGGCTAATTTTTGTGTTGCATTTCAGACATTCTAGATTTCCAAGATGATTCCTTCCCAACAGTATCTGAAGTGACAAGGAGGCCAGCGAATCAACAGTCGGACAAAGCCAAGGAGAGCACCAGGAAGATTTTCAGTGGTCCCAAGCGAGTAAGCAGTGGTGCACTTGTACTTTTTTTTTTAAATTCAGTGTCTTGCATTTGCAAGTTATTTCTAATAACTCATTTCCTAAAAATGAATAATTTATGGTAGTTGAAATTTGAGGCAATAAAAATATAAAGTGTAGGCCTCGATCAAGGCTTGTGATCTGCCTGACAGATTGTATCGGTGCCTGTCTAGGATTATGTACAGCTCTCTTTTTATTACATTATCTTTAGATAATTCCAGAAAGTCTGTGCTCTCTAGCAGGGGTGGCCAGCCCTTATCCTGGAGATCCACAATCCAGCAGGTTTTTATAGGTAACCCTTAAATCATCAGTTTCTGAAGAATATAAGTTGTTGATCAGCAAGTTAATTTGTTCAATTAAATCCAGAGTGGTCAACTCTGGTCTGTGGAAAAACAAATCTGAACACCCTGCAGCTCTCAAATTATCTCTAAATTACTTAATTTAACACATTGCTACTTAAATTGAGAATTACTGCTTAACTATAAAGCCTGCTGGATTGTGGCTCTCCAGGACCAGGGTTGGCCACCCCTGCTCTATACAAGCAGAAAAGCAGATATTGTCAGTATGTGGATTGCACCACAGTTTCACAAAGAATTGTAAAATGTTTAACCCTTTCTGGTCCAATGTCGGTCCCTGTCCGACATCAAAAAGACGTAAAAAACAGGTCTCTAGTCGTTTTTTTCTCCGGAAAAAGCAGAGAAAACCTTTCAATGGCCGAGTGAGACTGATAGGAGCCGAGAGAAGCCAAAACGAAAAAAAAGGGCGTATCTCATGAATACAGATAGCCCCGACACCACATAGATAACACGAACATAAACAAACAAGATAGCTGCTTCTGCATCCAGCGCTCAAAGAACATCACAGACATTTGCAGAGCTTTTTTTTAGATGTTATAGTAATAAAATAATGACTTGGATCACATTATTGAGTTTGGTGATAAAACGAGTATGATTTATCGGTATGCACAACTTTGAAGAATACAGTGAACAAGAGGTAGGGCGGGGCTGGAAATGCAGTACTGAGTGTCCTGTTGATATGCAGTGCCTTTTAAAACTGATTTACTGTGAAAAAATACTTTTAAACAGCGCGTCTAAAATAAACTGTGCGTGTGAAAATAAATTGGAGCCTGAGACGCGCTGAATAAATGGACCGCTAAGGGTTAAATGCATGTAATGTGGATTTTTACAATGTCACCAGGTTTATATCTGACCTATGACTCGTAATAATCTATATACATTACTGTGCACTACTTGGTTGTTTCCAAAGCCACAGGCATGCTTAAAGGTCTAGTGCTCCATTTATAGGTAGCTGTCAAAAAATGCTGACTGCTCTTAAGTAGGCAGAGCTGATGCAGTGCTAAGCCAATGCAGCCTTTTTCCAAAGGGTGGCTGTTTATTGAAACTGTCATTAGGTCTTTGTGCTGGTTAATGATGGGCATTGGCAGAAGGCTATGCTTTTCGAAGCCCATGGAGAAATGGAACAGCATTGTATATTGAAAAGGCTGCACTCGGTGTTTAAGTTCACTTCTTCCAAGGGTCTTGGGCAACATGTGCATTTCTTTCTTTTGTCTTTATTTTACAGTTAAGGTTAGATTATTGACTTTTGTAGGGTTTCTGGATTTGGTATTTGCAAATCAGATTTAGCAACCCTTAACATATGTGACCTGCTCCCACAAAATCAGTCGCATGTCGCCAACATTGTTTTTGCTACAAACGCAAAAATAGAAAAAAGGCGTCCCTGATAATCTTTTGCTTTTCATGTTATTTTGATAGTTTGAAGCAAAAACTAGAAGTCATTTGTGTTAAGTAGCTTTTAAAATCTTTATTTTAAGCGTTCTTATAACACAAACATTTCTATTGAGTGCTTTTTGTGAGAATTTAATTATGCCTGTTTAAAACGCAAGCGGACGTTGATCCAAAGCCATGTATCACCTCAAGTTCTACATCTCCTGAAAGCTGACAGTCTCCACTTCCAACACAATGTCATCTGCAGTTCAGTTTTCAAATAACACACCCACCAGATGATGTTTTTAAAAGCCAGTTGGGAAAGCAACTTAAAACGTGTTGCTACCATTAACACTTGAAATGTATTTGCTTACGATTGTAAGTCGCCCTGGATAAGGGCGTCTGCTAAGAAATAAATAATAAATAATAATAATAATAATAATACCATGTGACAGAACAGCAGCCTCTGATTGGTTATGTACATCCCTCTGACATATTTGCACTTTCATCCATGTGACAGACGCAGGATAGAAGGACGCTGATGAATTCTGTGATTGCGGTCACTGGTTTTTATACTTTCAATTTATTGTTATTATCATTACTGTATTATCATCTTCATTATTATTTTTGTAGCAGTAAATACAGCAGAAGTAAACCGATATATGCTTAAAGAAATAAGTTAATGTTAAGCAATTGTTTTAATTAATGTTTATTCATTAATTCATTTATTATTTTAGAAATGTGGGATATTTACAGCCTATCTGTTTTACTTGTGTATACAGTATTTTGGCCCCTTACAGATACTATAGAGTTCTGCTTTAGACAGAAATGCTGGATAGTAGTGATATTTAGTGTGGGGAAAAAGACGTGAACAACAGCTTGTGTAGATCTCTGTAAAGTTATACTACATAGACACGTGTTCAGCAAGCAGTGAATAAAAACATGAAAATACTCCTCTTCATTACGTTAGGAAACTGAGTTTTTAAATTTGTTTTATTTACTAAAGAAAAAAATACGGCGTATACTTTCTCACTGAGTCATTGTGCCTTTGTTTGCTTAACTCAGCTATGCTATGTCTTTTTTACGGTTTTGAAAAGAGAAAATAAACCTACCTCATTTGAGTTTAAACAGACAGTTATTCTTGTCTTAATTTATTTCCCTTGCCATGTTACATTATAAGTATAATAAGTGTAATTTAATATTTTACAGCTAAAATAATACAAATCACGTTAATTTGTGTTAAATGTGTCAAATCGGGAGAGTAAAGTTGTCAATGCACTAAAAAATCTTGGGAAATTAAATTTAACTAAAGCTGCTGGAAGTAGAGTGGCTTTCTTTTAAGATTATTTTGAGGGCAGCTTTTTGGACTGTTGGTGCAAGTGTGATGTGGCTTGATCATTAAATATCTCACATGAGTGATAGGGGAAGAGATTTTGTTTCAAAATATATACAGATATATAGTGAGCAAGCTCTGCCAGGGTGGTAAACTGGACAGTAAATAAATGCCCCCACACACTTTATCCATTGTGAATATTGGAGAATGGATAACGTGTGCGGTGAGGGCTTGTCTTCATTGCCTGATTTACCCCCCTGGTGTGGCGTGCTCACTAAATATCTGTGTATTTTCTGAAACACAATTGCTTTGTCTATAAGACCCATATGAGATATTTAATAAACAAGCTGTATCACACTTGCACCAACAGCTCAAAGAGCTGCCCTAACAAAATTCAAAAGGTTTGCAAGGTAATACAATAAAAAAAATACATGAGTGTATCACTCTCAAAATTAACTTGGTATTAGATTAGCCCAATTTCTAAAAGCCTGCCAAATTTGAAGTGTCTAGCATTAACCTGAATATGCGTTCCTAAGGACATAGCAAATGTACATAGTTGAAAACTGTTGCTTTAACTTTATTCATGGGTTTCTCGTAATTAGGTTCTCTGGTATGTACGACTTTAAAATGTTATAACTGTCATTTAAAAAGAGATTTAAATAAATTTGGTATCATTTGAAAGAGCTGAATATGTTATCTTGTGGAATATATAACTGATTTTTGTTTAGGGGTCATGTGACTGATTTTGAGCAGGTCACAGAAGGTGATTTGGCACCATTTTGCACTTGGTGCAGTGATGCCATCATCAAGTGATGTCTCCCTATAAAATATTTATACAAAAAATAAATTACTGGATTCACAAGTTTAGTAAAAAAAAAAAAATCTGATATGCATATTTCCTGAAAATACTAAATTGCAGTAGACAACCACCTGTCACTGGTGGTGTTCCTGCTTTGATAACTGACCTGAAACTAAGTGTTTTCTACCCTGCTTTCCCCATCTCACCCAGTGGCAAACCCTTTAAAAGAGTTCCGTGGACAGCAAGCACAGGAATAGTGTTTACAGCACACAACTCAAGATCTGATCATCAACAAGGTTTATGAAATATAATTAGGGCTTCTGTTTTTTTCGGGTTTTATTAATTGTATTTTTCAGTGCTTGTTTTTAGCTATTTTCGAGTTTTATGTAAATCAGTTTTTTTCGGGGCTTTCGTTTTTGATATACTGTATGAAATTAATGTTTTCGGCTACTTTCCAAAATGTGTGAGCATTTTTTTTATCAAAATATGTATAGTAACTTGACACTTAAGTTGTACCTTCTTTTCTTTGTTGTGACCACAGGGATTTATTTCCACAACGAAATCCCTGTGGTCACGGGCACATTCTTCTGGGGTTTTTGTGTGTAGGCATTTTTGTACATTTCGCCACAATTCTGTTTTAAGTCCTCTATTTTAACTGTAATACAGCTTTAAATCCCGCTAACAAGCCTCCATCCTGATTGTAATCTTGTTTTAAATCTCACGAGCGGAGTCTCCAATAGAAATGTAGGAGTGTGCTGTCACTCAGTAGTTGGGGCGGGTTTAAAGTATTCAGAACGAATCAATGATAGATACAAGTCAGGAAGGCGGTACATTGCCCAGCAGCGCTGGGCAATGTATTTATTATTATTTTTGTAGTAGGTTTTATTTTTTAATGGGGAAAAGGGTAAAGTCAACGTGAATAGATTAACCATTTCCACAGTTTTTCCGGTGTTTATTGGCTATCCACCGACTGTAATTATTTATTTTTAATCAAGTGTTTTATCGGTTAAAACCGAAAATCAGAAGCCCTAAAGGACTAGGTTTCTGGAAATGACACAAGTCACAATTTGAATTACTTAAACCGAGAAGATTTCATAAGCACAGAGCTGGGTCAGGTACTTCCGGTCTGAAAGGTTTATTATTATTATTATTATTATTATTATTATTATTATTATTATTATTATTATTATTATTATTAATTTTCGTAACTTTTGTTACGATAACGAAACATATCTCAGCCGTCCAATCAACTGTCTTTTTTTTTTTTTTTTCCAATGGGCCATAGCCATGGCTATGGTGAATATCCCCATGTAATTGGTTTAGGGCTGTGGTGGGTGTGGCTTTTATTATTTGTTTCATTTTTGACTCTGCCATTTTCTGACTTCAGTGGAAAATTGTATTGACATTCGCCCGTTTTGAAACATCTATCTCCCGTTCTACAAGCCCAAAAGTGCTGATCTGGAACTCATCCGAAAGCTAAGAACTGGGACTAACTAGTCGCTTTTTAATTTTGTCATAAATTACTTTTATATACGCTTTTTAAAAAAGTTTTTCACCCCGCTGTGTGTCTGTGTCTGCGTGCAGCTGCAGAGCACATCAGATGCCGACTGAGACAAAGAACGAATTATTGAAAAGACAAATGTTTTACTGTTATTTTTAATTATATATGTTATTTTATTTCGTGTCCTGTTTTGAAAATGTTTCTCTGGACGGCGGCAAAAGTAAATATGACATCTGTCTGATCTCTAGCTAGCTAACTTACTATTTGCCATGTCAATGTTTTATTTTGTTTATTATTATTATTAGTGTACTTCGTTTCTGTGTGTGTAAACTATGGGTAAGTATTTGGCTGTAGTCATTATTATTATTATTATTATTATTATTTAGGTGTTCATTTTTACCCTATACAGTATTCTCCAAGTTTCTTTTTTTTTTTTTTTTTAAATAAATACAAATAATAAATAAACAAACATACTCAACATCTTGTGTGGCATACATATTGAGACCTCTACACATACATAATTAACTTTAATCACAAACGGGATTATATTATATTTCCAGGTTTCTTAGTTTCACTTTCAGTTCTACATCGGCCATTTCGGCTCTTATGCACATTTTTTTTGCATTACAAAACCTTATGTAGCTCTGGAACTGTACAAGCAATTTTATGAAATCTTCATAAAATTGAACATCTCCCCATATACTTTTTTTACATCGTTTGGAAAAATATTAATGAGTGCAAATTTTTTAAATTTCATATTTTAATATTTTTTTGGAGGCATTGCTTATAAGACAAAATCTATAAAACACCCTACAACAAAACAGATAATATCATTTGAGAGGTCTACTCGTTCCCTTTCTGTTGATATATTGGGTTTTAATTTGTGATTCATGGTTATTAAACTACAAGCTCTAAAATAAAGTTGTTGGGTACATGCGCAATTTATAGTCATTTCTCGTAGGCGGCATAGGGTTAAGTTGTCAATTTTTAGGACTACAATTTTGGAATTTATTTTATTTTTTGCTTCCACACAAGGGCATCAGGTTCTTTGGCATCCAACAGTCTTGAACAGGATGCATAGCAATGCAGATCTGAAAAGAGAATGGTATAAAAGAGGTTCCTTCACTGGTTACGTTGGTGGCAAGCAAATTTACCCCATGAATGTTGCATACTGGCCCTCAACTGCAAAGGATGCTGGTATTTGAAACCAGAGTAACCCTCCCCCAGCACACTTGTAAGTTGCAAACTATTTTTTTGTTTTGTTTTAACAGCAAAGCAGGAGCTTGTGAAGTAGCGAGTGACTTTTTGGAATTTTTGAAATTCATTAACATCCTTTGATTTTATTGTAATTTCTTTGGGGAGCTGCTACTGTAGCCACTGTGCAACATCAGAGAGTGATGTCCATCACATATTTTTTTTTTTCTTTTGAAACAACAAAGGGTTGGAGATTAAACATGACCGGAGACTTCACACTGTTTTTGAAGTACGTGCGTTTCAAGCGCTGGAACGAAGTGTGATCTTTTGGATGGGATTTTGATGCCTTGCACCTGGAGTGAGACTGGATGTGTTGTCCTTATTTTACAGCCTCAGCAGCAGGAAAATGAACACAAAAAAAGGGAGAGGGGGCTGTTCACCACCCCATTAAGAGTAACGGCTGGTTAATAGGAGTAAATCAAAATGTGAAATACTTTATTCAATGCAACCTGCAGAGTCTCTGCCAGGTTAGGTTTTTTTTTTAAATCATGCCTGCAACAGGCCTAGCCAGTACAATTGCAGAGTGCTTTACAGCAGAGGACATCCGAGCCAAAAACTGAATTTTGGCTTTATCTCTGATCAGTCCTGCTGTTAATGCTACTGTGACTTGGCTTTTGTGTGTTGTGCATTCATTTAAACTTGGGTTAGTTTTCTGCTGTGGTCTGGCTCTATAAAAACCACCTCCTAGAACCAAATTGTCTCTTTGTCATCAATAAAGGTTCTTAAGTTCTAAGAAATGTCAAAGTGCAAGTTATAGTTTTTAAATGTTATTTTAATTGAAGACGGTGCTCCTTATTGCCATGTCTCCAAGACATAATTAAATGCTATGAAACTGTACAGCAGTAGGTTTGAATGACTGCCAGCAAAATAATTTCGCCCATTGTAAATTAAGCTGTACTTGGCAGTATAAGTTGCCATCTGAAATCTACAGTATATACTCTGCTTTGTACCAGTTTAACTAATGCATAGGCATAGTCTAGCAATTAAATAATTTTCCACGTTTTCCATATTCCTGATTTTGAATTTAACAACCCAGCTGCCCATTTATTTTGGCAATTTCCATGTTGTTGTTTTTTTTTTTTTTACAGTGGCAGCATTATAATATTATAATACTTGTGCAGGCACATTCCTTTTTAGAAATTATTTTTTGTGATAAATTTCAAAGCAGATGCACTTCAAACCCTCATCAATGCTAACGTCTTTACTAGCGCATATACATCAGAAAACTTGCGTCGCAAATTTTCAATCACATCATATACAGTATCTTCCCAAGTTTCAGGCACTGGTGTATAGCGCTGTTATATGAATTCTGTGAAGTGCAGGTACATTAAATAGGCTGTTTTTGACCAGTACCAAACAAGGCTTCCTTACAACCTGTAACACCAACAAATAAACAAATCTCCTCATTTTATTCTTTGTAGATACACAGGCATCCATTTTTCACTCTCAGCTGTGTGTATACAGATGACCCGGTCTGTCAAGCACATTTCTTAGTGACTGCTGCCATCTGCCAGTAAAAAACAAAACTGCATACACTTTTACAATAGTTTTCTTATTTTTTTCATTGAAGCACGTTAGACGTGTTAAGCTTTGCAGATGCACATATAAGCGCCTGCACACATTCTCACGTGAGTGACAAATTTGGACTCTCATGCACTCCACATGGAAATCGTGGGATAAGCAGATTGGTGGTTAAGTCCTTTATTTGATTTGGTTCATTTATTCATTTTTTATTTATACAGTTGCGTATTCATGTTTTATTGACGTCAGCGTACCTCTAGTGGAAATCCTGTGTTCTGCAATTTAAAAAAAATTAAATAAAATAAAAAATGATCTACAGTGCCCATTAAGAACAAGTGATGTTCCTAGTAGTCCTGTTGCACATTGCTGCCCCTGCAATGTTTCATGTCTCAGTGATGCTTTAGCATTTCCTTGGAGAACTTTTCAGAAAACCTCCCAGCCATCAATGTGTGCATTATTGTAGTCAATGTAAAAATGTCACCAGCTTAAACATACTTTTGCATGAATAGTACAGCTATTGTAGAAATGTAGTGTCCACTCCTTTCCGCAATACTATAAATGAAACCAGAAAAGAGGTAAACATTTGGTCCACTGTTTTGGTGAAAACCTGAAAATAGATATGAAAATATATATTTTTTTTTTTCAGCAATGTAACTTGAGTGACATTGTTTCTACTTTTAATGCTTTTCCATATGGATGGTGTTAGCTAGTGGTGCATATGGCTAAGTGCAAACTTACTAAAATAAAATGTATCTGAACAGCAGACTCGAATAGTGAGGTATAAACAAGTTTGTGTGTTAAAGATGTCCTTTTAATGTGTGGTTTCTTTCCCTTTTTCCAGTCTCCCACTAAAGCTGTATACAACGCCAGACATTGGAATCGGCCAGAGCCTGAGGAGCTACCACCTCCCCCGCTGTCGAGATTTCATAGTGCTCCGGTGAGTACTGCTGCAATCTGTTACACTGCTGACTGAATGCAGCCCTAATATACGAAATACAGTAGAATGCCATTGTATAAAATAACCCTATATAACATGTGAAATACACACTGCTGGTCACACTTTAAAATGGTCTATTTATCTACAGTGTTGATTCCAGAAAGCAGAATATAGTATTGTGGAAATGAGAAATTAAAATTTGGTATCTCCTGATAGCATAAAATACACAATATATATTTCAGATAAATCCTGAATCACTCTGCATTTTTTTTTGTATAAACGTAGTGCTGTGTCTGATTATCAGACGTGTACCTGATACAGATGTATTCTAGCGTAGGGGGTATGCTATTCCAGGAAAAAAATAAAAATAATAATTGTGTTTTTAATGTATCCATGAGTCATCATCATAAGACCCAAAGCTTGCCTGCTGGTAGATACATAGCTGTTGGTTTTGCAGGCCAGTATATCGACAAAGGAGACAACTGCCCATAAAGATGATGGGTTATTTAAGGCTCCCCCACCACCTCCCAGAGTGATCAAGTCTGTGACAATGCCCACCCAGCCCTACCAATACATTGTTACTGCACTGAAATGTAGGAAAGAAGACAAAGAGGTAAGCAATGTGAAGCTAAATGCCTGCCCCACCACCCACCCACCCACCTAATATAAAATTAGGTTATCGGTTTTATCAAGGCTAGTGTGTTATCATTGGTCATCGTTGGCTTACGTCAGCATATTTAACCATTAGATCCCAGTTGAAGGTTGTATTGACGCTGAAATTAAAGTTTTATTTAATATGGAGCCTGTCCAAGAAGATTTGTCTCATAGCTTGGTGGAAGTTTTATAGAAATCAGCCATTTTCATTTAATGCTAACTTTGACTGCACACCAAAGAATAGGGTGATAGACAGTAGTCTCACAGTGGATCAGTTTTATCTCTGCATCTGCCAGCAGGAATTGTTGGAATAAACAAGTGTCCATCTGTTAGGAAAAAACTATTTTAAATGAATATGAAAAAATTGAGTGGATTCCTCAGGCATGTGTACACTTAGTGGCCAGACGTTACCCTCCCCAAACCGTTATATTGGACAATTAGCTACTGACGTAACTAAAACCACAGGTAAGTTGGATTGTGTAAATGTTTGTTTATTGTTTTTTTATATTTCATTTCAGTTATACACTGTTGTCCAGCATGTAAAGCACTTTAATGATGTGGTGGAGTTTGGAGAAAACCAGGAGTTTACGGATGATTTTGAGTACCTACAGACAGGTTTGAAGAGCAGTCAGCCCCTCAACACACGCTGCCTTAGGTAAGCCTTTTTTGTGCCCTTTAAGCTCGCTTAACCCACACATCACGTGACATTCTTGTGGAAATCCAAATAAACAGACTTGAATGCTCATTGAGAAGAATTTCAGTATCTTGGGAGACTGGTTAAATAATGTTTGTGTGTTTGGTCGGTAGTGCTTGGTGTGTGTGTGTGTGTGTGTTTTTTTTTTTTTTGCTGATTAGAAGAAAATGTTAACTGATTTTTAGGTATAGTACAATCAAGCAATGCTGATGACAATCACTACATCTGTTTAGAATAATATATAGCATACACAGTCAACACATCTTGCTCTGAATGTAAACACTGTATAGTGCATTGTAAACTAATCCTAATGTTTTATGTAATAATACACTGTTCCGTGTGTTGATTTTGTGTTTTTCAGTATTATCAGCCTGGCTTCAAAGTGTGCCATGCCTAGTTTCCGAATGCACTTAAGAGCCCATGGGATGGTAGCTCAGGTCTTCAAAACGCTAAACGATGCCCCTCAGCACCCGGTAGGTCTATATGTTCTTATTTAAATGAAAAGCGAGTCCCCTTGATCCTGTAAAACCATTTAAGAAGACTTAGCCTTGCTATTTAAATATGATGTGGTTTTTACCAGGGATATGAAGCATTGGTGAGCAAATGCACAGGAGAGAATCAAAAAGGAACTTATCAGTGGAAAGAAAATGACTCCTTCCCTTTTTGAAATGTGTCATTTTATTGAAAGCTCTCTAGACCTGTAGACAGGCTAAAGGTGTTTAACCTTTTGCGGTCCATTTATTCGGCGCGTCTGGTCCAATTTATTTTCACATGCGCAGTTTATTTTAGACGTGCTGTTTTAAAAGCATTTTTTTTCACAGTAAACAGGTTTAAAAGGCACTGTATATCAACAGGACACTCAGTACTGCATCTCCAGCCCCGCTCCACCCCTTGTTCGCTGTATTTTTCACATACCTCTTCATAGTCATGCATACCGATAAATCATCTTCTGATCACTTGTTTTATCACCAAACTCCTCAATAATGCGATCCAAGACATTATTTTGCTACTATAACATTTCAAAAAGCTCTGCAAATGTCTGATATTCTTTGAGCGCTGGATGCAGAAGCAGCTGTCTTGTTTGTTTATGTCCGTGTTGTTTTCTCTGTGGTGCCGGGGCTATGTGTGTTGCTCAGACCCGCCCCCTTTTTTTTTTTTTTATCTTTTTCGGCTCCTATCGGTCTCACTCGGCCATTGAATGGTTTTCTCTGCTTTTTTCTGGCGAAAAAACGACTAGAGATCTGTGTTTTACGTCTGTTTGATGTCGGACAGGGTCCAACATCGGACCGGAATGGGAAAATTGTAATGTCGGAATCCCACCACCCAAACACAGTACTTTCTCCAAATTGCACCATAAACTAAAGAAATTAATATTTGGTCTTATTTTTAATTTTTTGGACCGATTTTTTATATATTTTTTTTATATATTTTTTTTATATATAAATGTATCTCTTGTATGGTTGTTTCTGCAGATCACACTGACAAATGTTAGTCATGCTGCTAAAGCTCTATACTCCACCCTCTGTAGAACTAATATAATAATTCCTGCATTGCTAATTTAATAATCCAAGAGTTGCAATAACATTTTATCATGGGAAGCATTCCTCCTATCCATGCGTATGCATTTCTAATTGTATAATTGCCCTTTACTTAGAATCTGGCATTGTGTACTGCTTCGCTGATGTACATCCTGAGCAGGGACCGGCTGAACATGGATCTGGACCGAGCCAGCCTGGACCTGATGATTCGACTCCTGGAGCTGGAACAGGACTCCTCTGTAGCGATTCAACTCAATGAAAAGGAGATAAATAAAGTTAAAGAGAAGATTCGTAAGCTCTGCGAAACAGTACACAACAAGCATCTAGATCTAGAGAACATTACGGTGAGACAATTTTCTCTATTTGGGAATGAACTAAAACTGATGGAGAACAAATAAAAATCTTCTTGCCAGTCGCCAGATGGCGCTCCTAAAGTGAAATTCTTAATTGGAAAGAACAGGCCAGCTCTGTAAAATCATGTGCGTGCAAACATCGAGCAGTTCTTTAGTGCTAAATCTGATGTTTGTCTTAAACAAATAAGCTGGGTTTCACATCTTTGTAAAATTGTTGCATGCATAATATATTTGCATGAAATGTAGATAATGACTCTCACAAGCAGTTTTGTATTTAAAAGCAACTGAATCTCATCTACTGTAGCTTTTGAACAAATTGATTTTCCTACTCCCTCTGCTGGTCGTCCCTTACTTGGGCATCATTGCTGTAAAATTCAAACCATGTGACGTTCTGTTCCCTCAGCAAAAGCTGATTGGTTGAAAATGCTGACTGTCCAGGTTCCTTGAAACTAGAGTACTATTTTAAATGTGAAGTTACTCGTTTTAATAATGTTTACGGTCAGCTATTGTGAAATGGTTTCATTAATTTTTTTTAAAGGGGTAGGTAGTCATTTGAAACCCATGTAGATAAACGTTTGGTATAGCCAGGGGTTCACACAACTTTTATCATTAAATTCTCACGTAGGTACCAGCAGAAATGGTTTGGTACGCACCAAAATTAGGGGTCATCATCCAAGTCGCTGTCTAGCGCCACCTGCTCCTCCTGACATTTCAAACAATTGGGATGGAAGTATCCGAGAACACAACAATGAATGTTTTAAATAGGAGTCTGGATTGCTGGTTGTGACAATTTAACAAATCATCATGCATTCTCTATTTATTTCAATATCCTACCACCATATTGCCACCCTGGATATTCTAAAGCAAAAACCCAAACACTTTGTCACTTTATTAGTGTTGTTGACCCACTGGTATTTATATAAGGATAAGGATAAGGATAACTGAGGGGGGAAAATATTACTTTAAGTATTGCATGTGTGAGCAACCTCGCTGCCTTTATGAAAAATGCTTTCCTGTTAATGTACTGACGGTACACCTTTTATAGCTTAACTGTATATACAACAATCAAGCAGTAACTGACTTATCAAGAAGTTGTGAATCATTCTTTAATAAATAAATAAATAACCTTAGTGAAGAAACACACAAGCCATTTTGCAGTATGAGTGACCACTCCTGGCTTGTTTTATTTTAACTATAACTACAACATACACCAAGGCTGGGGTTTAGCTAACATTTAACTTTCTGCTTTCAGTCAGGACATTTAGCCATGGAAACACTGTTATCGTTGACCTCCAAAAGAGCAGGGGACTGGTTCAAAGAGGAGCTGCGGTTACTGGGTGGTCTGGATCACATTGTAGATAAAGGTAGAGAATTTCCATGACCAGTATACTGTTGTCTTTTAATTTATAAAAGCTGTCGTGTATGAAAACACCATTGAACTGTAATATACAAGTGTTACGTTGTGTAAATGTAGCTCTAGATAGTAGTAGATAATTAGAAAATAAATAATTAGTATATAATTAGAAAATAAATTGCCTGGCTATTACACACAACTGGTTAATTTATTTGGGTAGTTAGGTTTGGCAATGGTTTGTGCTCTGTGGCTACTTATCAGTAGCAGCAAATGCTGGATTTCTTGGAAGCAAGTTCTTATTCTCACCAGCAGGGTTTAAGTCATGCCTGACCAGCTTTGACTTTGACAAAATGAACACTAGATACCAATTCACAGCATGGTCAAAATCGACTGGGTGGGAGAAACCACTGGTTATGCAAATTGTGCATGTGTGTCTTAAGAGAGCTGATCTGTATTTTGTGTCCTGCCTGCAGTAAAAGAATGTGTAGAAAACCTGAGCCATGAGGATGATGAAGAGAATTTGGTTGCTTCCCTTAGGGGAGCTGAGAGGTGTTTACGGGTTCTGGAGAGTGTAAGTAATGATTTTGAGGTTGTTAATGGCAATTGAATCTTGTGTCCTAGAAAATAAAAGCTGTTGGTTACTATGGTAATTCAACCTGGATTGCTCTCCTTTTAACTGTGCTTATCTTTAGAACATACATAAAGTCTGCTTTAAATAATTCTTTAATCTGCATTTAATGAAAAGCTGATCCTGGCTGTTTATTCTTTGATACAGGTGACTGTTCACAACCCTGAGAATCAGAGCTACCTGATTGCCTACAAAGATTCCCAACTCATAGTCTCTTCAGCAAGGTGAGTTGACATACTTAATTGAGATTACACAAAATCCTGGTACATTTGGTGCTTGTAAATTTTATTATTTATTCAAGAACAATCTACTGAGACTGCATCTCATTTACAGAGCAGGGGTTCAGAGCTGATCACTACCTCTACTTAAGGGTGCTATGCAGGTTGATTTTATAAGGTTAAACACTTTTTCTCCTTTGTCTCAAAACTTGTAATCCTCTCTTGCTTTTGTCCTGGACCTGTATTTAATTTTCCCGGCAGCTACACATTTTCAATTTTTAGTTTACAAAGGAAATGTTCCCTTTCCTTTTACAAGTAAAACATTGATAAAATATTCTAAGTTGCATTGAGGTTTTTTTTTTCCGTCATTGTTATTTGTGTTGTGGAAACACAGCCATGTATTTAACTCCATCTATTATCCTATATGTAAAAGCCCTCTATCTAAAAGAAAGGGTTCTTTCATAGTTGCAGTTTGTGACCAATATTCTACACTTAGCCTAAAGCCTGCAGCAGGTAGTGAACCTAGTTTACTCCCCATCTGCGTATGAATATGGACCTTATTTCAGTGTTCGATTGGGCACCTACAGATCCACAGACTTTAACAAAGTCTAGCACAACAGCTTGTCTGTAACTGTACTTCCGCCGCTAATAGAATTAGAAAAGGCCCTTGCAGGGCACGAACCAGACCCCTTCCACAGACATAACCCTGCTGAACCGTGCTTGCAGTGTCAGCATTCAGGCAGAGGGAGCAAGGCTAGGACAACAAAGCAGGCAGCCACAACTTGCTGTGTTCATTCAGCTTTTCCATAATTCAATTTGGAAGAACCAAGGGAGGGATACACAAGTTAAACCTCCAGTTGATGTCTTTTTTTATTTTTTATTTTCAAAACGGATCCTGCAAAGCCTGCCGTTTTGTTAATTGATGGCAGCTTACTAGTTCAGTTTTCATTTGCATCATCTGTGCTGACGGTACAGGATTTGGTTTATTGAATCTGTAACCTTAAGAGCTGAAGTCTTAAGTTTTATTGGACCCCTTGAACTGGACTGCATGTTTAAGTACTAACACTTTCAAAGTTTGGTAGAAATTTGACTGTTAAGCTTGTTTGAGTGCCACTGTGTTATATTTCCATCTTGTATAAAACAGTTTTAGTAAATGGAAGGTATAGATTGAATTTGGAGTCCACAGCTTGATCTGTTATAGGTACTTGAGCTTGTGGATGTGGAGTTATTATTTTTTGTTTAATTCCTACATAAATGTGAAACTTGTGTAGGCTGGCTGGCTTATTTCTATTTTACCCCCTACCCCCCAAAATACATTTGCTTGTTAGTCAAGCCTAGTACGGTATAATTAGTTTATTTTTATACCATGAAGAGAAGTTCCTTTTCAATTACAAAACACAGAAAGCAAGGTCACTCTTGCTTTGCCTTCTTGCTGATTTTAGAATGAAGCTGATTATCTTTGAACTGCTGCTCAGTTCCCTGGTGAACATAAAAGACCCCTTTTGTTACTGCTGATGTTACACAGGGTCTTGGCTTGTCATTTGTTTGAGCAATTTGCAGCTACAGGTTTTATTTTTATAATTTTTTTATTATTATTTTACAATGAAACAGTCCTGCAATCTTTATTTGTCTTTATTTGTTTAGATTTGCTTTTTTTTTTTTTTTGGTTGACTTTGTTTGGCATTCTTAAGTAACAATGCATTAAATTAAACATGTATTCTGGATTCCTTTGAAGTTACCACTCTGTTGCAGACATTTGAGATCATTGCTGTGTGTAGAGAAAGTATAATGCCCCTGAGAATTCATCAAGCAAGTGTTGATGAATCTCTGATACTCTTTTTTTTAATTTATTTATTTATTTTTTTTAAATTTAGTCGTCGCCAATTATTTTTACCCCGGTTTTCACCCCAATTTAGCATGCCCAATTATTATCTGTATCCCCGGCTCAACGCTCGCAACACCCCCGCCGACTCGGGAAACGGAGGTGGAACATGCGTCCTCCGAAACGTGCTCCTTCCAAGCCGTCATTTTTCGCACTGCAGATCCACAGCAATGCCACCAGACCTATAGTGCCAGAGGACAACACAGATCTGGCGGCTCCGCTGCAGAGCCACAGGCGCCCTATCGGCCACAGGGGTCGCTGATGCGCGGTGAGCCGTGGATTCCCCTGCCGACCTAAGCCCTCCCTACCCGGGCAGCGCTCAGCCAATTTGAACTCTCGGTCACGGTCAGCTGTGACATAGCCTGGATTCGAACCTGCGATCTCCAGGCTATAGAGCACATCCTGCGAGGAGCGCCTTTACTGGATGCGCCACTCGGGAGCCCGAATCTCTGATACTCTTAACAATTTGGTGTCTTTTCTCCTTATGCAGAGGGCTGTGGCACTGTGAAGAGATGATCCAGCGGTATAACCATGTAGCCAGTAGCCTGGCTTCTGCAGATGGCAAATCCCTACCGCACCGTAGCTCCTCAGGGAATGTGGGAAAAGCCGTGGAGGACTGCATGAGAGCCATCATCGGAGTCTTACTCAACCTTACCCATGACAACGGTGAGCAGTGACTCCAACTACTGTGTGTTGATTTGTTATGCCAGGATTGGGAGGTGATCCATTATTGAAACGTTTCAATTGTCTTTGTATCTACAGAGTGGGGAAGCACAAAGACGGGGGAGCAGGATTCTTTCATAATCACAGCATTGCACTGTGTACTGCGGGTCCCACAGTACCTTGCTCAGGAACAGAGATTTGACATCAGAGTGCTGGTAAGATTACACAATCTGTATGTGTTTCTCCTTTTTTTTTTCTTTGCTCAAATTTTGGGTAATTTACTGTCCCAAGAGAGTTTATTGAGGATATCCAAAATGTGGTCTACTTTTGATGGATTGGAATTTCAGATGCTATTCGTCCTGCTGTGGATGTAGTTGTACTTCTTCTTAATGGTACCATCACTTGTGGTGTGGTGTTTTGCATCTTTGTTGCTGACATTGCTTTATTCTGTTGTGCTCTTAAGGGACTTGGCTTGCTGATCAACCTGGTAGAGTACAGTGCCAGGAACAGGCACTGCCTGGTGGAGATGCAGATGGACTGTGAGCCCTTCGAAACGATCTGCGTTGCAGAGGGAGAGGAGCTCAAAACAGAGGGGTCTATGAGTGCCATTGCAGCCTTGGTACAGGTGAAAGCAGTGTGATTTTGGAGACAGAGATTTAATCGTTGAACGGCTAAAACTGTTTTGGGTTTGTTTAAGGCTGTCAAACTTGGATTGATTTAAAAAAAAAAAAAAAAAAAAAATAAATAATTAAATGTAGTCTGTTCAGCCAGACTGAGTTTCTCAGTTTGGGTAAAATGCGTCACTTAAGTTACAATCCTGACATACTGGGGGGTTAGAGGTAGATGTATATTGCCTTAACCCTTTGCGGTCCTATGTCGGACCTGGTCCGACATTGCAATTATTCCTATCAGGTCCAATATCGGACCTTGTCCGACATCATCAAAAATACGCAAAAAACTGGTTTTTAGTTGTTTTTTTCTACGGAAAAAGAGAAAACCATTCAATGGCCGAGTGGGAGCGACAGGAGCTGAGACAAGCCGAAAAAAAAAAAAAGGGCGTATCTCATGAATAGTCATACTTGCCCCTGGCATCAGATAGGGGCGGTCATAAGGAAACAAGCTGGATGGTACTGCATCAGCGCTCTGAGAATATCACGGACATTTGCAGAGCTTTTTGGAGATGTTATAGTAATAAAATAATGACTTGGATCACATTATTGAGGTGATAAAACGAGTGATCAGGAGATGATTGATCGGTATGTACGACTATTATTTATTTATTAGCGAAAGCTATAGAGAACGAAAGGGTGGGGCGGGGCTGGAGATGCCTAGTGAGTGCTTTGTTGATATACAGGGCCTTTTAAACCCGTTTGACTGGAAAAAAAAATACTTTTAAGCAGCGTGTCTAAAATTAACTGCGCGTGTGAAAATAAATTGGACCTGACGCGCACTTAATAAATTGACTGCAAAGGGTTAAAGTTTAAGTCCTGCTTTTATGTATTTAATTCTTTCTGTGGTTTCAGCTGTTCCTTCAGCGAGAACGTGCTGCCGTTCTGGCAGAGACAGAGACGGACGATTTCATTAATGACGCACCCAAGCCTCAGCTGGACCAGAGCGGGGAGTGGCAGGAGACCAGCGGAGAGATCCAGTGGGTCGCATCCGAGAACCATATCAATAGCAATACAAACGAGAAGGAGAAGAAAGAGGAAGAGGATGAGGAACTCGACCTGAACAAAGGTACACGTCTTATTTCATCAAGTGGATTATGTAACTGGCTTCAAACAAACTGAGAACTTAGAAAATAGGGAGTTTATTTGGTAATGTTTCATAAACTTTTACTGGTGGGGAAAAAGTTAAATAAAATTGTTCTCGTCTTGTATTTCCCCAGCTCTTCAACATGCTGGCAAACATATGGAGGACTGCATTGTAGCTTCGTATACTGCACTGTTACTGGGCTGTCTTTGCCAAGGGAGTCCTGTAAGTAACTTCTTAATCAGTTATGTCAGGTAGAATCTATTTACCTGTTACACAAAGTCCTTGAGGTTGGTTAAACTTTACATGGACAGTAGTTTTGCTGTGGTTCCTTCAAAGTCTGTATGTCATGGTGTCACTTTCATGCTACTGACACCTGCTGTGTTTATAAAATGATGTATGTGTGTTAGAGGTGTTATCTGGATAATGTAAATGCCAGGACAACTTGCCTGTGTTTTCAACCCGACATTCACAGTTCTCTACAGTAGGACTGTTTTAGAAATGTAACCCTGGGTAAAACTAATGTTTTATTTCCCTTTTGCAGATGAATGTGACTACTGTGAGGGAAATTTTACCTAAAGGAGATTTCTCAATAATGACAGAAATGCTTAAAAAATTCTTAAATTTCATGAACCTTACGGTAAGTGAAGCCATGCATTAATGTGTAAGTGTGTTTGAATATTTAAGCATTGAGCACAAAGTTGGCACTGTTTAGCTATGCCAGCCTTGCTGCTTCATGTTGCTGTGTGCCATGAGTGTTTGATTCTAGAGCTTAATGTTAGCCAGAAGATGGCCTTCCCTTCCATTCTATGCTTAAGGAAATTCCTTGTTCCAATAAGTAAATCCTGAATTACATTTCTTGCTTTCATTTTTAATAAGTCCTGCTTGTGTGTAACCTGCTGTCCCTTCCCCTCTTCCTGCAGTGTGCTGTTGGAACGACAGGACAGAAGTCCATCTCTCGGGTGATTGATTATTTGGAGCACTGTTAGAGCACTTGGCTTTAGCTGGATCATGCAGGACCCGACCAGAGGAGTGCAATGGGGAAAGAAGCCAAGACATACAAACACAAACTGGCCCATTTGTCAGTCATAAGCATCTCTTTGCAGCAAACTTAAGCTTTGATGTCTGTCAGGCTTGCACTCTATTGTGTGTTTTATTTTCATTTGTTTGATTTTAAACTGGCAAGTACAATGGTCTGCGTTAAACAGAAACCTGTATGTGAGGCTGCAGACTTTCTATTATAGTTTTTATAAAAATAAGTGAGCTGTTCTGGCAAGCTATAGGCCATTTAAAGTTATCTGCTTTCATGACTCCTAATCACATCTGCCTCAAATAAATAGTTTTTGGAAAAGCTTATCTCAATGTTGCTCTACAAAAAAAAAAAAAAAAAACTGCAGCAGTTTCAGCTAAACTCCCATTGCTGCTTAGCTGAGGCTAATTGTGGATCATTGCTAGATTAGCACGGTCTCAAAAACTTTTGTTTATTTGTCACAGCATGAATTATAATTTGGTTAATTTTAAGGGGGAAATGCAGGGGTAAAATACCAAATAATTTGACATGGGGGGGGTGGGGTGGGGGGGTTCACTGAAGTGCCTAAGTATACTGTGTCTCAGCTAGTTTGGCAAATTTGACATCTAACGAAATTGTTGCCAAAGGCAGAAAGAGGAAAGCTTACAGCCGAACTGTACCAAAGCCATTTGCTTACTTGGTATTACAGTTCCTTTTTTTTAACCCCAAACCATTTAAATTAAGCCATTATATTATCTAGAATGTTTATACAAATATAACTAGCTTTCTCTACTTTCAGTGGGTGTGAGGGGGCCAAAAATAGATTTTGCTCTCCAGGTGCAGTTGTTTTGTATTGACTTGTAAAATGGCATATTTCAGTAGTTATGGTTCAACATGCAGCTAACAGCAGTGGTAGGTGTTGACCCACTGAAAGGATTTTCAGTTGCTTTGGTGGAACAATAAAGCAGTTGATCTATCAGACCGTCGCATTGATTGGAGTTCTTTCTTGGCAGATAGGGTTTCATTATATGGAATACATTTGTCACAACATGGCTATTCCAATTAAGTTCTTTGTTCCAACCATGTCCATCATTTTTAAACCTTGGTCAGTCATAAGACAGTAATGAAAGGAACCAACGTAAAGATGCACAGTATCTTAAGCAAGTCTGCGACTCCCGTCACTTAAGAGGTTGAATAGTAAGTATTTGTTCATGAAATATATAGTAGTACAGCTGGCAGTATTTTTTCCAGTTTTAAATTTTGTTGGTAAAACCCATATACCCTGGTTTAAAGGAAAAGGTCTCTTAATTATAGTTTCCATCAATGCAGAGTGGTATGTTCACAGGGGTGTTGTAAATTGGTTAAGAACTTGGTTTTAAATTAAATAAGAAAAGAAACACAGCAGGACTGTAAACCTTGTTTTATGAACATGCCTATTTTAATAAAGCACTTAGAGTTCAAGGGATTGCATTGATTCTGTCCCAATTTTATTTTTTTCTTTTTAATTGAAACTAAATAATTTATCCGGATGGTTCAGATATTGGGGAGCTTATCCCAAAATTGTTACAATTAGAATAGAGCTAATGTCAAGAGTTACTAGTTCTTGACTTGGTCATGCTTTTATAAACCCAAGTAATTCTATAGAGAACTGTGTTGTGCAAAACTATAATTTAATCCCCCCCCCCCCATATAATGTCTTTTCATATATCCACATAGAATTATTTATCCCCACTCTCCCCCAGCAAATGTAAAATGTTTTTCATATTCTGCTATACCTTAAAATAGGAGCACGGTAAAGTTGTTAGCATGGTTAGTTGAGTTTAGAAAAATGCAAATCTCAAATTCTCTATTAAATCTGTTTTCAGATACTGCATATCCTAGCATGTTCATTTGTTGTATTCATGAGCTACTGGTTTTCAGATTGGTGTGTGTTCTGGGGGATGGGAAGAGGGTTAAAATGTACTGGATCTGGAGTGAGCAGATGTGGCTTTGTTTTTGTGTTTTCCCCCTCCCTACTGTATGTTTAACTTGCATTGTTTTTACAATGCCAAGGTATAAAGAATAATTTTATTTGACTTTCTTATTAACTAGAAACCCTTTTAAGCTGTTAAACCTCTTGTATTTAAGCAATGCAAATTTTGTTTGAAAAACAAAAAATTCCAGCCAAGGTCATTTTTTATTTTTTTTTTATTTTTTTGCAGTCATTACTTTTGTTACATTTTGCAAAGTATACAAGAGGTCTATTTGCAATTCTAAATAAAATAAAAACCTTTGTAAATAGTTCTGTAAATATTGACTATTGGAAATTAGAATGGTAGACTACTTTTCTGAATCCAATCCTATTTTTTATTTTATACCGTATTTCTCAGTTGTGTTCTTTTGAAGTAAAACAAAAAAAAGCCAACTGCAGGATAAAAAAAGTCCAAGTTTGTACCAGTTTCAAGAATTGTCTTTGGTTACCTGTAAATACTTTTAACTCCAATAAAAATTGCTACTTTCAGTACACTAGCTGTTCCCGTTTGAATTATTTGCTTCATTTATTGCAGCATTTGGAGCAACACAATTACCCTGTGAGTCATGTTGCTGTTACAGCTGCTTTAGCCATTTTGAGATGCCAGCTTCATATTTAGAGCTAGAGGAAATCCTGTTATGGGGTCATGTGACTTGGTTTCCAGATGATGATGTAACACTGAGGTGTAGGCTTAATACAGTACACCAACTGTATTATATGATACAGGATAAAAAACAAAACACACACACACACACACACACACAAAGTTGGTTCCTACACTGACTAACAAAAAATTGGGAATGGCCATAATGTGTAGGATCAGGTATAGTTCCCTGCACATTGTTCGTGTCTTGTCCGGTGTTGAAGATTCCATGATTTGGGCCACTGCAGCACATGCTGTTGCTTGTTGCAATACACTGCATACGTCATGACACACTTGTGACTGGGGTCGAAAGTTGCCATGCCAAAAACACCCAGGAGACTTGTTGGACACCGCTGAATGTAGCCTCTGCTTTGTGGGACAAGCAGTTTGCAGGGACATCCATTAAGCAACAGTCAGATGTCCCTGAGATGCATTCCTATGATTGATGGCCTGTTTTGTGCAAGCAGAACATTGTCAGGGGAAAATGTTACTTCAAGTATCAACAGTCTCTCTGAAAGCTTCATTTTTATATATTTTTATCTTTTAGTTTTAAAATTACTGTAGGTGTTTCCCTGTCGATTCAGTTAGGAGTATACAGCATACTTGTTTAAACTGGAGACTTGCTGAATTTGGCACAGTGACAGCGCAGATAGTAAAGTCATTTAATTAATCTGTTTGGTGTTGTAATTATTAAATACTGTGGTGCAGGTCAACAGGATGGTTTGATTAGCAATTTCTTCCACTCCCACGCTGTACAGAACAGCAAGAGGAACAACTACAGTTCACACATTTACATATTTTGCAATTCTCATGAAAATGTTTAAGTGATCAATGTACTGTGTTATTATTTGTTTATTTAGCATATATATATATGTCTGCTGTTTCTTTAACAGCCCCTTACAGAAGAAACGCGTGTTGTAAGATCTGGCGTCAAATATGAAACGTTATTAAACGTTCATTGAGTCATATGTATTGCATTTCGAAAAACAAACTAAAAAAAAATAAAAATTGAGGCAGTGGGGGACGCAGGGGTTGATGCTTGGACGCCAGAATCGCCGTCGAGCCCTCTTGAGGTGTCGTGGGCTAGTCGACGAAACACCGAAGGTGCCCACTTGAAGACCCCAGCGTACCCTACTTAGCTCAATCCAGACGGTTGTCATGCTTATGCGCTGGGGAGACCGCACTGTGTTGATCCCCGGAGCCAGCATCGCAGCCGTTGTGTGTGCTGATGTGCTGGGGAGGCAAAATAAGATGATCCCTGGAGTCAGCATTACACTTCAGCCATCAACACCAGGCAGAAGGAAAGAAACGCAAATGGATGGAGACGCAGATGGATCACATTATTTTGCTGTAAAGCTACGTCTTACTTGGTGCTGAAGCCTGAAGTTTTAATACCTACTCTCATGTAATGGAACTCATTTTTACAGAACCCTCTATTGTTTAGTATAAACTTAAAGTAAGTTCCAGAGAAAGCATGAAGTAAATTGACAGTGATCAGTGTATGATTAATCACAAATATTTCATTTTTTGCCCTATTCTTAAAATTAAATGCAATATTGTGATCAGTTTCACTTTATGTATTTTTAAAGCTATAATTTAATTTAGTGTATATTTTGTCTAGTTCCACAGTGATTTTATTAACATTTTGTTAAAGGCAAAACAAAAGAACACACACAGTACAGCAATTACAGAAAAATCGGAATCAAATTTATTTACATAACTTTGCCACATAATTTACCACAGGCATATTGCAAAGATTAAGGATGATTACAATTGTACCAAATATTAAACGTTTATACAAATACCAATAATTGGTGGCCATCCAATACATTACATACATTACAGTATCCATTGCATTACGGCATGTAGCCATTATTACATGATATTTTTAAGTCACACATGACATGAGACTTTACATTGTCGGCGCGTAAAGTAGGTGTACCTCCTACATGACTTTGTTGACCAGTCCAGTCAAATTCACAAATATTGTAATATTTCTTATTAAATTGACTTCGATGTATTTGATTAAATAATGTATTCATTTAGTCCCATTCTGTCGTTCCCAGAGATCAATATAACCCGTTATTTCAGTTTGCAGGAATGCTTCATCACAGTCGCTGTCTGACCGATCCGAGCAGTCCCGGGAACCCTGTAAAACGCACGATGGAGAATCCCGGGGTTGCCCTCTTTTCATTGTTCTATGTCCTGAATCGTGACTAGATGGTGACCTGTCCTCTGAATCGTGACTAGATGGTGGCCTGTCCTTTATCTCGCAAGACCCAGGCAGATAGTCAGAGTTCCAGCCGCCGGGACTCTGAGACCGCTCCTTTTGCGCATCACTGTCCGCGGCCCCTCTGCCTTTAAGCAGGTCGCAAAGCGCGGAGATGTATATCTGAGCCATTTGAAGAGTCTCTGACTTTGACAGCTTCTTGTCACTCTCCAGAGTCGGTATGACACTCCTGAGCCGATCGAAAGCTAGATTTAAACCGAGCATACGCCTCCTTTCTCGGGCATTGGCAGCCTCGCGACGTCGTTTCTGAACCGGAACCAGGTCGCATGGTTCCCTGTCGCTGTAACCAGAGGTACCTGGTACCCGTAGCTCCACAAGAGCGCATGGATTGCATTCGAGTGACTGCGCTTTCCCTCGACCTGTTGGGCTGCTAAGGTCGATCCATTTAGCTTGAAGGAGGTTTTGTGCTGCCGATTCTCCCCAGACCTCTATACCGTGGAGAGGACCTGTTTCTTCTCGGTCATGATAAATCACACCCGCCTCTGCCTGTTTGTAACCTCCACAACTTGTGCCAGCTGAATAAGCGGTATGGTCAACCAGACAGCATCTGATATCTAGTTTTTCGTGAAACTGCTGCATCTTCTCAGGCTGTAAGATTTTGAAAACCCAGCAAACTCTTCTTTATGCTTTGGAAAGTAAAAGTTGTCCTGAACTTTTTGGGGGGCAAGGGTTTTCTTTTATTTACAGAGGGGCGCGTGTGGAGAACGCGAGGGGCGGAGTTACGGTCGTGTGCAGGAAACAAGCGGCAGCAATTCAATTTCTTTCATTACAAGAGGAGGAAGTCTATTAACCAAGTTCATCAAATCTGGATTAGATCCGCTTCGAAGATCACTGAGGAAAGGGGGTGAGGTGTCACTCGTACTTCGAAGAACATTGTAAACACACACACACACACACGCATATATTTAAACGTATTATAGTTATCACAATACTTTATCTATTCATATATGCAGGCATGTACCCTTACCCATTAACTGATGATGGTCTGTAGGCAGGTCTGCGTTTCCTGAGGCTGAGCAATGTATGTTTTTAGAAAGAGAAAATACGGTAACTATTTATGAACTATTTATATGAACTATTTCATGTGGCTGGTGAGCGAGGCCCTTGTTGACGTGTTGTTCATTATATAGTGGGTATGAGTCCTTGGCAGTCTTGGATTCTGAAGAATGACCTTCTTCACTGGGCATTTTTTTCTGCGTTTCACTGTGCCTGTGTAAAGTAAATACACCGATGCAATATGAGCACTGATTGATAAGACAGGTCTAGCTGGTTACACATTTTGAAAAATACGTTGGAGCTACAAGCAGATTGCATAATACACTTAACCCAAGCGCTGCTGCTGATAGTAATGCTCTTAATGCTCTTATTCTATATATTCGTGTGAAATATCAATTTTCAGATTTTTTGTTCCATTGGATTTTTTAAATTTCTGAATGCAATTAAAGAACAACAACATTAAAACATAGATACCACTATGCTTTTTTGCACCTTACTGTGCCTTTACTGTGATACACTGCAGCCTCGCTGGTAGAGAACATGGGTCTGAAGTTTCCAATAAAGCTTTTACTTAATAAGACATAATAATAATAATAATAATAATAATAATAATAATAATAATAATAATAATATAAAATCAGGCAGATGGAAACCAAAAGTCGACAACAGAACTGCACAGATAGTTGACAAGAGTCCTTAATTTCTGGAAAGGATATTTAGAGGATGACATGTGTGTCTGTGTGTGTGTATGTCAGGGGCCAGCCAGTGCCCTGGTCAGCGCTGTTCTGGCTAACGTTAAGGGGAGTGGGATAATTGGCAACTCATATCCGCAGCATCCAGTCTAATCCTATTAGCCGGTGTTCAGAAAACAGTGGGCTCCCTATTTTCATTAAGTTCATTATAAAAACATAGCCCCCATCCAAACCAAAAACTGAACCATGGTAATCTTCCTCGTGGGGGTGGGTGGGTTGTATGAGGAGCTGGTCTTGACAGATTTGGCACACTTCACATATTAAAACTAATGAAGCGTCTCATTGAGCAGAAGACAAGAGGACAGATCAAAACCAGCCCCAGATAGTTAGATTAGTGCCCCCATGCAGGGCTTCATTTGGGGGTGAATGCACGCCTGTCAAAGAAGAAGAAGAAGAAGAAGAAGAAAAAAAAGCCAAAATTGGTAAAGGGGATTAGCCCAGCATAGGATGCCAAAACTTCCTTTAAAAAAAAAAAAAAAAAAAAAAAAGTTAAATCACAGCTGACAGTTTTGTTCTTTCACTGAGATTAATGAGCAACATCTGAATCCCCATTTGAAATCCACATTTAAGTAAATCACTGCACAACACTACTGTCTGTCACTGCAATTCTCATCCCTGTAGGGCTAGTTCATTAGCTCCAGTGTCAGAAATCAAAATGTTGCTTTAGTGTTTTCGATTGTCATAAGCTTTGAATGTAACCTTTTTGTATTTCAAAGAAATAGACAACAAAAGGCGTTTGAGTAAATAATTTTTCTATGTATAATTGCAATAATACAATTGCACAAGGGCATTACTAAAGATTATGGACCAGTAAATTATATATATATAGTGCTTTCAGGAACTGCTCTTCCATTCCAGTTGCCTACCATAGATACATGTAACACAGACTACAAGCAGACAAAAGTATCTTTATAGAATTAAAAGCCATCAAGTGATCTGCGACTATTAATCAAGTTTCCTTTTGCTTTTATTGGCAATACACCACTGTGCACTAGATGGTGCTGGAGCTTACTAAGAAAATGACAGGGGCAATTAAAAAAAAAAGAAACAAAAAGGAAATGTAATCGGAGGCTACTTATCTTTAAGATATATATATGATTAATATTCAGTACAAAAAGAAAAAAATATGGCCTTCCACAGTTAATAGGCTAAATCCCCAAGGTCTTTAAATTTTCTTTCTTTATTGAAATAAGTGTCTGCCAACTCATACTGCAGATACACACCCACAGCCCAGCTGTAATACAGCCCAAATAGCATCTTCATACTGAACAATTACGGCAAAGACATGTATATTTTGCACAAAATAAAAAGCAAACGTAATTCCAATACACTATAAAATACCCCCACCTTCACAAAATCACGATCAACCATATTAACAGTAAAATATACCCCCTTATTATTTGTGTAAAAAAATTCGTAGTTTTCACCTCCTAAAAAATCTTTGTACAGCATTGTCTTTTTTTTTTTCCAAATGGTAATCTTCAATATGCTGTTTTATTAAACGTTACTGCGCTTTCACTAGTGTTTACATACCTCACAAAATTGTGACACGAGAAAACTGACACATACACGGAGTTGCGCCGTGAGACAACGTCGGTGACTCCTGCACTCTATCTCTGACGAATACATACATACACTATAACGACAATTACATTGCAGTGCCAGTGACATTTATAAACCAGTAACGTTTCACTTATAATAGTGATAACACACAAGTAAGTTCATAAGGCAACACGGTGCAATTTCAATTGCGGTTTATCTGTAGAATAAAACAGTTACACAGCTACACTGCAGTGTTCATACGGGAAGGAATTACACCATAGAGCTCGCAGGACTTGTGTTGTTGAATCATTCAGCCTTTACTAGACAACATTACTGCCCAGGCCCTCCGGCCAGCAGCATGACACACAAAACCAGAAGGAAACATTGCTTTGATAATTCATCTCCATTTATTTATGTATTATTATTATTATTATTATTATTATTATTATTATTATTATTATTATTATTATTTAACACGAGTAAAACATGAATGTTCACAGATTCAGTAAGTATGTACTTTACACAGCCTCTGAATAATACAGCACGTCCATTTCATGTTTTTGGATTTGCCTTGGTATAAAGTAAAATACAATAAGAAACTTGAATATACAGAGCTGGGTTCGGTAAGCTACAACTAGGCTGCAATTTAAATAAATAATAATAATAATAATTGAAAAAAAAAAACAACAACATTACAGTGTTAAAAGATCCACTTCATGAAATATGACTAATAAATATGCGCCTAATTTAGCTAGATAAATCTCAACTGACCTTACATACTACCACGCTCTGCCCCATCCCTCTTTGCTAAGGAAAAGGAAAGATGTGATATTTCTCTTCTGAAAACCAAGGTAGACTGCAGGCTATTGAAAGAATAAGATGTGCATCTGCAGCGTGGTATTTAAAGGTTGTGTGTTAAGCCTTTTCAAACACAAACCAAAACTAAAAGAAATTAACCCTGCTAACTTATCCCCAGAAAGCTTGGCATATATTTGCATGCTAAATTAGCTATCATGGTTTTACCCATGCGATACTCAGGGGTGAAACTCAACAAGAAAAGTGCAGGTACTCATGCACAGCCAGGTGTAAACATTTTAAAACCTGAGACAATTTGAGTGCCAGTGAATAAATTCTTTAAAAACGTATACATATCAGTACACGATACATTTATAAATACAAAATAAACTTAAAAAAATAACTGATCAATTATAACCAATTCACCATAAACAAAGCAGCTGAAAATACTGAAAGCTTTGTACCCTCTGCTTGTATCACTCAGTCATGTACTGTAATATTACACTTAAACCTTAAATAACAAGCATTAAGAAATATTACACTATGCAGTAACTGCTGTAGAGAGGGAGTTTTGTTTCAAGATATGCTAAAAATGGGATAAAAAAAACAACTGCGCTATGAAAAAATTATACAAAAAGGTCAAATAATGCACAATAGGGGCTAAAATACTCCTCAGTATAACTCAGTAGAAACAGTATAGAAAACAGTGTAGAAAAAGCAGATTAAATAAGTCCCGGTACCCAGTACCGGCATCAAAATAAGTCCCGGTACCAAGTACCGGTGAGTACCGGCAGAATTTCACCCCTGCTTATACTTATGCGATAACTACAATATAGATTCATGTAATATAAATGGGATTGTCTTTGTTTATTTTTTTATGATAATGTAAGTGTATAACACTGAATACACATAAAAGGTTTTTAAAATAATCATCACACCAAAGTAATTATTATGGTAGATGTACTGGAGTTGTTCAAGACAAGTCTAATGGCGAGCTGCAGTTAATCAAGTTTGCTGCATGGTCTGCTGATAATGGCAATAGCTGCCTTTTCAGTGGGTGTTCTAAGATACTGTGGTAGGTATGTACCTCGTCGCAGATCGGTGGGTAGGTCGTCACCCTATTATAAAAACAAGGAGAAACAAGAGGCAGACCATTAGACATGTGTCGCATCCCGCCTCCTGGTCATTGATAGCTATTGTGATCGTCTTGTTTGATGGTTTGATGAAATACCAATTGATCTAATCCACTTCCTATGATCCTGTATAGGCGACCCGCAGGGTGCATCAGCCCGCCCCCCATCCATTGCCTTGCACGCTTACTTTATTCATTTGTTCAGCATCGCTGTGGAAAGTTAATTACTTTCTAGTTTCTATTGTCAACGCGGTTACCATGGTTTTCCATGGTTAGGGACCCCATGGCTTCAGGACTGTTATTTGCACACGTCACTCAGGATGACTCCCATTTGAAAAGCCTCTGAAAGATAACAGGAAACTGGAAAGGGATTGAACCTGTTTACTTATTACACACGTTATAAAGAATAAGGATCAAGAATGCTCGCGATGAATCATGTCAATTTAAATTCTGTATAGAGCAATTTATTTTAACCCCCCCCAGGCAAATTTGCAACACCTAATAATGAATGTCTAGATACAGTATCTAGCCTGACTGTCCCCACCCCTTCCACCGATACATTGTGAATATGTGTTTCACACTGGCTCTTAGCTTAGTCTAGGCTAGGATTGACAAATTAAGCAATGTGGTGGTTCAGGCAGGGAACTCACTTTTAATCCGTCAATGAAACCTTATTATAACCAGACAATTGTCAGTCAAAATAGCAGTACCTTATCACTAACAATGTAATTAATGTCCAATGATTGTCAGGGAAGGGATTTAAATCTCACCTGATCCATTACTGCCCTTCTCAGCCTCCACCTGTTTTTTGGCTTCGTCTAAGGGGGAGGGCAGCTATTCTGCCCCCTGCCCATGGCTTCCAACAGTCAGCCTCTCCACTTATCAGCTGAAAATGTATGGGAAGGGGTTCCCTGAGGTGAGGCCAAACATGTATTATATGTTAAATGTTTTATCCAAGAACGTATTATATGCATAAATATGTTATTGTGTCTAATCTGGAAAATATTTTTCTACCGCATGAGTTCCCTTACTGAATGCAGTTTACTACATTCTTCCAAACCAGGGGTGTCCAATTGCAGGCCTGGAGGGCCATTTAAAATGAGATCATTAACTACTTTAAGGTTTGGGTGGATGCTTAATTGATTCAATTAAACAGTTTAGACCAGGGTTGGAAGAAAGGCCAGGACTGGAAGGCCAACATTGGCCACCCCTGTTGCCGTCTGTTAAATGCAGATCCATAACAAATTTAGGGCACTACACATTTAAATTGTGACTCTGGGCAACCCATGGCAGATGCTGAATTCCCTAATTGTCATTCAAACTGAGCATTCAGCAATAGTAGGCCTTTACTATTTGATGCACAACTTTCTTGAAGATTCCACCAACAAGGGGTCGATTTGATCAACCCTCCAGGATAAGGGCCATTGCTTGATTTTTCAGCACTGTGGAATCACCCTGGATCCCGTCCCAATACTGGTGTATTTCTTTAGCTGCACATTATCAACTTGGGTCTTGGGGTTGAAATGTTTTCAAAATGAAAATTAAAATGCACACTGGGTATGCACAATGTGCAATTATCTTGAATGAGTGCATTCAGTACTTTACAAAGTATTGACTTACTTAAAAAGAATGAACAACCTTCTGGTACTCATCATTTGTTTTTCTAAATGGACGTTTCTTAACTGAAGACTAGTGGGGGAAAAAAACAGGATTCAGCAGGTTGTTTTGTTTCAGAGTATTCTTGGAAATATGACAGGCAGTAGATCTTTTTAGTCACAGTGAGGAGTGTTTAAATGAATGGCGCTAATCTGCTTTTAGCTGTCCCTCAGAAAACTGGGCCACGGATACGGTAATGATGTGGAACTGCAGCAGTAACGCAGTGCCAGCACTATAAAAATGAATTCTCTTTTACCAATAATAATAATGGATTATATAATGATGGCACAATTATACTGCCGGGAAGCAGAATGCCAGATGATGGTATTGCAGCAATCTGGTTCATAAATGGAAATTTGCATTTTAGATATTTGTACTGTAAACTTGATTGGAATTAATGCAGTTTGAAGAAGCTGAACAGGTCATGCAAGAAAGGGAACGTCCTTGAAAACCACACAAAACTCTTTAAAAATATGATCATAGTCATGGTTCTTAGGGAGGGTGGGGTAGCCAACACATTGTTAACACTGATGAAGGTATTTAAAGTAAAGTATTTAGTGACTGTATGAAGGTGCTTGTTTCCTGTAGCCACCTACCTGGGCTAGACCATTATACTATGTTGAAAAACCACCACAAAGATAAACATGACACAAGGCTGAAAGTAATTTTACTGAATCTAAAACAAAATAGAAAAGCAAGGCATAAAAACATTTTCAAAGTAATAAATATAAGTTGTGTGGTTATGTAGCAAATAGTCTAATAAAGTAAATAATATACATTGGAAATGAAGCTTGAAAATTGCATTTAAACTCCCTGAAATCCAAGGCCATTAGTTTTATTGATCTTGCTGTGTACAGTGTATGGCTTAGGTACCCAATTAAATTAGAGATCAATATCGTCTTGCAAAGCTCGGTTTCCAAAACACACATAATTTACTAAATCCCTGAGAGATTTCAAACACATTTTCTGCGGGTTCTCTAAATGATTCTGATTATTCTGTAGTAGTCATTCTCTTTCCATCCCCAGGGCTCTATCCCAGGCTCTGATAACGAAATTAAGCCGCACAGCTCACTAATAGCATTCAGATCCATTTCTGTCTTTTTTCATTTTGTGTTTTAATAATTTTTTTATTGATTTATAAAAAACTGAAATAAAAAACAGTAGTGAGTGTGGCTCAGTGTGAACTTCCTATAGTAGCTCGCTAATCCCAAGAAGGAGCGCACCTGGATTTTAGTTGTAGGAATCGGCCACTCAGCCAAGGCTTTCACCTTTGCAATCAGCGGTCTGATCTGGCCGCTCCCTGCTCGATACCCCAAACACTCAGACTCTTCCCACTTGCACGCTTCTTTGGGTTAGCAGTGAGCCCAGCCTCCTGCAAGGATTGCAGTACTGCCGCTACCTTACACAGATGACTACCCCAATCCTCACTGTGGATAACCACGTCATCAATGCAAGCAGCGGCATACTGCTGTTGGGGCCGCAAAATGTGATCCATCATCCACTGGAAAGTGGCTGGTGCTCCATGCAACCCAAAGGGCATGGTCGTAAACTGGAATATTATTATTATTTATTTCTTAGCAGACGTCCTTATCCAGGGCGACTTACAATTGTTACAAGATATCACATTATTTTTACATACAATTAAATTATTTTTTACACATTATTTTTACATACACCCATTTATACAGTTGGGTTTTTACTGGAGCAATCTAGATAAAGTACCTTGCTCAAGCGTACAGCAGCAGTGTCCCTCCAGTCAAGAGCCCAGAGCCCTAACCACTACTCCACACTGCTGCCCATATAACCCAAAAGGAGTCAGATGCGGTTCTCTCTTTGGATTCCGGGGTTAGGGTTATCTGCCAGTACCCCAGTGTTGTCATAAAGTGAACCGTGCCTAGAAGCTCTAGCAACTCATCTACTTGGGGCATGGGATAAGCATCGAACTTCGATTTTTCGTTGACTCGCCTGAAGTCAATGCAAAACTGAGTCGATCCATCTGGCTTATCCACTAACACAATTGGACTGTTCCAGTGACTCTGGGACTCCTCTGTTACCCCCAGCTTGAGCATTCCGTCAATCTCTGCAGACCAGCCGGGACATAAAATTGGTGCCTTGATCAGTCAGTATCTTCCTGGGGATCCCCACCCACAGATTTAGCAGACTCAGAGCAGAGGGGAATGGCCTCTGGATAACGCGTAGCATAATCCAAAATGACCAATAGGTGCGTGTGTCCCACCGCATTCCTCTTTAGCCGTCAAACTATATCTACTCCAATACGCTCAAACGGAGCTTCCACTAGTGGCAACGGCACCAGTGGGGCCTGTGGGACGGCTCTAGGGCTGGCCTTCTGGCACTTCCCGCAGCATTCACAAACACGCCGGACATCACCATCCAGCCCCAGCCAATAGAACCGTGTCACAAGCCTCGTTCTGGTTTCGTCTCTTCCCAAATGACCAGACAGGGGAATAGCGTGAGCCAGCTACAAGAAGTCCTCTTTAAAAGTTTGAGGAATGAGCAACTGGTGATGCTCTTCCCCCGTCTGGGGTAATTTTTCAACACGGTACAGTAGATCTTGATTAATTTCAAAGTGAGGGTACGTGGCGGCGTGTCTGGGCTCGACCACCTGACCATTAATCACAGCTGCTTGGTCAAAGAGCCTGCCCAGCATGTCGTCATGCCCTTGCTCGGAAGTCAAGGGAGCAAGCTAAAAAAATCAGCTCTCATTGCTTCCAGCTCGGGATTGGGTCGGTCCTGAGCGGAGGCAGCCGAGCCAGACCCCTGCACTGGCTCCGCTGTCTCTCCCCAGACTCTTTACCAATTGCCCCCACCTGAAACCTCTCGGACTCCCTCCATTGCCAGCCCTCATTCTTAGCAGCCCGGCGCTCCCGTTTAGTTTTTTTGGGTTTAAATCTATGTCAATACCATAGGTCGCAAAAGGAGAAGATCTCTCCAATTACTTCCTCCTTCTTAGCCAATAGGGAGGACGGGGCTGTCACAGCAGCCAACCCATCTTTGAACTGCTCGCAGTCCCACCCCAGAACTACAGGTACTGGCAACCGAGGACACAAACCCACTTGTACTCTCGTCACCTGCTGGCCAATTTTTAACTTCACAGAAATCTTGGGATAAGTGGGCAGATCCCCATGAATACATTTAATATGCACCCGTCCCGTTATTTGCTTATTCCCGGTTTCCTGGTTTCTCTTCCTGCAGCTTCAGCAGGAGGTTGAAACACCACAGCCATCCAAGGGGTTCAATGGTAGGGTGGCCGCACAAGACCCCGGTCCGACACCGCAGCAGCCCATGGGTAACCCCACCCTGCCCCGGTTCTCCGGCCGGGAGCTCCCGCCGCCACACCCCTTCCAGATACTTGTTATTCCCTCACTATACTTTCGGGGTTGTCCAGTCCTCCCCAACTATCTACACACACCCCACTATCCACACACACCCCCCTCAGTCGTGCTTGCCGTTTCATTTTTTCTCTGGTTTGTTTACTCTGGTTCTCCTACAAGGGCAAGAAAGAAGGAATAACAAAGCATTATTTTTATAGGTCGAGCGAGCGAGCAACATCCCCCCCCCCCCCGGATCATGCATGCGTCAGATAGCCAGCACAGAGTGCCTCTGTTAAAAACCTTGAGCAGTTAAGTTAGTTGGCTGTAAAATGAATTACTTTGAAATGTAGCATCTCACAGAGAACTAGAGCAGATGCTCAATGTTTTTAACAAACAGTAAATTAAGAGAACTAAGAACTTAAGGTTGTACTTTACAACAAACAAATCTGTATTCTAAAAGCTGCACCTTTTTCCATAAATGTATTGTAAAGTATGAGTAATAACAATAATACGCTCCTTCATTATTTTCCCTAATTCAATTTCAGAGATATGTAAGCAGAATTTCAAATACTCCCTACCCTCTGGCATCTACTGCAGTTCTGCTCAAGTCCTTCTAATGAGATGCTCAATATTTTAAATGAAGACAATATGGGTGCAAGTGCTTGACAATGATCTCCAGTGGAGATCATATAACAACTGGGTGGGAAAAGAAACAACTAAACTGTGTGGAAGCCAATCAAATAGGAAATCAACTTCAATTTAACCACACTCACCTGGTACTAATCACACACTACCTCACCTAATTCAAACACCACCTTACAATGCTACTTAATGTAGTTAATTTAAAATTACTTGAAGCAGAAACTTACCTATCTGCCTCAGACACCGGTTACCTGTAGATAGACCACTAGTAGATTCACTCAGCTTAAATAGGTTCCAACCTCATTTTGCAAGGGAACTGGCAACAGCTGCTAACTGCTCTATCTTGCCTCAGACGCTGGTTACCTGTTAGCTCCCACAGCTAGACTCCCGGCTCTTTTGTTGAGGCTCTTCTGCGCCAGCACGAAGCGCCAGCCAACCGAAATAACCTGTCTGATTAATATAACAACTGGGTGGGAAAAGACAACTTTTATTTAAAATTCAGACCTGACTTTTCCTTAAGGTATGTAGTTGCCACATTACAACATTAGGCCCTCAGATAGGAATTCAACTGCAATTACAACATTTAGCCAACTGGTGGCACTGTTGTAGTGATTTAACATTTTGATTTATAGTCCGCTTAAAAAAGTCAAGTAAAGAGCAAGTGAGAAAATGTTGGACACAGAGTTCCAGTAAATCTGTCTGGCTGTCTCATTTTCTAGGAGTTCCAAGTGTGCAAATTAAGTCAAAGAAATGAAGCAGCTAAAGAGATGCAATGGGAAAATGTTAAGCAGCATCACAGTTCCCCAGAAAGCGGACAGTGGAGGCATTATATAAATGCAATATTAATTACAACACTGCTGAGCATTACAGAAATGTATTTCATATATACAGTGGGTTGCAGTTTCTCTCTGCAGTTTTCCTTATCTCCGTCTTCTTGTTTAATTTTTAATTGTTCTCTTTTTGGTCTTCACAACTTTCTAGACTCATGTCTGTCATTGGATTTCCCTTACCACAGTAAACCTGTATGGTTATTTGGCAGTTCCCATGCCTTTTCCACAGTTCTATCATGTATTTAACAAAGTTTTAAACTTTTTGTAAATATGCTTTACCACGCTTTCGCTAGGATTTTGTTATACTTTTCTATGGTAAAGTTTTTAAATACAATACTCAAAGTAGGAACTATCTGTTTAAAAGCTGAAGATTGTATTAAAGGAGAATTATTACAAATCCTCACTAAAGGTCTTGATGAATATGTATAGACCCCCTTCCCATACACAAATAATAACACACACGCTTGTGCACCAATACACATGGAGAGGTTGATGCACACTGTGTTTCCATTGTAAGATAACTAATTTTAGCAACGTGAGCCCCTAGTAAACCACTGAAACTGTCAGGCGCAGATACGCTCCAAGGATAATCATACCTTTACTGTACAACATTATCCAAACACTAAAACAATAGGGGTAGCAAATGTACCACAATCAGAGCACAATCAATCCATTTTTCCTGTATATTGGACCTGTATTAGCATATAAGTACATACCAGTAAGTACTGTATGCTGAGTATTTACATTTTTTAAATTAAATGTGAACAATGTTAGTAAAAGAAACTAAAGGAGATCGCAACCTGGTGGCATACAATGGTACAGCACAGTAGATTCATATATATATAAACTACACCCTTTCTTGTACTTTTTGTTTTGAGGTGAAATGTAGCTCTCCACCACACAGTTTCACAGAGATAAGCCCACTCAACAAATACCATGCTGTAGATTGATGACTTTCCAAGGAAAAATTAATTGACTCACTATTCCCTACTCCACAGCTTTACAAACTTAAAAAAAAAGATTATCTATACCAGTGTCTTGTATAACGAGTGATTAACATTACCCACAAAGTGAGACCAGTTTTGCCGCATAAAAATTCCAGCAATGGCCAGCACTGGTTTACCCTGGTCTGAGCTGGTAAGAACATCTGTTTCTCAACTGGTCATACTGGTTGGAAAGACAGGTTCAGGAAACAATACATCTTAATAAATTCACTGTAGTGTAAAACTCTAGTGATAGCTGTCTGCACTTTTAAATTAAATTCAATGTATTGCTGAGAAACTGTGCTGGTGTTTACAATTATATATATCGAGAGAGAGAGAGAGAGAGAGAGAGAGAGAGAGAGAGAGAGAGAGAGAGAGAGAGAGAGAGAGAGAGAGAGAGAGAGAGAGATCTATATATTGTAATGTAGCCTCTCTCTGCTCAGCTCTTTTGCACCCTGTAATGATCAGACCCAGACACAGCACTGCATGTTTCATTCAGAATAAATCAAAACAAAACACAAAACAAAAACCTAACTCCCATTGGAGTGCTAAACTAAACTTTTCTTCCTTTCTAACTATATTGGACGGCTAAGCTGTTTACCGATAGCAAAAACACTTTTTCACACACCGTTTACAGGTTGTATAACACACTAAGGTTCACACAATACCTTTCTTTACCCAAGCAGGACTTTGGCCTTCACACACAGAACCTTGTATAATTATTTAAATTATCTAATTAAATTAGTGCCTGGTGATTCTGATCCTGTCTCACTAAAACAATACAACAATTAAACAATTAACCACTTAAACATGTGGCTGTGCAAACCAGCCACAAAACCCACATTTTCACATTTATTTGACAGGGATAGAAATTAACCCCATCCCTGCCGACCACCACCAACACATAAACCCAACACTTTATTTACAGACAGGGCTCTGCCCTGCCACAATATATATCAGCTATTTATCCAGTACGATTAAAAAAACAGTAAAAAATGTGTTCCAGTTCCTAGCTGTTTGCAGTCCCCAGCTCACTTGCAGTTAAATTATGCACACATGCAAACGCATATTAACTGCACACACACACAGCTGGATAACCTATATCTCTACTGACATTTGTAAATATACTCAGGATGTACTTTACACAGTGTGGGAAGCCAATTGCCAAGTGAACAAGCCTTTAAGAGGTCATTAATATTCACTTTGGTTCTCTTTTATTTTACAGAAAAATCAGACAAAAAAAAGGCAGAGATCCTGAATAAATCATAACGGGCAGCTCCCTCAAGGTGCTGCAAATCTCTTTGTGTTTCTTTCGCATTTTAATCTCGGCAGCATCACAGTAACATTCAGGCTACAAAAGAGAGATCCTTCTCTGGGCTCATTTGCCATTCAACACCCGGGGGCCAAGTCTATAATAACTTTTCCATACAGTACGCTGCTAAACTCTGCAAACTCAATATTCCCTTGGATTCCTGGAATCTCACACCATCGATGAAAAGTTGGAATCAGCTCTTGTGTCCTGTATAGAGCACTGAGGCAACAAACAAAGAATAATATTGTGTTGTTTTTGGAAGAGAGCCTGGTGATGAGAGCTGAGAAACAACTGGCTTGGAATTCCTTGCTGTGTTCCCTTAATAGTGCACTTAATAAGTCTTCAGACCTGACATCCAAACCAGGGCTTTAACAAGCAAAGCTTTGCAAAGGTAATTATCCTTAAGGTTTAGATCTAGTGATTATAGGAGACATCTGTATCTCATTAGTCCTCAGTTATCTTTAAAACCATGCAACCTTCATATGCAGTGTAAAACATATTTGTGCACTCTTGAATGTTAATACTTCCATTCAAAACCACAGTTTAAAAGAACAATAGGGATTAATCAAGTATCAATATTGTGTGCAGGGGACTTGAGCTATTTCAGAGTGGCCTAACCCATTTAGGAATTCTGACGAGACACAATGTTCCAGAAATGCAAAGCTCAAGTCTTTTCCTTAATGTAAACCTGTGTGGAGCTGGAATCAGGGGGTTCAAACAGATTCAAATGCATTGCAATGTACTGATTCCATTGAGTTTGGGAGGTACGCTCTGAACAGTCTTTGAATTAAAAACGATCTGTTACAGAAGGATTGATTCCCGTGCGAGTAAGAGAGTAATTCCAGAACACTGTGAGCATTTTGAGAATCTTTTTCCTCAATTGGTTCTACTGGTTCTAGAATGGGTCAGATTCTCAGTCTCAACATAGATGTCTGGAAACTAGTGTTCCTGTCAAAAAGGATGACGAAAAACTAAATAACTCCCAGAGATGTGCAGTAGTTAAGCCATATTACTCTCAAGTGGCATAAAACTTTTAGAACACAAGCTCCAGTTTCATTAGTGATGTTTCCACCTACTTGATTTGGGCATTTTAATTTGTTTCTTGGGCATTTTAACAGAAATAATGGAACTTTTATGATGAGTGCCAGTAAACCACTCCCTTAAAACACTTCTCTGTGTTTGTAACATTTCATTACGCGGTTCTCTGTATTGCAAATGAAAACACAAACAGGAGTGTTACAGCTAATGACCTGCTTGGTAAATGGTGCTGGGATGTCCTCTGTAATGTTAATAGTTTTCCTTACCAGTGCCACTTTACGCCCATGTTATTTCATTACTCTTTGCCTCTATATAATGAAACTTTTAGAAACAGGATTGCCCACCTCAAACAAGTCGCTGCATTAAAATTGCAAAGTCTTGGTGGTTACATTAATTATCTCTAACTACACTGTGATTACAATTACAAAAGAAATGGCAGTTGCTAGTCTGTAATTACCCTGTATTTACACATGGGGTACTGTAATATGTAAACTAACACACATGCAATGACAGCACAATGCCTCTGGCTCCTTCTGATCCTCTTGGACCTGTTCGTAGATGAAACCAAGTGTACCGGTGCTGATGTTGTGAGCAGATACCAGTGGAGGCTCAATAAGGCAAGGATTGATATTGGGATTGAGGCTTGTCCTGATTTGAGGTTGCCTACTGTAGCTTACAGATCCAGGGTAAGAAGCGTTCAATAAGTATGGCTTATTTTCCGACGTCTAAAAATACAGCAAGCCCTAATTTCTGTGGGGGGGGGGGGGGGGGGGACGGGACATGAGATTCAGCCCTCCCGGTGTGCAGCACAGCATTGGTTTTATATCTATATTTTTTATTTGTAAATATTCAATCACAATTCAAACTGTGGGGAGGATAGAACTCTGAATTAATCACAGCTCTGAAAACTGCCTGCGGGGTTAACAAAGCTCTGCGTTTCCTTCTGAATATTAATCTGGGTGCTGTCTTTCTTCTGCAGAGCAGCTACTTTCTATTTTTCCCCCATTTTCCTCCTTGTTCCTATTATCGGCAGAGCGTAAAGCCTCTAAATGTGCACCTTGGAGGAGACGTTTAAACAGTCAGCTACACACAGGCCAATTAAGCCACATCCTCGGGCACGCTCTCTAAAGTAAATGAGACAATGGGCTTGATGACCCCGAGGGAGGCCTGTGATTGAGAATCTTGTTGTAAATGCATCTCACGGGGACAGTGCAAAACTAACAAACTGCCAGCAAGCAAACAGGACTGCTGGCAATGATGTGAGACTTCAGTGACAAAGCACAGGCGGTATTGGAAACTTAGAAGTGGTAGTACATCAGTGCAGGCAGTCCTTTAAGAGGAAATCATTTTTGCCGCTAGTAGTCTGGCTGTGCATACAGAAACAGTGAGGTAAAAGTCCACACACTGTACAGAATTTTAACCCTTATATGCAATATTTTTAACTACAGGTGTTAGCATCAAGGTTTTCTTTTTTTTAGATAGGTTGGGTTCCAAACTGCAATATTTGACACCAGACTGACACCGCTCTCTCATTTGTGCTTATTAAATAAATGAGAAAAGGAATCAAAATAGCCTTCCTAAAGTCAATTTGTAAACAACAACGACTGGAAGGCATGAGGAAGTCTAATAACTCATGCATAAGTCATGCTCTGTCTGTTTGCAATGAAATGTCAGTCAATATGCACTGTTGTTCAACACCATCAGTTAAAAGTTATGACAGAGCAGCTGTATCCCCTTTATTCACTGACAGAGAGATGTTTGAAGGCATCCACTGAGCTAGAAAGGGAAGATAACAGCTATGCAACACAGTCTATTGCAATGGAGTTTATGACCCTGTCTTTATCTTACCAGGTGTTACTGAACAAACCTTCAAACTGAGACCCTGTGCCTTGCTTTAGGCCACACTGACCCCATGGGGGTTAATGGTATTCTGTGTTTGAAAGAGTAATCATGTTCAGTTTTATGCTAAAATGCAGTACTAGCAGTATAACTAGAAAATCCTCAGGGACAGGGTGCTATTTGACCATCCTCATTCATGGAGTAACTGAAGAACTACAAAAACGTTCATTAAATCTCCTCTATTAATGTTTGTCAGTCGAGACTACTTTTTTTCAAAAGAGCCTTAAGGATGTTATCAAACCTGTGCTGTTATTCCAAGTGTTCATTGCTAGGGCTTTGCAAACCTGTATCATCATAACCAGCAACCAGGTTTGAGGGAAATAGATTCATACTGTAATTCAAGGCTTCAGAAGGTTGTGTATTCGTTGTTACAGGATGGAAGTGCAAAGTTTAAAATCATATCATTTTTAAATGGTTTTATTTGGGTCCTGGTAGATGAATAGCATTTCCCTTTTGGAGTCAGCAGGACTACTGACTGAAACAGACAGTTGTGTGGGAGATGTGAGTCACGTGACTTACCTTGCCTATTACGGGAATTTCTGCCAAAAGAAAATACTACCGAAACGCCGTACCGGTGCATTCCGCCGCGTTCCGGCTTGACTTCACCGCTGGTAGCTGTACAACTGCTGTCTTTCCCTTTTAGAGCCTTTCTACGACCATGTAGTGGCAATGTATCCTCTAGAAATTTGCTGTTAAAAGAAAATGCAGAGGGGCTAGGGTCTCTATTTCTTTAAAAGGTTTTTAAAATAATTTAGTAAAAGTATGTAAAAGCAATAAAGTGATGTCCAGGGATATTTTGCATTTCATTTTCTACAAGACCAATATTTTTAGCTGCGGTTAGCTAGGTTATGAACATGCACTCAGCCCTTTCTGGTAGTCATTCATGCAAATTTACTGTGGGATTCTACAGAGATAAGAAAGGGGTCACTTTTCCTGGGGCGAGGAAAACTGGAATGAACTGCTCACTGATGTCTTTCATTTTGTCAGCATTTACTTTGTGTGCTTCTGGATGTTTTGGGGGTTTCATCTGATCGTGATCTTGAGTTCTTTTTACATGCCCTCCAGTGCAGGTGACTCTTGGGCCAAGCTTGGCAGAGAAAAGTGAAACAAAAAAATTTTATTCCTTCTTGTTAAATGTTAAAGATCATTTTTAAAAATACAGCACAGAAGAAATAGAATAGAATAGAGCCTGATAGCTTTTCAACAAAAAAGTCAGAAAAATAAAAATGTATTCTTCCTGTTCAATATAACCTTAAAATAATAATTAAAAAAAGACTGAAGTTTAACTGTTATTTAAGATACGGAGGATATTGTTTAAGAGTATTAATATGACATTGTAACTGCAGCTCAGGATCCTAAAAACTACATTGTATTTTATGTGTGGTGCAGTAAACATGCTAAAACTTTTCACGATTCCTCTGTGTGGCTCAACTGTCCAAATACATTATTTATTCCAGTAATATAGAGCTTTTTTATCGCCTGTGTTCAGGTGCTTTGAGCTCATTTCAGGAGCTGCTGTTCAATAGTTATAGTTGCCTACTGTACATATATGTAACACAGACTAGACCAGCCAAAGTGTCTTTATAGAAGCAAGTGCGCCATCTAATGATAAGCAACTTTGGATCAAGTGCTTGTGTAATTCTGGCAGCACATAGCTGAGCACTAGTTAGTTCTCTTGCTCACTAATGTAACCAATCCTTTCTTTTCATGGTTAATCCTGCCATCACACTTATCATTGCACACAGACATGCTATGCACTATTTCAATGAAACCGTGAGGCGGTGCTCTAACACAGAGTGAATTATTACCTCTGAAAGGGACACTCTTGCATTGCAAATTAATCAGCTGTGCAAGAGACAGCCAATTCTTCAGTGCCCTATAGCGTGTGCATCATGTGTCCAACCCCAGTTTACGGCCTTCACCAGCAGGTTACATTGCACCAGCCCAGCCAAACCCTCCTTCTCCAAGCCTCCTTTGACCCTCACGAGAGGCCCCTGAAGCAGGGAACAGGCAAACTTGAGCTCTGGGTTACCCTGGAGCTGTGAACGATGCATATCATTTGTTAAAGAAGTGACCATGCTTGGAGGAAGTGGACCAGACCCTCTATGGTAAGCAAAGGCATACTTTTTTTTTTGTGAAATTTGCTTTGCACGTTTTAGACAGCTTCCAACAGAGGAGATTAAACTCCTGGCATCCATGACGAATGGAGGAGCTTGACTGATGACAGAGTCATGCCATGCCTGCCCGTTTGCTCGGAGGGTTCTTGGTCCACTGGCAGGCAGCAGACAAAATAAACACAGAGTTCTTTTTTTTCATCAGAATGGAGCAAAAAAAAAAATAGATTGCCGTCAGATATTACTTTTTCCAAGTGATGCCCCTGTGACATTGTATGTCCCCAGTAGTTTTAATCAGCCTGTTACCAGACTGCAATGCCTCTGAGCTTGTTTAAAGAATTGATACAAAATGGCTTTTTAATGGTGTATTCAGACCACCTGGCTGCTCAGTGTAAGATATGCCGTGATGTTCTTTAAATGTTCCTCCACTTGGGAGCACTATGCACAATATCGGCTTATACCAGCAAGTTATTTCACCCACAAATGTGTAAGATATTTGCATTTCTCCATTACTTGGTGCGATATTTAAAAATGTTCTGCCCACATCACATGCAGTTATATCTGAAATGCAGTAATGTCATTTTGCAGTTTATTGTAAATTTTTACAACAAGCATTGAGACATCTAACATTGAATAATCTTTTTTAATATTCAGTGGTCCAGTGAATTTATTTATTTATTTTTTTTTTTTTACCAGATCTCATTTTGAAATGTCTTACATTCAATTAAACCCAACGTCAGAATGATTTGGAGAATTGCACTGTTCTTACAGAATATTGCATTGTATTGGTTGTATTGAGTGACCTGCATGTTTTAATGTGACTTCTTGAGCCTATAGGGACCGCCAGCTATGACTGAAACTGCTGAAATGGGAAACTGGTGTCTCTGCTGGTGATGTAATTGGTGGTGCTCCATCCTGCTGTAGGAGGGCAAACAGTTTCAAGAGGAACACAAAGGCACCCTTTCACAGCAGCCTCCCATAGCACTGTCAATACAATGATCCAATGTGACTGTGCTGTGTTTAAATTGCCCTACAGGGATGTGTGATATGAGTGGGGCAGTCCATTTTGCCCAGAAGCGTGTGACACATACCGCATGCTTTTCTATGTCTCCCAACCCCTCCAAATGTATAGTGTAAAAAAAAAAAAACAGAATGGCTGTTCCGCTGACAAAGCAATACAGCGCAGAACAACTTATCTGGTGCCATCTCTCGAAAGATGAAAGAGAAAAAAAAGCCTTTATTTCAAGTAAACAGCCATGATTGCAGCCCTGTCTCGTTCCCTGAGAGTGGCCAGACACACAAACAGGCAGAGTAGCTTAATGAATCAACCTTACAGCCTTTCCATCTTCTATCAGATAGAGTAAAAAATGTTGCTTTGTCAAAATCCATATTATTTCAGATTTTTCCATTTGCCTTCAACCAGCGCTTGCAGAGAAGAAATAATAATCTCTGCTGCTGCTGTGAAGGGCTGTAGTGCTAGGGCCTGTGATGATGCTGCACGGGCTGGGTTTGCTGTGTGGTGTTATATTTTCACAGTAGTTCTGTTGCCTGTCTCCTCAGATGCAGTGCAATCCAAGGGAGCTCTGTCCACCTGCTGCTTTGCCACCATCAATAAAGGATGTGCAGGCCCTCATTATGCACACCGAGCATCAATCCCGGCACGTGCTTTTTATTACTGTCATTCAGTTTGCATGGAAATGCTTTGTTAAAGTCAGATCGACTGGCCAGCAGATCTCCCTTGTTCTCTAGAGAGGCTGGTTGGTAGGTAGAGGACAGGATTAAGCTCTGAGATATTGCTTTGCAAACTAGTTTAGCCACCTGCCTTGTTCTTATCACTGTGTGACTGTGATGGGGTGCTATTTATCAGAGAAATGTAATGACCAGCAGGCTTGTTATACCTGAAGTCGGTGTTGGAAAATCCAAGGGTACTGTTTGAATTGTGTTACTATAAACATACTCTCCCAGCAGAGTCCAAAGAATAACATCTCTAGTAACATGATAGCTTATCAGATCCAGCAGGGGTAGAGAAAAAAATAAGGAGAAAGAATATTTATATATTTTGTAATGTCTTTGACGGATGCTGCCTAGAAAGAAAGAAAGAAAGAAAGAAAGGGGATTGAATAATAATCTTTATATTTATATAGCGCCTTTCATAGTGGACCACCATCACAAAACACTTTACAAGATATGAGACTAGGGTGTGTGAACTCTGCATCAGCTGCAGAGTCACTTACACCAACGTCTCACCCGAAAGACGGAGCACAAGGAGGTTAAGTGACTTGCTCAGGGTCACACAATGAGTCAGTGGCTGAGCTGGGATTTGAACTGGGACCTCCTGATTACAAGCCTGTTTCTTTAACCACTGGACCACACAGCCTCCTATGAATAAACAGTTATGAAGTTTATTAGTGTTAAATACTGTATTCTGCATTTAAATGTATAAAATCCATGCTATATTAATGCTATGTCTAGTGTACAAACTTTACTTATAGTATACTACATTTTTAAAAAGCATGACCAACAGTTATACAATTTAGATTGCATTGTGTAAAGAGCAGACAGTTACAAATTCACTCCCATCCTACTGTGAATTATATATTCCCTGTTGTACAATGCAATTAACTAAAATCAGTTCCTAACATCTTTATGCACCGTTGAGTACATGTCCACACAGATTTTTATCTATGTATTATTGGGGACAGATGATGCTGTCCTTATCGGATCCAGAACAATGAAAAGGGATGTTTAGAGTGAGAAGGGTATACATCTGTATTTGCATACAGAACTGCAGATTTAGTAATAATCTCTGCCCCTGAATGCAGGCTAATCTATTTAATACGCACTGACAGCCATTCATATTTTATACAGCTAGACAGTTCCAGCAGACTGATAGACATTTAAGTCTGATATCCGAGCATGTGTTTTCAACAACATGCATTTGTTCCTGCCATGAGCACAAATGTGCTGCAAAAGGTTTAGCTGTCTGAATATGTTTCAGGGGCTGCAAGTGATTGAAGTAAAAAATGTTAAAACCTTTTTTTTTTTTTAGACAAAAACATGGTGGAGCTCTAAAAGTAACTCCTATAGTCGCAGACAAAAGTATTGGCACCCAATGCTTATTATACCATAATTCAAGGTAACAGATTAAGGGCAAGCATTTAGTAAACTTCAACCTCTCTTTAATAAAACAAAAAGCTAAATATACAATTTCTAGTAATTTAACAAATAATCTTAAATAATAAATAAATAAATGCTTATTCGTATTCGTTCATGACAAAAGCATTGGTATTTCATGTGTCCTCCTTTTGCTTTTATTACGGCTTTCAGAGCTTGCTGATGAGACTCAGGTAAGATATGAAATTATGCAAACAGTCAAGTAATACAAAAACAATTATAAATGATAAAAAAAAAGAATTGCCAAACATTAAAGTATGACTTGCATAAATGTTGCTTCTTACACAGAAAACAACCAATGCCTATTAAAATAGATCTATTTCTAATTCTGTTCCACAGCACAAAAGAAAAAGGATCCGAACAGTTTTCATAGGTACTGATTAGCACTTCTATTCCATTACCCCCTCTCACCAGCAGGGGCCACCGTTATCACACATAGCATTTGAAAAATATGGGCATCTGTCACATAGGGGTTAGTCTGGATTCAATTGGTGCCAGTGTCTTGAACACAACAGCACAACTCTCTGCCTAGCAAAGCTGGAGAATGGCCAGGGCAGAGAAAGACAGTGTGATCAAAGCCTGGCACTATACCAGGCAGTAATGAGGTCATATCTTATTAATGCAGTCGACTCATTTCTTCATTAATCTCACATGCACGCATCTCGCATCTGAATCTATCTATACCTATATACACTACCGGTCAAAAGTTTTAGAACACCCCCATTTTTCCAGTTTTTATTGAAATTTAAGCAGTTCAAGTCCAGTGAATAACCTGAAATGGTACAAAGGTAAGCGGTAAACTGCCAGAGGTTAAAAAAAAAAGTTTAGGTTACCAAAAACTGAAAAATAATGTACATTTCAGAGTTATACAAAAATGCCTTTTTCAGAGAACAAGTAATGGGTTAACAACTTACAGCTGTTCTGCAGCAATGGAAGTAAATTAGGCCTTGAAAGTTGATGCTAACAATTCCTACAGGTGTCCCAACTTTTGTTGATTACTTACAAACCCTCTGTCTGTATAAAAGCAGTGTTGGAACAGACTGTGTTACTACACCCTCTTAAGCATTATTTGGACAGTATTGTACTGCAGGAAGTAGTATATTGCTCTCATAATGGCGAGAAAAAGGCAATTAACAAAGGAGGACAGACAGACCATTATAACCCTTAAAAGTGTAGGTCTTTCCTTTAGAGAAATTGCAAAGAAAGCCAAGGTGTCAGTGAGTACAGTTTCCTACACCATCAAAAGGCACTTGGAAACTGGAGGAAACTCTGACAGCAAGAGGTCTGGCAGACCTAAAGCCACAACAGAATCAGAAGACAAGTTTCTGAGAGTCAACAGCTTGCGTGATAGGCGGCTCACAGGACAACAGCTTCAAGCACAGCTTAACACTGGTCGAAGTAAGCAAGTCTCAGTTTCAACTGTGAAGAGAAGACTTCGAGCTGCAGGTTTGACAGGTCGAGTGGCAGTAAGAAAGCCATTGCTAAGATGGCAAAATAAGAAAAAGAGGCTTGCCTGGGCCATGAAGCACCACCAGTGGACTACTGAAGACTGGAAGAAGGTCTTATGGACCTATGAATCAAAATTTGAAATCTTCGGTTCATCACGCAGGGTTTTTGTACGCCGTCGAGTAGGCGAAAGGATGGTTCCTCGGTGTGTGACACCAACTGTCAAACATGGAGGAGGAAGCGTGATGGTCTGGGACTCTTTTGCTGGATCCAGAGTCGGCGACTTGCACAGAGCGAGTGGCACCCTGAACCAAAACTGCTACCACAGCATTTTGCAGCGCCATGCAATACCCTCTGGTATACGCCTCATTGGTCAGGGGTTCATCCTACAGCAAGATAATGACCCAAAACATACCTCCAGGCTATGTCAGAACTACCTTAGAAGAAAAGAACAAGACGGTAGGCTTCAAATCATGGAATGGCCAGCACAGTCTCCAGACTTAAACCCCATCGAGCTGGTTTGGGATGAACTGGACAGAAGGGTGAAAGCAAAGCAACCTACAAGTGCAACACATTTGTGGGAACTTCTGCAACAGTGTTGGGAAGAACTTTCCGAACAATATTTGATTTCCATTGTAGAAAGAATGCCACGAGTGTGTTCGGCTGTTATATCTGCAAAAGGTGGCTACTTTGAGTCAAAAATTTAGATTAAATTTTGTTAAACAAAACGATTCCATGATTTCTTTTTTATTTCCAATTGTTTATTTGTTCTATGCTTTAATTTCAGAGTACATTGAGACATTAAACTGCGTAAATTTCAATAAAAACTGGAAAAATGGAGGTGTTCTAAAACTTTTGACCGGTAGTGTATATATATACAGACGTGCTCAAATTTGTTGGTACCCCTCCACAAAAAACGAAGAATCCACAATTTTCTCTGAAATAACTTGAAACTGACAAAAGTAATTGGCATCCACCATTGTTTATTCCATATTTAATAGAAATCAGACTTTGCTTTTGATTTTTTATTCAACATAATATTGTAAATAAGAAAACAAATGAAAATGGCATGGACAAAAATGATGGGACCGCTAACCTAATATTTTGTTGTACAACCTTTAGAGGCAATCACTGCAATCAAACGTTTTCTGTAGCTCTCAATGAGACTTCTGCACCTGTTAACAGGTAGTTTGGCCCACTCTTCCTGAGCAAACTGCTCCAGCTGTCTCAGGTTTGATGGGTGCCTTCTCCAGACTGCAAGTTTCAGCTCTTTCCATAGATGTTCGATAGGATTCAGATCAGGATTCATAGAAGGCCACTTCAGAATAGTCCAATGTTTTGTTCTTATCCATTCTTGGGTGCTTTTAGCTGTGTGTTTTGGGTCATTATCCTGTTGGAGGACCCATGACCTGTGACTGAGACAGAGCTTTCTGACACTGGGCAGTACGTTTCGCTCCAGAATGCCTTGATAGTCTTGAGATTTCATTGTGCCCTGCACAGATTCAAGGCACCCTGTGCCAGGCGCAGCAAAGCAGCCCCAAAACATAACCGAGCCTCCTCCATGTTTCACTGTAGGTATGGTGTTCTTTTCTTTGAAAGCTTAATTTTTTCGTCTGTGAACATAGAGCTGATGTGACTTGCCAAAAAGCTCCAGTTTTGACTCATCTGTCCAAAGGACATTCTCCCAGAAGGATTGTGGCTTGTCAATATGCATTTTAGCAAATTCCAGTCTGACATTTTTATGTTTTTCTTTCAAAAGTGGAGTCCTCCTGGGTCTTCTTCCATGGAGCCCACTTTCGCTCAAAAAGCGATGGATGGTGTGATCAGAAACTGACGTACCTTCACCTTGGAGTTCAGCTTGTATCTCTTTGGCAGTTATCCTTGGTTCTTTTTCTACCATTCGCACTATCCTTCTGTTCAATCTGGGGTCGATTTTGCTCTTGCGGCCGCGCCCAGGGAGGTTGGCTACAGTTCCATGGACCTTAATCTTCTTAATAATATTTGCAACTGTTGTCACAGGAACATCAAGCTGCTTGGAGATGGTCTTGTAGCCTTTACCTTTACCATGCTTGTCTATTATTTTCTTTCTGATCTCCTCAGACAACTCTCTCCTTTGCTTTCTCTGGTCCATGTTCAGTGTGGTGCACACAATGATACCAAACAGCACAGTGACTACTTTTCTCCATTTAAATGGGCTGAATGACTGATTACAAGATTAAAGACATGTGTGATACTAATTAAAGAAACTAATTAGTTTGAAATATCACTATAATCCAATAATTTATTATCTTTTCTAAGGGGTACCAACAAATGTGTCCAGGCCATTTTAGAATATCTTTGTAGAATAAGCAATAATTCATCTCTTTTCACAGCTTCTTTGCTTTATTCTATGACATACCAAAGGCATGCAAGTATACATGATAAAATAGCTTTTAATTTCATCACTTTTCAGGAGGAATGAAGCATTATTTCAATGAGTTGTAAGGGTACCAACAAATTTGAGCACGTCTGTGTATATATATATATATATATATATATATATCCAGCACATGTAACATTCCAGCAGAGAGCCCTTCAGAATCGTTCCAGGTTCATTCAGCCATTCCGCCCTGAGGGTCCTGATTTCAACAGCTCTCAGGGGTCTGGCAAGGTTGGGCTTGGACAGCACTTGGTTAATTACCTACGTATTTGAAGACTGGGAAGGGATGAATGCTCAGTTTGGAATTGACCAACATCACATAAAGAGCAAACTGACCCCAGTCCAATTATTTGTGAGAATGTGATCCGTTACACAGTCTGTGGCAGAAGCAGAGCAGCCCATATACCAGTTTATAAAGTAAGCTATAGTAACAAAATCCCATTTAAATGAAATACTGGTGGTTGAAAAGACTGTAAGCAGATGATAAATTATTCCAGGAGAATGGAGCAAAATATGAAAATGAAAATTTCCCTTTATCTCAGATAACCTTTGGCAAACTAATATGTTTTTTTTTCCCCCTCAGTTGAATTCATTATAATTTATTTTCCAATTTCTGCAAGCACTGCTAGAAAATGGCTCGAGTGGCGAGCCTGAATGATATTTAACTGAAAATTCATATCCATCGTTGGCTGGTTAAGCACTTTTATCACCCTGCACTCTTTTCTTAAGCATAGCTCAGATTGAACGAAGAGTGTTTCAGTGAATTGTTTTTAGGAGACGAGACAGTATAATAATAGTTTTTAGCTATTAAATGTTGTTCAGATACTGTGTCTTGTTGTAATTTAACAGCAGGATGGTAGGTGAAAGGTATGAGAGCTTGTGAATTAGCCCTACAATAATACAAATATTTGTATGTCTCTATAGCATTTTTCTTTTTCTCATTGCTACTACTGATGTCAAAGATTAAGCTGATCATTCTTCTTTGAAAATACTGTATTTGCTTCACAGAAAGAATGGAAGGGGATGCTGAGAAGCAGATTCATATATTTCTTTCATGCAGGATTCATAAAATGCTCTGGGATTCCTGAAAATGTTTCGCGTCGTCTTCAGGTTGTAGAAATAAAATCCTGATAGTGGAGTTTTTAACTAAAACCAAGACAAAAAAAGTGAACACATTTTCAATAGAAATGCTGTTGTACTGTATGAAGGGACAACCATAGGGCACAAGGGCAGCTACATGAGCTACTGGGAGCCATAAGGTTACCACAGTTGTAACATTTTCACATACTGAGAATAAACCCATCTACTCTGCATGAGGACCACTGTGCACTATCCCATTGGCTGCTGGTAATGATGTGGTTTGGTAACGGTTCTGCTAACAGATTCCTTCAGGGTTGCTGGTATTATAATGGTATCCCAATGGCATTGGCTCCTGGTTTGTTTTAGAATTGTTTTTTAGATTTTGATTTTAACAGATAAAACCGTGCACTGCTTTGCTTCTGCATAGTTAAGGACACGGTTGTCCCCCCCTGCCCACACTGCACTTGCACATAAGACACAAGTCTTCTGCGGTTTCCCTCCGGAGTGAAAGGGCAGGAGGGCATTGCCCTGCCATTTAACCACGTCTCTGGTTTCCCTGATGCAGTGTGTCAACTTCTCTGAATCTGTCTGTTTAATCCCTGTCTGCAGGCACATCTGTCTGAAAGGCCATTTCTTAATTACCTTCCTTATAGCTAATTAGTAATGAGCTGCAGTTGTATGTGTGGGAGCTTTTCCAGCCTTTTAAGACTTGTTTGATACAGATTTAATTATGTGTTTACAATTTTAACCGACTCAATACAGCACCTTAAGATGACTCTCCTGAAAGGCACAATAAATGTGTCAATCATTGTTGCTGTTAATAGACGCTTCTCTGAAACGCATGTCATGTACACTAGCAGTAGCGTGCTGTAATAAAGCAGTCGTTATATAATATTGTGATGAAAATGGCAGCGCACCTCATCGCAGTCAGTTGGAAAGGGAGAACCCTAGTTGACTGCAACAGGGCCGGTATGCAAATGTGAAAGCGAGAGAGAGAATCATGGGTGCTGTTTTGGGGCGTTTTGGGGGGCTCATGGGACAGCAGAACAGGATTTAGGGGGTACGATTAAGGAATTACACAGGTTTGCCATCGGTTGAGGGGTTGGCACCATGTGGGGTTCAGTTGATAAGTGCATGTGGCTGACTAAGCCTTCTGAAATCGATATCAGTCTAAAAGGAGAACTGTAGATTCTGCTAGAACTGAAATCCGTTTTAGTACTGCAGCCCTGTAGCTCACTGTCCAGAGCTGCCAGCCCTATTATTATTTCAGTGAAACACAGCAGGAAGTTCAGCCTGTAGCTAAAGAACAGTAGAGGGGGGGGGGGGGGGCTCTTCTACTGAACTGTGCGAGGGAAGAAAAACACACACAATAACACCATTGATATGCTGCAGGTGTTTTTAGTGCTGTGTCGGCAACCTATTGCAACATTCCACCTGTTTGAAGCCCCGTTATTGAAACATAACTATTTCAAGACCAATACTAAAACATAAAAACAACAATAAACTGCAATTAAATAAAAGCTTTTAAAAGAGGTCTGAAATATTGCAGTTCTCTTAAAAAAGTTCAGCTGGTACAACCGAGTACAAATGATAACCTACCCCCCCTGCAAGGCTCTGCCCTCAGTGGATGTTACAAATATGTGTTCTACGGGGGTAATTCTTACTGATGAATCTACTACAACCAGAGCGTTGCAGGGGGGCAGATTAATCTTACTCTCTGGTATTCCAGGATGTGATGACTGAAACAGAAATTATATGCAAAGTGATTCTAAACAACAAGTAGGGTACATTAGTTAAGATAACTGATATTTCAGAGAAGGGAGTTGGAATATTCCGATTTACTGACACCAAGGAATTGTGTTTTATGGATCTGGGACTTTATCTCTTTAAGAAATCCCTATCTGCACAGATGAGGCTGTGATTTGTTTTTACAAGAGAGGTGCATTCTTAATCATGCTATGACAGAACTCAGGGCTTCTCCGATTTACAGTGTATTGACGGGTTATAAATGACTCTTATATACTGTTTGCTTTGCCACTAGGATCAATGCATGATCCCCAGGGCATTGCATACCAGGTTTATAATAACATGCCTATCCTAAAAACGTATGTTTTTTTTAAATTATTATTTAGTTTAACACAACTGGCCTTCTTTAAATAGTGCAACGAGATCTTAACCCTTGCCAAATGATCCTAAATGCAATGGTTTTGTAATGATAGCAGTAGGGCAGCTACAATGAGCACAATGGTGGAATAGCTATCACAATGGAAATATGAACCTATTACACACAGTACCGGTAGTCCATGTCAGTGCCATGCTACCTGTCGGTATGCGACACTGTGCTCCCAATATGCCTGCAGACAGGAATTAAACAGGATATTGTTTTCATGTGCTTCCAAAATCCAGACTGCTTGCAGCTGGTGCTCTGCCGGTGTGCTTGGATACAGTAACAGGTCTTGTTTACTGTTTACAGGAGGATGGCAATAAATGCTAACAAAGCTTTTTACTGACTCGCTATTATGCCCTGACAGTAGTCAGTAAATGCCAATAAGCGAGGATCATAAAATACTTGACAAACTGAGCCTATTTTCTACAGAACTGACATGGGGGCAGTGTACAGCAAAAACAAACAACGGTCCCGCACAGGAATAATACACGGTACCTAAGACTAATTCGGTATTGTATTATGTTGCTCTTGTATGTCTGTTTTCTACAGCTTTCTTTCTTTATTTTTTTGTAATTGAGTCTTATTTGGTTATATAATTCTGCTAAGCCAATCTTATCCTGTATTGATTTTGGAAGGTTAAGTAAGGAGGCCATTCAGCCCAATCAATGCTCTTATGGTTATTAGCAGTTGAGGTCTCAAATCTTTGTGAAGTTGGGTCTTAATGATTCAGCATCAACAACATGATGGGGTAACCCATTCCACCCCCTCACCACTGTGTGTAAAGAAGTGTTTGCTCCCATCTGTCCTGCCAACCATCACTTAATTTATAACTGTGTCCTCTAGTCCTGGTTTCTGTGCTGTGCTTAGAGTATTGGTTTGGGTTAACTGTCAACTCCTTTTAAGATTTTAAGGACTGCTGGTTAGCTTGAGACCAGGTTTGGAATTTAGTATTTTGGGGTCTGTTACTCGGCACCCAGCAGGTATATACCCATATGTCCAGAAGGTTTAAAGCAAAATGATTAATTTAGGAGTTTAGACAACAAACAGTTCATTTTTGAACTAATGGACTTTTGTTTTGTTCTTGGACCAGCTGAACCAGCTCCTCAGCCAGCACAACTATTCCTGAACCAGCGCGACCAGCTGAAAACCAGCAAACCACCCGCTCTGACCAGCATACACTAGTGTGTATTTCAATATATTTAATCATATTTGAAAGAAGACTAGCTTGTTTCAAGGGGATGAAGAAACTGTATTAAAAAAAAGAAAAACAAGCAATCTCTGGGAGAACAGACTGCTTTCCCTCCAAGAAGGAACCCTTTAGTGAGGTTTACTTGGTCTTGGGGTGGCGCTGTTGTATTTTTCATGTCGTTTCAGGCAGTGCAGGCCAAAGTATTATTATTATTATTATTGCAGCCAGGTTGCAGCAGTGTGTGGCTTAATAATATCCACCTCACACAGAAAGTGATTGAAGAAATTTGGTCTAATCAGACTTTGTGCAAAACAAATACGCAACAGGCAGAAATAAGTTTATTGTAGTTGTCAATTTGTTCACAATACATTAGGTAATATATTATATGTTGTCATTTAAATTTAATCACAAGGGGTAATCATTTATTTTTTTGATCTCCATCTGTATATATATATATATATATATATATATATATATATATATATATATATATATATAGTAAGACAGCGGGTTGTGTGAGACAGCAGGGAGGGGGTTAAAACCTCCCTACGAGAGATACATGTGCGGAATGCACCTTTTTGTTTGATTGTGTTGCTTTATTGTTTCATTTAATTTGCTAATTGATTTGTTAATTGTGTTATTGTTTAGTTTAACTGTTTTATTATTTAATTATCCCCTGCACCTGGGCAGTATTTTAGAATTGGGACCAGGTGCAGGGTATTTAAGAGGAGCAGTCAGTCTACTCAAGGCTGCTGAGTAGAAGGAAGCAGAAGAGAGGTGCTCTGCTTCCGAGCAGTCCAGAGGAAAAATAGTAAGTGCTGTGATAAGCTTGTGTGATTTTTTTATTGTGTTCGGTGTCAGGTAAAAGGCTTAGCCGTCCTGCAAGTTAGTCAGGGAAAGATACCTGTTTAGTAAGCGCTCCAAATGGAGTTAGGTTTTGTTTTGTATTTTGTTTATTAAAGTATAGTGCAAGAGAAATCCATTTCCTGAGTCGTATTTTTAAAGGGGCACAACCCCGTGAGTGGTGCAACCATTTCACAGTATATATATGTTACATCAAGGATATTAGGCTAGGGAGCCAAGTATGCATTTTAAATATTATATATAATTCCACTAACATTGCACAGTAAAATAAATTTGATTTTTTTAACATGGTTTCTTATGTGATGGTGTAACAAGCTTCCTCAGCACAGATATGGTTAAAAAAACGTATGGGGCACATTAAAGATTGTAAATTTTGGCATCTTCCCATCTATTTCTAGCTGCATGTGCACTAGGAAGCTAATTATAATTTAAAAAATGTGTTTTTGGTAATATAACTGCATTTGTAGCCAAATTTCAGATGCAGTATAGCTTTATTTAAAGTAGGCTTATAAAAAACAAACATAATTACAGTACATTAATGCAGAGCTAAACATCCTTTGGCAGCACTGTTGAGTTTTTTTTTTTTTTTTTTTTTTAGCATGACTGTTCAACTTCATATAATGGAAGCATTAATGTTAATTAGTGTTCTAGGTTTGGTACTTCCACAAAAAACAGTTTTTGTTCTCAATAGTTTTTTGTTCTCTGCACTGCATTTAAAAGACAGACAATGACCCTTCGGATCCAAAGTAGTTCCTTAATGTACTTTTGAGTAGAGTTCTGACTGAGTGCAAGAAACACTTAGTAACATGTTAACTGTTTTTAAGAGACCTTATTCAACTTGATATTTGTTAACAAACACGGGACACTATTAGGTTCCATTCTTCTCTGCTAATGGTATCCATTAAATTAAAAAGGCATTTATTTACAACTGTATTCTGACCCCTGCAGGTGAGAACATTTCACAATCGGTTTCCACTAGTGGCCCATAAACCTAACTGGTCAGAATGGAAATCTCACAAGACAGTGGCCAGGCTGATGACATAAGACACATTAGCTCTCCATTAGTTCGTTTTTTTTCAATCAATCTGTACTGACGTGTTGACATGCATAGTAAAGGCAGGATCCTAATGAGCCGTGTTTGGCTGGTCATTTATATCTTTCATTTCCACTGATTACTGACTAGAAGTAGTTTGACTGCCTATCCACAGAACACTGCTTCCTTATGCTGCATAACCTGCTTAATTCAAAATGCTAAAGGTAATAAAAAAAACAAACTGATCTACCATCCAAATGAAAATCTTAGGTGCCTGCTAATGATGATAAACAGTTATATAAATAAGAAGTTAATGGGTCTTTCTGTTTTTAAAGATGAATCATAAGATTTAACATGGAGCCTTCCATTGTTCGTGTTCCAGTACTGCATAAGTAACGCTGTGTGGTGGCCCTAATTGATTTCAACAGTGTGGGCCAAACAGTAGAATTCAAAGACCTTCATGATATTTACAGTGGACATTTTAAAACACTAATGGATACCCACCACAATTACTTATTTTTTCATTTTAACCCAGTTGCAGCAATAGTCTTATACAATATGCATAGTATAAAATATTGCATAAGCAACCATTTGCAACAAGTTAGCATAACACTACAGGCATTTGCCTGTTTTGAATTCTTTCTCTTATCTATTCCTGCATGATATCTTTCAGCTCACATGATGTCACTACTGGAAGTCAAAGGCCAGGCAGGCATCTGCTCAAGGTCATGGAGCACCTGACCAACAGAGGCTACTGTAGCGGGGGCAGCAGTGTGGAGTAGTGGTTAGGGCTCTGGACTCTTGACAGGAGGGTTGTGGATTCAATCCCAATCCCAATCCCAACCCCAGTCGTGGAATAAAGTACTCCAAAGTGCAACGAATCTCATTTTGGTGGCTGATGAGTTAATAATACGGACATCAGCATATGACCTGTACTTACCTCACGACTGCAGTGCTTGCTCTTTAGTTTGCAGGTTCAAATCCAGCCCTTGCCTTTCCATTCAGTTCAATGAGCTGCCAACTCGTTACAAACGTTGCTGCCAACTTTAAAAACACATTGGCTAGATTCTGGAGACTGGAAAGGTGCCTTGTTGAAAGTTCAAGTAGTGACCAAATTCTGTGTTCTTAAGAAATGTCTGGTCGCAATTAAATATTTGCTGTAGCTTTGAAGGCACAGTGTAACTGCTATAATTCAGTTGGTGATGTTCAATTGTTTTGAAAAATGGTCCACAGAATCAGATCTAGGTACCCATGCATGCCTGATTACTTCTAATTAGTGCCTTTATTTGGTCCAGCTTGGGAACACTGTTGTCTTAATCTGACAGCACCTCTTCTTCTTAATCAACTCCCACCTTTGCGCAAAATGTGCAACTTTCAGAGTATACATTTTAATGAAGCATTCACAATAATGATTCCTCTATGGATGACAACAGAATTTGACTTTTCATTGTTCATGCTAATCCACTTTCAATGAGAATTATGCATTTTATTTATTTTCTTTGATTCCATAAAAAAAAAAAATCACTGACAAAAGATAGTGACAAATGGACATCCTGGGCAGGAGCTGAGAAGAAATGTGTTGGAGACATAAAGAGGGAGTAGGAGATTGTGTGTTCAGACACGAGGTTGAGCAAAATAACAACAATAAAAAGCCCTGTTTTCACTTGCTGCTTTTAGGATGGCTCTAAACTTAGCTCTTAGGGCAGCTACAGTGGTTTGTAATGCCATCCTGCCCATTGAGAGAATCATGTTGTCTAGGTAGAAAGTAATCTCTTTATGGTCACCTGAGTTGGTCAGCCAGTAAATTCCAATTTATTTTTTTCATGAGAGTGAAAGAATCTAAATGCCTCTTTGCCCCAACACTTGTTTAAACTGCTGGCTCAAAGACAATGGGTTCAACAATAACAGATTTGGCATAACAACATGGAGAAATATATATTTTTCTCTCCAGGATACTCCAACAAAGACGCATTCCATTTTCACAGCTGGATGGCACAAAGGCAAAAGGAGATGAAGTGGCTTGGCCCAACATCACATGCTGCCAGGCAGAGTCACTCCTCTAACTACTCGTCCAGCAGCAGCACTGCCTCTGCACATTAGTCCATGGTGCATTCATTCACGGCTGTGTTGACAACAGAGAGGTGACTTGCCTTGCTGTATTTCACCATCTGACCACTTGGTGACACTATGTGCAGAACTCAAGTTAAAGGGGAATAAAAATTTACAACAACGTCTCACCAAAAAGACAGAGCACAAGGAGGTTAAGTGACTTGCTCAGGGTCACACAGTGAGTGAGCTTGGAACCTCCTGGTTACAAGCCCTTTTCTTTAACCACTGGACCACACGTATTTACGTTTCTCACACTTCCAGACCGATGGTACACCCAAATTTTATTGTCCCATTACTAACTGGGCAAAACCACTGCAGAAAATATAATGAAAGGAAGAACGTTTATGCAGATTTATTGCCAGTTTTAGACATTTATGCCGTACACTTGTGATGTTTCTATTACAGCAAGATCTCAAATCTCACACTTCAGAATTAAAATAAATGATCTTTGCCTTGTGATAGATGCATTCGTTTTCAACACCATTAGGCCCTACATAGGTTATTAACTGAGCGCTGGGCAGCGTATAAGCATTTTTCCCTCTGATTCAGTTGTTGTAATGGATCACTGTCTGCATATAAACTAGATAGGGAGCTGTGTGGAATCCATATTTTATGTCTATAAATATGTATCACTAACTTTGATCTATCCATCTAAACATGTAGTTTAAAAACACAATGAGACAGGCAGGTTTAAATATAGATTTTTATATTGTAATTTTCATCTATGTATCGCTCCAAGACTTTAACATACCTTTGTCAAGGGAAAGTGCGTTTGAAGACAAACAGTGCAGGTGCTTTATAGGCTTTTGATGCCATGGTAACTACACTCACTTATTTCTATTTCAATATTTCAATCTATAAATGTTTTCATGATCTAATTTAATACATAGTTAATGATGTAACAATCTTAAACATCTTAATTGATAAAAAAAATGCCTATGCTGTCTGACTAATGAGACACCCAGTGTGTGTCTATATATATATATATATATATATATATATAGTATATATATTTATATATATATACGGTGTCTCATTAGTGAGAGCATAGGCAATATTTTTTGTTACCAATTAGGATGTAAAATTGAGCTGCCACCCTGTCTGCTGTCTGCAACACACATCAAAATAATCTCAATTCATTCCTCTTTGCTTAATGACATTTCACACCTCACAAAAATAGAGAGACAAACAACATTAACAATTATGATGCCTGACATGGGAAACCCTGTATATCTGAATCTATCTATCTATCTATCTATCTATCTATATCTATTATATTATATACTGTATCATTTTCTCCCACAGATAACATTCATGCCACAGGAAGGTAACTATACCTGCAATTAGCCAGTCCACTGGTTTTTATCACATTTAGACTAATGCAAATGTACTGACCCAAACGATCATTTTTGCTTCCTCGCTCACTTTACTAGTCAGACTTGGTTTTTACTGCAGTGCTTGTTTTCAGTTGAAGATAAACACTCACAAGCTAAACAATAGCTGCTGATGTATCACACCAGGTAATATCAACAGAGGAAATATAACTTCACGAATACTCAATCTACGTTGCGACTCAATCTAAGATTTCAATTCGCTGGCAAACGCCAACTATTAAATCATTGTTATTGTAGCCTTAAAAAAAGAAATCGCCTATACTATAGTGACAAGGAGTGCGCTGCCCAGCGCAGGCCACAATGCTAAATGTTTGTGAATATAATTTTCCCTCCACAGTTCATTAACCTTGGCTGACTTTCAATTTGAATTTGAAGTGCTCAGTTACTATCTTGATTTTATAATGAAACATTAGTCATTTGTCAGATTTTGGATACAGAAGCAACCTGAGCACCAACTATTTGCGGATCTGCTGTCTTACCCATCTTGACTGAACTCGAAGCGGAAGAGGCGGAGCATACACTGAGGCAGCAGAGGCGGTCGGCTCGGTAAAAATCAGCTAGGTACATTAAAAAAACAAAAAACAAAAAAAAAGGACAAAAATATATCAAGATTTTTTTTTTTTAAATAATGTGCCCACCTATATTTTTAAGACTGGCATATAACCGACATGTTTTCATATTATTATTATTATTATTATTATTATTATTATTATTATTATTATTATTATTATGTTTTATTTGCCATTTCTTCGTAATATTATTGTGATCTTAGGCTGTATATAAATTTGACAGCCGGGGTATTGAAACTTCGCGCCAAACAGACACGTTCGCTTCTCGTTCTCTTTGGTCAGTTTCTCTAGTTACACCGCGTGTAGCTCCAGAATTGGGTCCAACATCTGTTTATGATCCGACTCCAGTGAATACGATATCATTTTTTGTTTTCGTTAGTGCAACCATCCCCTAGTTAGCCCCGTATATTATATTTAGTGGCTGGTTTGGTACTGTACATACTCAAAGATGAAACGAAGAAACCAATTTGTAACGCATTTCTTTCAGAAGCCAATGTTAGTGATTGTATTTCATATATTAATATTGTTTTTCTGCTGACAGTGCTGTGCAATGTGTGTTTAGCTGCGATACGTTTTCATAAATATAACGATTCATCATAGCTGTAATACTTTTCATGTATTGTATTTGATGCCATTGGCTAGAAGAATTTGAGGTAATTCTATTTAAAAATTCACTGTTTGGCAAAAGCAGTTGAAACAAAAAAAAACAAAAAACGTAATTTTCCCAATGTTTTTGTGTGAGAAAAAAATCAAAGGAAGTACTATTTTAATAACGGTGATTTTTTTTTTTTTTAATCGTTGATATACTGAAGAAAACTGCTACGCTCCAGCAGGAATGTGACTCGCGCCTCGTTCAACCTTGATCTCTGTACACCAGAAACAGTTTAAATTGTAAAAGTGTAAAACTAAAAATTATCCTACAGCATTGAGACAGTCCGTGTTTTCCGCAGCAAACGGATTCCTAGGTTCCCTGTTCGTGACGAGAAAGAGTTTAAATGAGTGCATCCTTTCGATATGTTTGAAAATAGGCTGAATGGCCTTGACCTGCTATATGTCCACAGAGCCATGAAGTAGTCTTCTAAATCAGTAGCAGCACCGCAGCAGTGTCAGCACCAATGAAGGTATAAACCCATCTACATATTCATATTTATAAGTGCTATTCTTCATGTCCTTTTAATATCACATATTTCTAACAGTGTGAATAGAGTAATTTTAGGTTGGTGTTGTCTTTGCTGGAAGATTTGTTTAAAAACATATGTGTTTAATAGTCTCCAGGCTTCATGAACAGGATATACAGGGTTTGTTTTTATACAAAAATTTGATTTTTGCCTCAGTAAAAAAATCTATTCCTAGCTACGCCCTTGGGCCCTTACTGCATTTCCATTTGTGACAGTATCTTTCTGTTCTATTCGTGTCCATGTCTTCAAGTATTATTTTACCCTTCCTTTATTTACGTATTTATTTTCCTTTGTCCTTTCTGTGTTGCCACAAAGATATAGCCCGACCGGTCACTACAGCGCGTGTAACAATTTAGCTCCTGTTGCTGCTGAGCTGCTGTGTCAAGACAAGAACAGGGTGATGATGTACCGGACTCCTGTTTTAAAGCTGCACCTGGACCAATAGGCTTATGGTAATATACAAGCATGCTCTTCTATGGAATATACATTTTGCCCCAAACACAGAGTAACCTCTGCTTCAGTATTTTAGATTTGCTGTATTTACATTGTGAATAAATATTCTGCCTCATTGTTTCCCCTGTTTACTTCTTTCTTTCGCTCTCTGTTTGTGTTTTTCTTTCCCGTGCCTGCCTGACATTCCTTCCAATTTCATCTCTCCCTCGGCTTGGTGTACAACGCACTGCAGTCACGTGAGAGAGAGAGAGAGAGAGAGAGAGAGAGAGAGAGAGAGAGAGAGAGAGAGAGAGAGAGAGAGAGAGGAGAGAGAGAGAGAGAGAGAGAGAGAGAGAGAGAGAGAGAGAGAGAGAGAGAGAGAGAGAGAGGTGTTCCTTCTCTGCAGTTTGCTGTTTGTTATACCGTGAAGCTGGATAGAGAGAGAAAGCGAGCGAGAGAGCGCTGGATTCTGTACCGGGCATATCTCTTTTTTTTCCTTTCGCTGTTTCCCCTTTTGTTTTTTTGACTTATTGTTCTTCTTTCTTCTTGTTTTATTTCTTTTTCAATCGTTTTCATCTTTCCCATTTTTTTTCCGTTTACCATCAACGCTAGCACAATTGGATCCCTTATTGGATTGGTCTGACTAGCAAAGAGGCTTGGATGAACTGCTTTGGTAAAAACTGGACATGGAATTCCTGATACTCTGCCTTTCCTCTTGGATATTGCATTGTTCAGTGCGAGGGGACTCCATCATTCATATCGGTAAGAACCTCCAGCATAGAGACGAGCCGAGCAACAATCAAGCCAGTAGAACGCACGAGATAAGGAATTAATAGCACTCACTTTGTTGCATGGAGAGCATTCTATAGAGAAGATAACGGAGAGGTTTGCGTTTAATGTCTGAGGTTTCTGAGAGTTGAAAGAGTGATAGTTTGTCATTTGTGTGTGTGTGTGAAAAGGAGCTTTCATGAACTTTGAGCATGGAGAAACGGTAGGATTCATAGGCATGGATGTGACGATAAACCAACTGTAACTTACCCATCCAATATTTTAAAAGTGATATATATATATATATATATATATATATATATATATATATATATATATATATATATATATATATATATACCCTGTTTTAAATATACATGTATATTCAAACAGGTTTTGTGGTGAATAAAAGGGTGCACTTATGACTAGTGTGTGACAGTTTCCAAATGTAACGAGACGTACAGAGACTGATTACGATATATAAAAAGGTCTGGACGAAAAAAAAATTAAAACAATAAAAAAAGGAACTACTCGGAATTGTAGGAATAGATCAATCACACATCAAAAACAGTACACATCCTAACTATTTAGAAGAGGGAGTGACAAAGAGAATTTTAAAGCGACTCTCTTCTTGATCTGTTGAAACGGAAAAATAGTGAAACAGTATGGGTTGCGGCGTGCTGTATGAAACGGGGGGTAAAGCAAGACATGTATTCAACATGTAAATTATTTTCAACCCCAACTGCCCCCCCTCCCCCCTCCCCCCCCCTCCTTTCCCGCTCTTCAGATCTCTTATTATCATTCACGATTCAGGTATTAAACTGACCAGAATCGTATGGTCACGTACATCATCTGAGTATAGCTGAGCATTCGCCCCCTCATTCGTTTTAATGCGCTATATACATGCATCCTCAGAAATTAGAGTGCAGTACTGCCGTGGATTTAACGTGAAAAGAGGTTTTGTTTTGCTTTTCTTTTTTTGCGGGGGTGTGGGGAGGGTGAGTGGGGGGGGATTGTTGATTAGAATACAAATCCCATGTTAAATCCAGTCTTTTGAAAAAATGCCAGTGTATCTGAACTAAAGCGTCCATTCTTTTGAAAATAATTAAAAGGCGACTGGCAAGCCCAGCACACAGCATTGCAGATCTATTAAAAATCGAAGGAGGCATTAAAAAAACGAGCGGAGAGATTCGATCGCGGTGATTTGGGACTAACAAGTTTACATACAATGACTGAAATATACATACTGTGTTGCGCTCTCTATATAATTATTTATTCAATGATTTAGTGATTATTTTTAAAGATGTGGCAACTATATTGGCCATTTGAGTATCACAGCCGCGTACAAATGTTTGTGTCACTCACAGGAGATCCTTTGACTAACCTTCAAGAACGCGAAGTAATAATATAGTCTCTTTAGAGCCTATATTAATGTATTTTTAAAAAAAAATAATACCTAAATTACATGAACATGTTAAGTACAGGCATCCATATGCTTCCAGGAACCCGCAGCTAGCAGTAGGTGGTATATCTCAAAGCGGTAGCCAGTAATTGCACAAACATCTGTCCAATGCGAGCCCTTTTATGTGGCTAATATTGCCTGTTAGACATGATTTGATAGCTGATATTTGGAGGGGGTGTGGGCGGGTGGGGGGGTCATTGAAATTGTAAAGTGTAGTCAAATTCGTAGCGTTTAATTGGTGTCTTATTAGCGAACTGATCGCGGGGAGAACAGGTGTTCGGGGGCAACAGAGTAGTGAATTTGTAAGCTCCCTGGGGTGAAACATGTCAGTGTTTTCATAATTGTCGAGTTCTGCTTGGTAAACTGTTACCATATGAGGAAGTTTACATGCTTCTTCCTGGAAAAACGGAACAGATGCGCATTATTATTATTATTATTATTATTATTATTATTATTATTATTATTATTATTATTATTATTATTATTATTATTATTATTTTCTTGTAACACTACTGTTCTTAAAAGAGTTGGGATGTGTTGAACTAAAGCTGTTATTTCACAGTCAAAATCTATACTTCTTTTTAATAATAATAATAAAACAAAACACGTTTTGTATGATGATATACGTGTATAGACTACACCTGGTTCGGAGGCAAATTACTGCATACATTAACTGAGGGCTAGCGGGACCAAGCGGAACAGCAGTCTAGAGGGAGGCAACAGGTTTAAAGAGAGGAAAAAAAACCTTATCTTAGATACGCGCTTATCTTTTGTGTTTACCGGCTGAAGAGTATCCAGAGACTTTCTAGGCTGTCAAGTGTTTGACTTTACAGGGACAGCTGTTTAGCGGCAAATGTAGTGCATTTTTCCGGCTCTGACATAGAAGTAGGTCCCTATATGTCCCTTGTGTTGTACAATTATTATTCAGTGTGATACCGTCCGGCTGCTGAGAAAGTTTGGGTGAATGAAGGAACATAGCTAACGTATTGGGCGAGTTTAACAGATTTTGGAATCGGACAAGTTATCTGAACTTCGCCTTACTAAAATTAGTAGGCATATTGGATGCTAGGTTCATAAAACTAGGCCCCAGACTGCCTGATGTCAAGAAAGGTAAGATAGGGTGGTTCTTTTTATGAACTAATATTTCTTTACAATATACAATTTAAAAAAAAAAACAAAAAAAAAAAAACATATGTTCAAGGGATACAGAGTCCTATGGTCCGCTCCCTAAATCGAAACATGTAAAAAAAAATATATATATTTGAAAATGGAAACAAACAGTACAACAATTCAAAACAAAGGCACATTCCCATTTGAAACATGTAACATGATTAATCAAATGTAATTTGATATTCACGAAACTCTTCTGGACTGCTGTTGTCTTCTTTAACACCAGTGTAAAAAGTGTCTTGAATATGAACATTACATTTCATGTAGTTCATCCTTTTGAATATTGTTACTGAGATGACAGCAGTCTGTAAGAATCTAAGAATCTTTTTTTAAAAGTTACAGTTTTTTTGTTCTTCTGTAGCCGTTATTTTACGTTTTGAAATGAGCAAGGTCATGATATTTCTTTAATTGTTTGTTTTGCCCATAAGGTTATTTTACTATTAAGAGCACATTTTAATGCTACCAGAAGGCATGTTATAATCCACAGTCAAATACATTGAAATAAAAACCAGCCACAGAACCCCACATCTGTGCCAGTGGTCCCCTTTAATTTAGTTCATGTTCTATTCCATTATTTTAAAATTCAGGAACGGCAGGCTACTCTCTTTTTCATAAGCAAAAGAAAACGAAGGCTGCTCCATGAATCAATAACCCATAGTCAGGAAGACTCGTAGGGGAAATGATTTACAGCCTGATTGTGCTGATTTAGAAAGTTTTTGATCAGCCAACAACGGTAATTGGAAGGCGAGCTCAAATACTGTGAATCCAATCTGGTCTCCCTGACAAAACTCTGAGCAGATGTGGCATTTTACTTCCGACTATACATCATAAGCATGCTTTATCTGTCTATCTGTCTATATATCTATCTGTCTATCTGTCTAGCTGTCTGTCTGTCTGTCCCTGTATGCCTATGTGTTTATAAGAGAAACCTAGGGGTTTGAAATTCAGTTCTTCATATTAGATCTCTCTCATCAAACAGTAGACAGACCCTACAAATTCATTCACTAGATGTCAGTGACATCAAGCTACTCATCAAACTATATTTTGCGGATCTTTGCCAGTAACATTAATAATTCATGCTTAGTGCTTGAGTATAAATTTAATTGGATGCACTGAAAAGCGAAATACCAGTACTGTATCAGAGCTCATCCTAGGAAATTTAGATTGGATTTTGTTTAATTCTTGGAGCTAATGAAAATAGCTCCCCTTCTATAAGCATTGTGCAGTTTAAATTGCAGTGAGTTGTAACTGGTAAAGAAACATTCAATTAAACTCAAAGGCTGGTTTTATTCGCTTCAACTTGTATTACACCGCAACGTTATGTAAAATGCTACCTGTTTTGACTAAAATGCTTATTAGACTGTAGATGCATAGTAAAAGAAAACATGTTGAAAAAATTCTAAACAACCGTAACTCTTAATGTTAACTTAATTATTAGTAATTGTCACTGTTAGCAAGCCATTTTGTGTTCTCTAATTTTACAGCCTTGCCAACCTAACATCTAACCTTAGCCCAATCAATATTAACAGTTGTTACTGGGGAACAAAGAAAAATACAGGTCATTATCTTGTTAATTACTATTGAATGCAAACCGTGTGTAAGAAAGCACGTGTTTGTTAACACACATGGCAGTGTCCATATTCCAAGTCCGGTAATGCCTGATGTCGTTATCAACATAGCGCGTGTGTGGCTAACTATAGCTATACCTTATGCTAGTTTATCTGTGTCAGTTATCATGTAACATACTATAATACTGCCCAAAACAGAATAGTTTCATACTATAGAATGCATCGCAGTAAATTATGTGAAACTATAATGTTTCTGGACGGTATAGTATTTTCTTTATATTGGTCGGTCATACAGAGCTGGGGTAAATGATGCAGTTTCTGCATTTAATTTATAACAACATTCTTGATGATTATGATCCTGTCTTGAATATACAGGAAAAAACATATACTAATACTATACATACCTGCATTTACCCTAATTCTGGTGTCGCATAAACATATTTGATTTTGCCTGTTTTATTTAGGTACTAAGAACCCCTCTGATAAACTTAGATAAAAATGGAAACTTAGTTAGCATGCAGTTAATATAGATTCGTACTTGCTCGATAACAATATTTTCAATGTTTACAAAGACTTTTAGCAAACCAGAACCTTATACCATTCACAACGTCATAGAAACAACTCGAAAATATCTTCATGTAACTGACTAGAACACACACGTCTAATGCATGTCTGTAATAGGGTTGGAAGCAGTGGTGTGACCACTGTAATCCCACTTGAATTTGTTTATTGTAAGAGCGAGTCCCAGGCGTGAGAAATGTTTGGTCTATTGAAAGGATCAGTAAATAACATTCTTACCATTAAGACCATACCACAATACTCAGTAGACAGCTCCATGGTGCTGAAACTTACAGCAATACCGATTGAGCTTAATATAAGAGGGGATCTGCATTTAACTCTGCTTTGTAACTCCCTGTCTCGTTTAGCGGGACGTCCAAGATTTTCTAAACTATAAATTGACTAGCCACTAATGCATTATATGCCTGGCATGCAGATTTACATGTCAAACATTATATGGCATTATTTTAGAAAGGTCAATTTAAGCACACATAAACATAAAGAACATTTATGATAGTCAAAAAAGCTCTTGATTTAAGCATTGCATACAGTTGCATTATGTATAAACTTATGTGCTTGATTCACAGGCGCCATCTTTGAGGAAAGCGCGGCCCGGGATGATGAGGTGTTCCAGTTGGCCATATCAGACCTTAGTCTCAATGACGACATTTTACAGAGTGAAAAAATCACGTACTCCATAAAATTCATTGAGGCCAACAACCCGTTCCAGGCGGTGCAGGAAGGTAAGTGAATGTATATATATATATATATATATATATATATATATATATATATATATATATATATATAGACACACAGCCTATTACGTTGGGTTGCACTGAAGCAATTGATTTAAGTGGACAGACACATCATGCTGTTTTATTGCATACCTACAGTATGTACCATGCTGTCGGGGAAAGGTGACGTTTGTCTGATGGGATGTTCTGCATAAATAGGCGCGTACACATTTTTGGCAAGCTCCTGGGTTCAATATCATTCCATTGGTGCATTTTGTTAAACGCGGTCATTTAATGTCAAACGTTGATTTCGTGATGACCCTATATGCATTTTAAGGCAGTTCAGTTGATACTTATAAATGTAATTAGCATACAATCAACTGATTAAAAGAGCAGAGAGAGCGACACTATTTCTGCAGTGCAACCATACCTTTGAGTCGTGTACTTGTGTCTTCTGTTTCTGACATCTCCCACGAAAGTTGGTGCTGTCTTCTAATGGAAGAAAGCTAGGTGGAAGTATTGAGCCAAGCTTGGTAATAATGCATTTTCTTCAGGTAATTGCTGTGCAATCTGTAAGGTTCTGTTGCGTTTTGTCCTGCTGTCAATGAAAAATGGTGCTTTCATGGTCAACAATACTTCAATAGCGGTCTCCCGTGGCTGAGTCTCTGAGCCACTTCAACATGAAGGAAACTCGAATTTTAAAACAAGCAGAATATATATATATATATACTCTCTCTCTCTCTCTCTCTCTCTCTCTCTCTCTCTCTCTCTCTCTCTCTCTCTCTCTCTCTCTCTCTCTCTCTCTCTCTCTCTCTCTCTATAATTACCGTCTGAGAAAGTATTGAATCGGTTTTTGTATTACTCTTGGGTGTCGAAGAAGCAGCTCGAGGAGAGTCTTGTTTTGCCACTTTCCCCGTCCTTATACTGCATAAATGTCATGATTGTGAGAGACGCGTTATTGAAAAAAGGGCCAGTGGAACTGAATAGCAATGTATTTGTTTTTGTGAGTCGTGTTAGGGAAAGGGGGCGGGTCTCCCTTGAACAGAATTAAAATTCAGAAAGGATTGCTGTTTCAGCGAAAACAAGTGACTGCAACTGAAAGCACAATTAGTTTAAAATGGTGGCCCAGGGCAACCCTGTCCCTTGGGTGTATCTTGAGAAATAAATGTTTGAGATCTCTCCAGTTTGTTGATATGGAATAATTCTGCTTTTAACTGAAGCTAATAGTGAAATGAAGGGGCGCAGGGTGTAATACACTATCGCAGATGCCGGATTGGATCTTGTGTGTTTTTTCCACCTGTATCCCATTAGGAAGCAGCTGAAATTTGTGATATCTCTCTTGGAGGTGTTTTATACAATAGAAAGATTAAAAAGCTGTGAAATTGGTAAACGGTGGCATCCTCCTGCACCATTAGCATTGATTCCAATGCTTTAAGTACAAATGACAGTTTTCAATTGACAGGCTGCATTCAGATTTATTTTTGCAGAGGAAATTAGTTTGAAGTGACTGCTAGAGAGGGCTGTGTTTTCAGAGGCACAGGATGTGAGAATGGCTTTTTTTATCTGCTGTAAAAAGAGACAATCATTGTCTTTCTAGAAGTCAAAATGCAAAGTTTACTACAAAATGGGGTTTAAAATAATAATATAGGCTACGTACAATGTTGCAATTCAAAGGGATTATAGAACCGAGGCAGTAAAAAAATAAAATAAACATCGCACAACGATACCAACAGTCTCACTTCGGCGCAAGTGAATCAATCCCAGTTTGTTTTACAACAACGCTGTAAATTCCCCTCTTTTGATATCATTCATAGGGCCCCATCTGAGCCTGTTACATGTACACTTCCGTTCTGTGCTGCACATTGGGAACTATGTGGGTTCACCTGGGATCCTTTATCCGTAATACGGCAGGAAGTCAATGTGGAAAGTAGTTCTATTTAACCTTTTTGTCTTGAGGGAGGATAATAATGGCTTCACTGTTGGTTATTACATGCATTCCAGTTTGTACACATCTTGGTGCAATCCTTAACATCTCTTAACTGTGGAATCAGATGCCGTCGGAGGAGCTAGATTTGGAGTCCTTTCTTTATTTAAATCTGATTTAGGATGCCTACAGATCTCTCCTATTGATTTTAAACTGTATCAGATTACAGTGGCCTACTGATTTAGGGCAATTCTTTCTGTGACCTTTTTAGAAATCTAACATCTTGAAGCCACATTTGTTATGCAATAGTGGTGCTTGCTTGAAATTGTGGATTGTTACATTATACAGCAGACAGCTAAGAACTTGAATGAATCATGTTTAGCAAGTTGGTATGTTTATGTGGTGTAGGAATACGTTGGGCATTGAATGTGTTGTAAAGCTAGGCTGGTAAATGGTTCTGAATGGTCATTGTAGAAAGCCTTCTAACTATTCATTGATACAGTTGCTTGCAGTATTGAATGCAAGTTATTGTTGCCATGCAAGCACAGTTGCTTCAATATGCATTGTTGCTTGAGTGCTATAATGTATTTTTTTTATTTCGTTTTTTGTTTCTTTTCGGCTGCTATTCGAACCATGTGCTTCAAAATCTTCCTTAGGAAGAGCAGATGCTTAACATGTTCTTCATGTAAAGTAACCTGTCAAGTCTTTATTGTTTCAAAATAAAGGAACATTCTGAACAATTTTTTAAAGAGCAACTTGACTAATGTCTTCTTTTTCTTCTTCTTCTTCTTCTTCTTCTTCTTCTTCTTCTTCTTCTTCTTCTTCACTTTGTATTCTAATTCATTTTCTGTATCAGTCATCTGTACCTTAATAAAAATTCTCAAACATATCTAAGGTATTCCATAATGTAACCATTAACCAATTTGGTGATATAAAAAGTCATTCTAAACAACAAGAATACATTAGTTAATGGTGATATGTCAGACCGTACCAGGTTGCCCTTTAATGTTCAATAACTTATCAATGATGATTAAAATCTACCCTGCAGTCTTGGATTGAGTGATAGTGTATGCTTAACTTAAGACTGTAGATTTGTATTTAAATGAATGCATTGTCTGTAGGGTGTCTCTTATTGAACAGGAGAGGTCATCGCATGCAGTTTGGGCAAGAAGACTGAAAAGCTAGTTTAGGGCATGCTTTCTCCTGCACGCCTCAGTATGCATAGCAATGCGCCATGTCATAGCCTTCCAACTGATGTCATTGAAAGTGTTCATTGGCATTCAACCGCACAGCACATTAAAAGCTGTGCTCCTAAACACCACTGTGCAATCAGACTTGATGCAAAGCAAGGAAGTGAATTGAAATCTGCAGATGGACAGCTCTTATAAGGGTAAAAAATGTCATTTTTTTGCAGTTTTCATTTTTTCCCCATAGTTTAGTTTTTCTGCTTACTTACAGCTTTATATTAATATACCGCAAACAATTCATTTTTCAGAAAATTAAAGCAATGTAGTATGTCTCTATATCTTATGATTCTGGATGAATATTTAATGTATCTTAGTATATTTTCTTTTTTTTGTTTAGATGAACAGATGTTGAAATTAGGAACACGCTTTGATATATCCAGGCCCTGAATCAGAAGGCATTATCATTTCACCACTACCACATCTGGAGAAGAAAAAAAAATGTTAGCATATGCTCTTGTTTTTTTTTTTTTGGTGTGTTCCAAAGCAGTCTCTTTAAGTAACATACAAACCTTAGTACTGATACATTCTCCTTATTTAACGAAAACTCTCCCTGTAGTCCTTAAATCCTTTTTTTTTATCAATACCATCCACTTACCGTCCAATATGTATCTTACCGTTTATGACTATATCACTGACTGCTTCCTCTACTGCCTAGCCGCTGTCCATGCTGTTGACCTGCTTGCGTGATCAGTCTACTTCCCACATGTATGACTGTATTAAACAATAATTAATTGAAAACAAACAATAACAACAAAAAAGCATTTACTGAACCGATTGGTGCCTCAAATCTTTTTTTTTTTTTTATATAAATTTAGTCGTTGCCAATTATTTTTATTATTTTCTCCCAATTTTGGAATGGCCAATTATGATTTGAAGCTCAGCTCACCGCTACCACCCCTGCTCTGACTCGGGAGGGCAAAGACGAACACACGCTGTCCTCCGAAGCGTGTGCCGTCAGCCGACCACTTTTTTTCACACTGCAGACTTACCATGCAGCCACCCAAGAGCTACAGCGTCGGAGGACAACGCAGCTCTCGGGCAGCTTACAGGCAAGCCCACAGGCGCCCGGCCAGACTACAGGGGTCGCTGGTGCGCAGTGAGCCGAGGACACCCTGGCCTACCTAACGCTACCTCCCCCCGGGCGACGCTCGGCCAATTGTGCGCCGCCCCCTAGGAGCTCCCGTCCATGGTCGGCTGTGGAATAGCCTGGACTCAAACTCGCGATGTCCAGATTATAGAGCGCATCCTGCACTCACGTGGAGCACCTTTACTGGATGCGCCACTCGGGAGCCCCAGGTGCCTCAATTCTGAAACAACATTTTTTGTCACTGTCCTCCAAAAGATAATATTTTTGTCATGCTGTCTTGACTAGAGTCACATCAGTTGGCCTCCCACACCTGCACAGGGCTGTTGAGAATGGTTTCTGATCTTTATATCCCGGTGCTGGTGCACATGAGTGAGTGTGTGTGTTTTCTGTCTTCCCCCGTCGTTACTGCAGCCTTCTGACGGTTGCCGATTCCTCACTCGCCTCATATGTGTAACTCTATGGGTTCTATCATCACACCTCTTGCTTATTGACAGATGATGATTTTCAATCTCAAGACACAGTGGGCGGTGTCAGCAGTAAGTGACAATATCTGATTACTCTGAATTATTTATTTACACTGGACAGCACTGAACTGTCATGAAGCCTTTCTTGTCTAGTGTGGACATGGTAGGTGACAAGGCTCAGACCCAGCTTGACATAATAAATCTGGGCAAGGGTTGGTTGTGATCTCCAGACTCATGCTGGAAAGATGAATTCCTGCAAGGAAGTATAGAATTGTTTACAAAGCACAGTTGTTGGGGCTTCGTAAGGAATTGAGATCTGGTAATGTAGTTTCATATGGTGCCCAAGCAATGGGCAGCAGTTGAATTAAAAAAGTATTCCAGAAGTGAACATAAATATCTTGGCTTCACCTTCCCCTCTTTCATAACTACTTTACCACTTGAATCTTCTACTTCAGATACTGCCAGTGTGTCCTCCTGCTGTTTCTGCTAAGCATACTGGTTCTAGTTGCACAACATATTGTTGTTGCTTGATTCTGTACCAATAGCTTTAATAAACTAGCCTGCTACTCTATCATAGGTGAACAAACTCAGCATAGAAAGCTATTTTGTCATGTTATTGTTTCCAAATGGATATACACTATGCACAAGCAAAAATATGGAGACAATCTGAACCCTTTGGACAATTATACTGTAAAGTATCTAGGGTTGGTTGGTCTTCAAAAGATTTGAAGACTGCATTTTGGGGACTCTTTCATCCTCATACTTGTCATACAGCAGCATCACGATCATAAATAAATATATATATATATATATATACATACACACTACTGGTCAGAAGTTTTAGAACACCCCAATTTTTCCAGTTTTTATTGAAATTTAAGCAGTTCAAGTCCAGTGAATAACCTGAAATGGTACAAAGGTAAGCGGTAAACTGCCAGAGGTTAAAAAAAAAGTTGAGGTTACCAAAAACTGAAAAATAATGTACATTTCAGATTATACAAAAAGGCCTTTTTCAGGGAACAAGTAATGGGTTAACAACTTACAGCTGTTCTGCAGCAATGGAAGTAAATTAAGCCTTGAAAGTTGATGCTAACAATTCCTACAGGTGTCCCAACTTTTGTTGATTACTTACAAACCCTCTGTCTGTATAAAAGCAGTGTTGGAACAGACTGTGTTACTACACCCTCTTAAGCATTATTTGGACAGTATTGTACTGCAGGAAGTAGTATATTGCTCTCATAATGGCGAGAAAAAGGCAATTAACAAAGGAGGACAGACAGACCATTATAACCTTTAAAAGTGTAGGTCTTTCCTTTAGAGAAATTGCAAAGAAAGCCAAGGTGTCAGTGAGTACAGTTTCCTACACCATCAAAAGGCACTTGGAAACTGGAGGAAACTCTGACAGGAAGAGGTCTGGCAGACCCAAAGCCACAACAGAATCAGAAGACAAGTTTCTGAGAGTCAACAGGTTGCGTGATAGGCGGCTCACAGGACAACAGCTTCAAGCACAGCTTAACACTGGTCGAAGTAAGCAAGTCTCAGTTTCAACTGTGAAGAGAAGACTTTGAGCTGCAGGTTTGACAGGTCGAGTGGCAGTAAGAAAGCCATTGCTAAGATGGCAAAATAAGAAAAAGAGGCTTGCCTGGGCCATGAAGCACCGCCAGTGGACTACTGAAGACTGGAAGAAGGTCTTATGGACCGATGAATCAAAATTTGAAATCTTCGGTTCATCACGCAGGGTTTTTGTACGCCGTCGAGTAGGCGAAAGGATGGTTCCTCGGTGTGTGACACCAACTGTCAAACATGGAGGAGGAAGCGTGATGGTCTGGGACTCTTTTGCTGGATCCAGAGTCGGCGACTTGCACAGAGCGAGTGGCACCCTGAACCAAAACTGCTACCGCAGCATTTTGCAGCGCCATGCAATACCCTCTGGTATACGCCTCATTGGTCAGGGGTTCATCCTACAGCAAGATAATGACCCAAAACATACCTCCAGGCTATGTCAGAACTACCTTAGAAGAAAAGAACAAGACGGTAGGCTTCAAATCATGGAATGGCCAGCACAGTCTCCAGACTTAAACCCCATCGAGCTGGTTTGGGATGAACTGGACAGAAGGGTGAAAGCAAAGCAACCTACAAGTGCAACACATTTGTGGGAACTTCTGCAACAGTGTTGGGAAGAACTTTCCGAACAATATTTGATTTCCATTGTAGAAAGAATGCCACGAGTGTGTTTGGCTGTTATATCTGCAAAAGGTGGCTACTTTGAGTCAAAAATTTAGATTAAATTTTGTTAAACAAAACGATTCCATGATTTCTTTTTTATCTCCAATTGTTTATTTGTTCTATGCTTTAATTTCAGAGTACATTGAGACATTAAACTGCGTAAATTTCAATAAAAACTGGAAAAATGGAGGTGTTCTAAAACTTTTGACCGGTAGTGTATATATATATATACAGACGTGCTCAAATTTGTTGGTACCCCTCCACAAAAAACGAAGAATCCACAATTTTCTCTGAAATAACTTGAAACTGACAAAAGTAATTGGCATCCACCATTGTTTATTCCATATTTAATAGAAATCAGACTTTGCTTTTGATTTTTTATTCAACATAATATTGTAAATAAGAAAACAAATGAAAATGGCATGGACAAAAATGATGGGACCGCTAACCTAATATTTTGTTGTACAACCTTTAGAGGCAATCACTGCAATCAAACGTTTTCTGTAGCTCTCAATGAGACTTCTGCACCTGTTAACAGGTAGTTTGGCCCACTCTTCCTGAGCAAACGGCTCCAGCTGTCTCAGGTTTGATGGGTGCCTTCTCCAGACTGCAAGTTTCAGCTCTTTCCATAGATGTTCGATAGGATTCAGATCAGGACTCATAGAAGGCCACTTCAGAATAGTCCAATGTTTTGTACTTATCCATTCTTGGGTGCTTTTAGCTGTGTGTTTTGGGTCATTATCCTGTTGGAGGACCCATGACCTGCGACTGAGACAGAGCTTTCTGACACTGGGCAGTACGTTTCGCTCCAGAATGCCTTGATAGTCTTGAGATTTCATTGTGCCCTGCACAGATTCAAGGCACCCTGTGCCAGGCGCAGCAAAGCAGCCCCAAAACATAACCGAGCCTCCTCCATGTTTCACTGTAGGTATGGTGTTCTTTTCTTTGAAAGCTTCATTTTTTCGTCTGTGAACATAGAGCTGATGTGACTTGCCAAAAAGCTCCAGTTTTGACTCATCTGTCCAAAGGACATTCTTCCAGAAGGATTGTTGCTTGTCAATACGCATTTTAGCAAATTCCAGTCTGGCTTTTTTATGTTTTTCTTTCAAAAGTGGAGTCCTCCTGGGTCTTCTTCCATGGAGCCCACTTTCGCTCAAAAAGCGACAGATGGTGCGATCAGAAACTGACGTACCTTCACCTTGGAGTTCAGCTTGTATCTCTTTGGCGGTTATCCTTGGTTCTTTTTCTACCATTCGCACTATCCTTCTGTTCCATGGACCTTAAACTTCTTAATAATATTTGCAACTGTTGTCACAGGAACATCAAGCTGCTTGGAGATGGTCTTGTAGCCTTTACCTTTACCATGCTTGTTTATTATTTTCTTTCTGATCTCCTCAGACAACTCTCTCCTTTGCTTTCTCTGGTCCATGTTCAGTGTGGTGCACATAATGATACCAAACAGCACAGTGACTACTTTTCTCCATTTAAATAGGCTGAATGACTGATTACAAGATTGGAGACATGTGTGCTACTAATTAAAGAAACTAATTAGTTTGAAATATCAGTATAATCCAATTATTTATTATCTTTTCTAAGGGGTACCAACAAATGTGTCCAGGCCATTTTAGAATATCTTTGTAGAATAAGCAATAATTCATCTCTTTTCACAGCTTCTTTGCTTTATTCTATGACATACCAAAGGCATGCAAGTATACATGATAAATAGCTTTTAATTTCATCACTTTTCAGGAGGAATGAAGCATTATTTCAATGAGTTGTAAGGGTACCAACAAATTTGAGCACGTCTGTGTGTATATATATATATATATATATATATATATATATATATATATATATATATATATATATATATATATATATAATTATATTTGAAAGGAACACATTGATTTTCAGTGCTATGCCAACCATTTACCATCTCCTTCATGTTTATTTCAGTTTCTCTAATTGTTTGTGTCCTTTTCTAAGAATTAAGAGGGGGACTGAGAGGCAGGCTTGTAATTTCCATTTCTTAATGGAATACATACATAAACAAGCAAGGCATTTTCTTTAATTACACTAGATTCATTCATTCCTACATTCATTCATTTGCCAAATTTAATCATCCACATTCATATCATTACTTGTATAAAAGTTATGCAATTACAGTGCTCAATCTAATGGATTATACATTGCAAGTGCATAATCAGTTTTTACATACCAGTTATTTTTTTTACATACCAGTTATCAGATCTGTATTGTAAGTGCTCTAGATAAGCTCTACAATGCACTCTGTCATGTGGCGCAACCTTTATTTAAATGCTGTATTGCTGTAATATAAAACTGTAGATGGTATCTTTATACTTCACAATTGATGTGCCTAAGGTTATTTTCCACCTGTGTGACAGCTGTTTCACAGGCTTTTTAATATCGAATTGATATAGAATGTTGTTTACTGGTAGTTTATTCTCTGAATCTGTTGGGTGGCATATTCTTCTGTCATTTTCAATTCAGAGTGAAAGTATTAAAAAAAATACTTCTAGACACTCCGCAATCATCTGCTTTTGCATTTCTGCTCCCCCCACACTTATTTATCTTTCTGTATTTTAAAGGTGCAATCTTTTTTGTTTCAAAAATGGAGTGGACTGCTGTGCGTTGCTAAGTAACGTACCGCTTGCACTGTTGTCAAAGCCATTTACATTTTTTTTTTTTTTTTTTTTAACAAAAAACCTGTGCCTGTGTAATGGGCAGTGCTGTGGGATGTTGGTAAGATGAAGTAGAAAGTTACATAATCTCAAATGCAGAAGAGCCTTTTTAAGACGTTTGCTTGCCGTGTGCGGTTCGCACCCAGCCTCTACCTCTGTTACCCGTGCAAACTCATTTTGTATCATCTATCATCAAACTGAAATTAAGTTGTTTCTCTCACTGTAGACGAGACGTGTCTTTATAGAGTGTAATCAGGGTGAACTAAGGCTGCTTTAAATGCACTGGTCTACATTTGCTGTTGCCTGATTCCACACTGGCAGCTTAATCCCTGCTGACGCTGAAGAGTGCAACACCCACTGTGTAGCTGAATTTATCCAGTTCCTCCCGAGTCCCGTCACACCGACACACTGTCTCAGCGGAAGATTCCCTTATAGCCAACCTTCCCTCAGCAGTCACCCAGAAGCTGCTAAAGGATCTGCCACGACTGGCAGTCGTTTACTCCAGGGAGTGTCGAGCAGCCTGCGCTGTGCTGCTGGTCTGTCGGGGATGGAGGAGCACCGGTAGGAAAGTGCTAATCCCTCTCTGACCCAGCCCAGCTGACAGGCAGAACGTTGTGTGGGAGGCTCTTTCCACAAGGATTAGGAGTTTAACCACCTGGAAACTGGATAAAAATGACGCGCTGCTTACATTTTGGGATGGAGAGAGAGTTCGGTCATATTGCAAGTGCACTGCACATTAAAAAATATAAATAGATATTTAATTTTAATGTTTTATTCTTTACCCCTCTCTTGCCGTCATTCAATGATTTCTGTTATTCCAATATTGAGATTCAATGATTATATATTTAATGATTATATATTTTGTTACTGGCTTGCTCACCCAGCATTGATGCCTGGCCATGTGTCTGTGGTTCCTGCTTCCAGAGAAATCCCATGACACCATGAACTTTGAACTGTGTTTACCATGCGATGGTATAGAATTGCCATTCAGAATAAATCTTATTAGAAAACATTAAAAAAAAAATTACTGTTAACATTTTGTCATGGGATGTTCATGGTGGTTTACAACACACAATTAGAGTTCTACTGTATAAGAAACTACTTCAAGCAGACAAACATTTCAACTGATATCTTCATCATAAAACTGTGGCGTCTTTTCGATTGATCTAAATTGTGCTGAAATTAAATTAGAACCAACCTGTCTATTTTACATGCTTTGAGACAAAAATACACCGGAGATTAGTTTCAAATAGTTTTACTTGAGAAAATAAGACATTTCATCCATTTATATTCTAAGTGAAAGAATTTTAATAAAGCTGCCAATCCATCTGCATTGGCTGCTTAATTCAACATGAAATCATTCAGAAGAAAAAAAAAACACACGACAAAAAGAAAACCTCACTCAATCAAATTGATGTATCTTTGTTCTTTGCTGTGAACAACATTAATTAAACAATGAAAACAAGACAGCTTCAAATTACTGACACTGAATTGAATATGCCAGCATGCAGAAATAAATGCTGATGATGAGCAAAAAACTTTATTAAGTACATGTCTCCAATACCAGACTGTGCAATTGAAGCTACAACCCCTCATAAAAGCATTTGTTATTATCCCCTGAAGAGATGCATATCCTCAGTAAAACTTAAGCGTGTGTCATCAGTGATACAGAGGAACTGCCTGTACGTGTGCAACACTTAACCAATTAACATTCAGCTTGGCGCTCAATAGGCAAGATCAGATACAGTAATCAGAATTCTAGGATAACTCTTTTACTTTAATCGTATTAACCAATTGGTATGGACTTTCTACAGCTCAAGTTATAAGTATCAGACTATATTTGGAGCCCGTATGTACAAATGTCACTCTTACATTTTTAAATATGCATACTTTTAAAATTACTTTTTAAGTAATGCAGCGAGCCCTAACTTTGATGGGTGGGGAGATATGTATGCATCCTTTTTGTTTTAGACGGTGGATTGTTTATGGATGAGCGTCTCATTAAGGTCTCGTTAGAACTGTGAAATCCTTGGCCATGTGCATTTCTATTGAAATTGATGAGCTGATTTGATTTTTATTGAATTAGACACCTCCCCCAGCTGTACAGCACAGCTCATTAACCTCGCTGGGTGAGTTGACATGTGACCCAGGTGCTGTGCTGCTCGTGCATTACAGCCTAAAACCAATGAGAGATGATGCCATTTTTGACCCATTGAAAAAATAGACAAACGTCTGTCTGTCCCCCATACAGTCTCTCATTTCTCCTACTGAACGCAAATACGACTTTGCGAGGTTTATGTGACCAAGTTTTTTTTTTTTTTTCTTCTTGTATTTTAATTATGTTTCTTCAAATTCTTTGGTTGTTGGTTTAAATCTTCTCATAACTTATTTGAATTTCCATGTCATTAGTTAAAGTGTATTTTTCTGTAGTTCTGCTTGCACCGGAGCAACAAATAAAAAAAAAAAAGAAAAAAGAAAAAAAAAGCCATAGTTTGTGTATAAAAGCTTTAGGAAAGCATTATGACACAGGTGTATGTTGAAGGAATAGTTTAATAAAGCATTCTATCACCATGGTAACGTAAAATATAGTATAATAATTCTGACCCTGCAAGGGTTATATCACTATTGATAATTCTGGTGCCCTATTTGTTTATTTTTAGTATTTGTTAAATGATGGTAAAAGGTCAGTTATCTCAGAGTGGTGATAGCGATGTTTGTGGCAGTGATGAGCCACTGGGGACTGGTAGAGGAGATTGACTGTACCAGCCTGACTCCCGCTAATTAGAGGTTTCACGCCTTGGGAAAAGGGAACAGTCTGCAGACGGGCACTCACAATCCAGCCCATATCCACAATCTGAGTGACTGACAAGGTGATAAAGCCCCCATTGCTGTGTATGTGTGCTAACCCCTTTATCTCAAAGAAACTACGGGATTCTACCAGGACCAAAAGAGTTTAGTTGAATGACCCAAACAGCAACATGGTTGACAAGGGTGGGGAGATGTCAGAGTTGAATGTCCCTGAACAAGCCTACATTTTAAAACATTCTTAAATATTCAAACCTGTTTTTAAAACTGTATTTACACTGTGTCTTTAAAAATGCTGTGTGAAAATATCTTTAATGATCTTGCAACAAATGGAAAGGGAAGGGGGGCTGACAGACTGAAAAGAGCACTGCATTGCTAATTTAAAGAGACCCACTGGACTGTATTAAACACCCCAGCAGGGGGGTTACCTCGTGTTCTCATTCACAGTGATGCCAATCCCTTAGCAACCTTTCAGAGCATTTTTTTAAAAGATGTTTTTCCTCTCTCTGTCACTGCATGGTGACGAATCAATGACAGGAAACCATCTGCCTTAGAGAGCAGCAAAAGAAGAGATTGCAATTATTTAATCACTAAAATATTTGGCAATAGAAACCCGTAGAAAGCACCAAACCTTTCGCAGCCATTCTCGCAGACTCTGTCCGCAGGGTTTAAAGTTCTGCAGTGTGGAGTAGTAGGGCAGCAGTGTGGAGTAGTGGTTAGGGCTCTGGACTCTTGACCGGAGGGTTGTGGGTTCAATCCCCAGTGGGGGACACTGCTGTTGTACCCTTGAGCAAGGTACTTTACCTAGATTGCTCCAGTAAAAACCCAACTGTATAAATGGGTAATTGTATGTAAAAATAATGTGATATCTGTATAATGTGAAATCTTGTAACAATTGTAAGTTGCCCTGGATAAGGGCGTCTGCTAAGAAATAAATAATAATAATAATAAAAGAACAGATACTAATGTCATTGGAAAAGGGTCATTTTCTTGACAGAAAAAGAGCAACGAAAGTAATGCATAAGCATTTCTAGTACCCCCTTGTAATGAGTAATGTTCTAATTTGCAGTTTTAGGAGTTATTTGAAACATTATACTGGGCTCACACTAACCCAGTGAAGTTTATTTAACTTGTAGGTTAATAATGCTTTTTTTCAAAGACCTATTTTAATAAAAGGGAAGTGATTTTTTTCTGGTAGCAAGACAACAGGTGGTTGTTATGACAACGGTCATCATACTGTAGCCACTGCCACTGTCGCCACCTGCTGTTTAAATTCAGCTCCGCAGCTAAAACAAAAACACTGAAGTGAAACGAGGAAGAGCCTGTTGCTTTCAACACAGAAACTCTATCCAAGCAAACTAAAGAAACATCTGCTCAAGACTTAATTTTTTTTGTATTCACTTTTTTTTGTCTAGACAAAGTGCAATAGCCTGTTTAAGTCTCCATCAAAAATCATACAGTCATGCAACTGTTGTATACATCACAGATAGATCAAATACATAACACAGCAGAGTTCTACAGTCAGTCATCCTTTTTTTTTAATAAATCTAAATGCATGGAAGTGTACGGTATCTATGCATTATGGAGTAGGGTACTCTTAAGTCAATTGCATTCAGGTGTAATCCGATGCCCATGTTTTCCAGCACGCTTGCAGAGCTTGGTGCACTTGATACAGTCTGGATCTAAACTGAATTGCAGAGCTTGGTGGCTTCATGTTATCTAGAGGTTTGTTCTGTGCGTGAAACACTTATTTAACACCTGCCCTCCTCTTTTGCCTATAGTGTAGAATCTGATGCCATTGCGGCTCACACATAGAGACATTGCACAGTTAATATAGAGAAACTGGATCCAAAATGTTGAAGCCAGGGACCCAGTTTCATTACCTGCTCTATTATTAAAAGCATCACATAGCAGTCAGCCTTGCTAAAAACATTTTCGTGTTCAAGCTATGAAAAGAAAAAGTCTTCCACTATGACTGGCAGTGTGTAACGCTGGCTGATCTACATGACAGCTGTCAGAAATAGTACACAGATAAGTGATGGGCGATGCCATTGTCAGAGCAAGACAAAAAAAACCACACACAACAAAGTGGTAACTGCTCCAGAGAGCGAATCCCATTTCAGCAATCTAAAGAAAAGCACATCTCTGCTATTACCCATTAAATACTTTCCCATTATGTCTGTAATCATTTGGAGTGCCAGTGTGACTCCAGCAACCATGCTTCATAATAAATCTGTATCAAAGCAGATGAAAAACAGCACCCACCTCCAACTTTATTACAAAACATTGAATCAGTTGGACCACTTTCTCTTTTGACATGTGACTCACAATACCTGCTGCATTTTGGCCATTCTGCTGTGCACACATTATTGTTTTTATCCATTTTATTTACATTTCTTTGTAATTTTGTGTTTTATCAATCTTTCTTATTATTATTTTTTTCTTCAATTGTTTTATTTGGATTTTTTATAGTTGTAATTGACTGATATTATTATCATTATTTATAGTTATTTTGAAATTTGTACTACTTCTTGATACAGAATACTGTTTAAACCGACGTGTAAAGAGCTTTGAGATACTGTGGTATGAAAGGAGCTGTGAGGGTTTGGAACCAACTCCCCAGTAATGTTGTTGAAGCTGACACCCTGGGATCCTTCAAGAAGCTGCTTGATGAGATTCTGGGATCAATAAGTTACTAACAACCAAATGAGCAAGATGGGCTGAATGGCCTCCTCTCGTTTGTAAACTTTCTAAAGTTCTTATGTTCTTAAATAAAATAAATTGAATTGAAATTGAATTACCATTTCAGGTGAACTCGCCATACTTTTCTGTGTGTTTCCAATGGCCATTACAGTCAGTTATTGTCCAAAAAAAAAAAAAAAGACAACTAAACTAAAGAAAAAGCAATTTAACAGTCAAGTTCCCTGCAGTTCTTCTTTTGAAAGAATTGGCCAAGATCCCCCGTTGCCAGGGTAGCATTGTTGTTTGCAGAGGCCAGGCTGTTGCAACCTTTAAGAAGCCATCCAATTTAATTCACCCACTCTAATTGACACTTAGCAGGGAATAGGTTTCCCCTTGTTTGAAAAACATAATTAACTTTTTTTAAGTGCCTTATTTTTTATCATTCCCTTAATGCATTAAGCACTTCATTATCTTTTGTATTCCCTCTTTTAATATATAGAAATTAATGAAACTGAGATTGCCGAATGAGTAGCAATATCTAACTGATTACTTATTATGTGCATTTATGTTTTTTTTTCTACAACTGAATCATAGGATGTCTGTCAGTTTGAATTCAAGTTACTCTATCTGTGATTGCTTGATAAGAACTCAGGACAGCTATCTGTTTGGTCAGAATGGCTATCCCATTTGGTATTGGAGTAAAAAGATTATAGAGACGGTTCATCTTCCTTTAAATTATACTCAGGAAAGTGGTTATACTTCATGTTGTCTTTCGTCACACTCTGTGATTTTCATTAATACAACATAAATCATTGATGATATGTGACTCATGACACAGTAAACTCAGCCCCTGAATGAATACAGATAACCTTATCTGTGCTCTCGGGGGTCCTGCAATACAACATGATCACTTTCCATTAGTTTGATCTTCTTTGTCTTTGTTTTCTTTGCTTTACACAGTGCTGTTTCCCCTGTACCCAAATCTCATTCTACCTCATTTTGAATAACTTTGCCAGTCCCGTTCTAATCAAAGTTTTGGAAAAGGTAACAGTTCTCATGTCAACGTTTTTGTCAACCTCTAGTTCTAATAAAAGCATGAAGGCAACACCATGATGCTGCTTATCTTGCATTAACAAGAGTGGATTCCATATTTACTCCATGGGTTTTGTCCCAGCACCTGTACAGTACACAACCAACACTGGAATAATGGCCATATCTTGACAGAAATCAATGTCACCAATATCATCCAGTCCTTTCAAGAAGCTTAGGTCAGCTAAGTAATTGTCTTGTTTTGAGGGCAATTGATGACATTTTTAGCTGATTACAACCGGAGCTGCTTCATCATCTCCTTCTAATAGATAGTGCAGGTCATTTCATTAACTGGCCTTGTTATGAAACCGGTGGATGCTACGTTGATCCTCAAATCTAAATGGGTTTCTTTGTAAAGGCTGTTTAACCACGTTGCTAATTGTCTTTTCGTAGAAATCAATGGATGGTGGCTCCTCAGTTCATTGAGTTGCTGGATTTCCATAGAAGAAGCCTATGCTGTTTTGCTAATTGTCTTGTTTTGATGGCAATGGATGTTGTGTTCCTCCCTTTTCAAAGAGACCTAGTATTGATCAATAATCTGGATTCTTTTGTTATTATCCTCAAGTACAATGGCGAGTCTACAAAGAGCAAAAATGGTCAAAAAACAACCAAAGACCTGATGGTCTTTGAGGTCCAGTAGACAAGACATTTTTGTTTTAAGGAAAAACTGTAGTGAAAAATGCATACCAAGAAGAAATGACATTTAGGGCTTGAAGCTTTTGGGTTTTATTTTTAAACTCATTTTGAGACGATTCTGTTTCCTAATTAAACTCAGAAAAAGCTGTTAATTACAAAACAATGTCATTTGTTTTTACCTTCATATCTTGACTGAGCCTGATTCTGTGACTAATTACATTAATTGCTCAGCCCTGATCCTAATTGCATTTCATTCTTGCAGTCGCCTAGTTTACTGTTGTGCTGTTGTTATTTTCACTCATTTAACAGAGTTGTCCTGACAGATATTCTTTTCAGCATAAAATACCCAGAACAGGGTGTAGACTAATAGCAAGTCCATCATTTAAAATCTCCTTGATTTATAGCAAAGAAAAACATTATCTTAAACCCAGTTTGTAATGAATAGTTTTCTCTTTATTAGGACGCAGAGACATCTTACTACTAATTAACATTTAAGGGAGGTAGAGATTTGGAAATAAAAACCAAAAAGTTCAAGCCCTAATCACAATTAACATTCAGGGCACATCTGGCGGTCTAAATACTACTTCTCGAGATACAGTAGACACTCAGTTATTCAAACCCATCTAGTGTCAAGTGTCCATGTGATATTTTATATAATATTTCATATTCCAAGTCTTTCCTTTTCTCCTTTCCATTTCATTGCAGGCAGTTGATGAGATGCAGATTTTTGCATCATCAATAATCAAATCAGTCCCACCTACTACACCTGAATGCTTTTCACCGCTGACACATGTTCATTTGCACTGTGGCTTGCAGCTTCAGTTAATTGCTGCACTTAACATGGTGCATTAAGTATGATGGAGGTGGGATTGATACAATTATTGATTGCGTAAAAAGCCTAGTGTGGTCAATGGATAATAGACAAGCTAAATGATCTTCAGGAATAGCAAGGATGTGATCAAAAACAAGAGCAAAAGCAAGATCATTATGCACATTTTTAAACACTACCAGTTATACTTATTAGAACAATGTAACATTCACAAACTTTGGAGCTGATACTGTATTTTATGGCAATACCAAACACACCCAGCAACACACAAACACACACATACGAGTACTTCATTTTTATACATACATACATACATACATACATACATGCATGTGACAAATATACTGCTTAAAAAGGGAACAAATTGCCTGTCAAATGGATTTGAAACTGGATCTAAGTACAAGAACATCAGGGATTCTAAGCTTTCTTATGCTTATTGCATGGCCAGTACTGTGAGAACAACAGCTCTAGCTCTCCCATATTAATTACTAGCTCCTGACAAGCTGTGCGGTGCTGCTGTCTGGCATGCAAGCTGCCGAGAGGCTCGCAGAGTTTCCCTAGCAGCGCATTTAGTCTTGGACAAGCCTGGCCTTCCGCAGTGGTCAGACTGTAAATGTTGTTCTCACTACAGCTTGCTATCAAACTTAGCCTCATTCATTCTTTACGTGATGCATTTAGTGCTTTGGAGAGATGCTGGAGACATTTCAGCATATTAGAGATTCCTAAACTATGACGGGGCCCCACAGTGAGCCCTGGCACCCTACTGGGTGGGCCTTTGAACACTGTGCATTGGGGTTTAAATGAACAAATACTTTTATGAAAGGTACCAGTACAAGGAACCTGTGGCATTCTTATTTGCCAGCAGGTGGTGATGCAGACATCAAAACTGTTGGGGGGACAGATTTTATACCAATGTTTTTATCTTGTAGCATTTCATAGCCACTGGCTGGACACTTAACAAATGTCACCTGCACTCAGTATCAATAATTCTATCCAAATTCATTTTGATAAACTAAATGTGTAAATTTCAAAGAATGCAACATAATCTGAAATGTAATATTTAAATATAATTTATTATCTTCATGAAATAATTTGATGTTGGCCCCAATAAGTTTGAATTCATAACATAATAATGAAAAAACAACACTGATCTATAACTTGTTTTATTTAGAGCATTTGTAATATAGAGTATATGGTGCAGTGCGTCATAATAATGCTGCATAAGTAAAAGCATTTCAGCGAGATCTTGTCAGGGTATTTTGTGACATGAAAAACAGTATAGCTAAATAGGAGCAAGGAAGAGTTTTCATTCAGATTTCAAATAGATCGCCAAAATGACTTATGCAACATTCTATACCAAAAAACACTAGAAAATATATGTGGGCATCATCAGAGGATCTGGGGCCCAAAGACCCTGTGTTCAGATTTAAACACTTTCATTCTAATCATTTTGTAATCATTTTACATTTTAGGTTTTGTATTCTCTCATACAAACTGTGCTTTAAGGTGGGGAGTAGCCAAGCAGCTGACTAGAACTAATGAATACCGTGGGTGTATTGTGCTTATTGTCCAGCAGTTGGTTAAGACTAATACACTGTCATTGAGAAATAATTAAATACTGGCAAATGCCTGCAGTGGTGTGTCTGGTACTTAATCAATGGATTTTGTGCCCCCTTAAGTAGCAGAATATTTTTAAAACTGTTTTAAAATGAAACAGTAAGCCTGCTATGAGGCAGATCACAGATCGTGACAGCCAGGCTGGGAGGTTACTGATGTCGATAACCATCTGATTCACATGGTCAGCATGACAAAGATGACCTGGATCAATACTCCCTGGCTGTACTGATAAACGTGCTCAAAGCTCTTACGATGCAGTATTACGTTTCCAATAAAGCACTGGAAGTGCAATTGACAAGAGGCAGTATAATCTAGATGATTCTGTCGGTGTCCACTGGGCAGGCTCAACATTTAAGAGTCTGGTTTGGCAGGTTTGAAGATGTGTTGCTGGTCATTGGTTTCAGGAATTAAAATAGCCAGGCTTGAAAAAGCCAGTACAACCATTGGCCTTCTTTTAATTGGCTGTCTAACAGATACATAGATTTATCAGGAAACAGCACAGAATTTAGAATGTGGGTGAAGTAAATAGGATTCTGTGAAGGCTCGTAAACCTTGTAACATTCAGCCTTTCTGACACAGAGTTCAGTTCAGTACCAAGAAACAGCAATCAGCAATAAAATAGCATTGAATCTGCAGGGAATGTTCCATCAACTGCATCAAGTTATGTGCAGATATATAACAACATTTATTAATTAGAATGTCTTTTTTTTTTTTTTTTTTTTTTACATTTTGAAGTTTCAGCTTTTAAAATCTGTTTTCCTATCTTATTAGCTCTATTAATATAATCACTGGCCCCCTTTCCTCTTCCATTGAGGATCTTTTGGTGTTTGCATTTAAAGTTAATAAGGGAACCATTATCAGACTATTAATAATGTTAATAAACCAAATAAAAAGCATTGGTTAGCAGGTCTACATTTTGAAACAGTGCTTACAGAGTTCTGTTTTCTGTGTTCTGTGCATAATCTAGCTGGTTGCCAAGCCCTGCTTGTTGCACAGCTCACAATTTCAGCTCTCAATAGTCACTCTAATCCAGGCATTACTCATCTTTAGTGGATTTGTTTCAGCCCTAGCCTGGTCCTGTGTTGGCTCACGGTTGCTAGGGACGAGGGCTCTGATTTCCAGAGCTGTTTTTTTTTATTCTGGTTTTTCTCACCCTGTCGCCTACATTCCTCTTCTGCCAGCTTCTTTTTCTTCACATCTTGCCTTCAGAACCAAATCTTCAAAATCTCCTTTCTGCTTCTGTCCTTTGACAATTCAATAATGCTTGTTTTGACATCTCCCGACACCTCAATCTAAAGCTTTAAGCACGTAGAATCCTGACCACTTAAACGCGTGTGCGGGTCATCTCCTCCCCTATTGATTCTTTTTAGTGTGTCTAGTAATCCTCCAGATGGTGTATTTATTGGGATTAACCTGCTGTAAACCATTCTAAATTATTTTAAGCTTTGCTGTTTCTTTTTTATTTCTTTGCTACATGTCAATCCTGAGTATTTTTTGCAGAATTCTCAGTTCAGATGGAGAATACTAAAGATCAATTTTAAGTGCAGAAATGTTTCCATTTTCCTAGAAGGGGCAATTGAACTGGTTACATCATTAAAAGGGATTTAAAGGTTTAAAGTCATGATGAACTAAATATAAGATAGCTGATTCTGGGCTATTAGAGAAATAATATATGTGCAATAGGTGCAAATAACCTACAACATGTCATTCTCATTCTCTTTTATTAGATTACATTTGAGCTCATAAATGACCAAGGAACACACATGTTAACTTAATCACATCATATCAGCTAGCCAATCAGAGCTCTGGATTTCACATGATGGAAAATGTAATACACCAAAATGTTATATCACAAAGACATGTATTGCTAACCTGGTTGCTAAGCAAGTAGCTGGGCAGCTATTCTTACCAAATGGCCCTCATGGACAATGCAGTGGCACTACAAAGGCAATGCATTGGTTCAGTGCAATGATAGCACAAGGGAAATATTTCACAGAACCCAGTCGTCAATTACGGTACATCCATTCTTTAGACGCAGAGGCTGCCGATAATACAACCATGTGAATTGAAAATTTCCCATTGCCAGGGTGGATGAAGAATTTCTTAGTGAGGCAGTAAGTAATTCTGACTTGACGGTCGAGTCTTTTCTATTCTGGGAATATTCTAGCTCTGAGTCAGGTGGGTAGATGGAGTTCCCATGCATTCTGGAGTCTTATTGTCAACATGCAGTTTAAATTGGGTTTCATAGTTGTACAGTAGAAGTGCGATATACAGTAGAAGTGCGATATACCGAAAGCAATGTAGTGACTGTCAAGACTATAGTACACATTCAAGCGGTTTATGAATACAGTGCTTAATGTGGTACCAGCCTTGGCATCATTGTAGAAATATGTGTGTGTGTGTGTATATATATATATATATATATATATATATATATATATATATATATATATGTAACAAATTACACAAGATCCTTTACATTCTTTTTATTCAGATAACAGATCTAAAAATGTAGGAACAAGGTCGCCAAGAAAATCACACAGATACATTTTAGCAGACGTTTGTTTATTGTAAACTTCCAATAGCAACACCTGGTTTAAAACGGGACTTGTATAATAAGACAATAATTCCATTCACCTATTAACAGGTAGCAAGATTTCAAGCAGTTAAACAAGGTTCACATTAATTAGGCCATGGATTAAATACAAATGCAAAATGCAAATGCAACAATTAAATGCAAATGCAACAATGCTGCTACCCAGCAATAAAGTGGAGATACACATTGAAAGACACGGTAAAACTGTCATAATAAAAACAATACCACAGTACAAAAGTACAAATACCCACACCACACACACAATGCCCGTGCAGGGGAGGGAACACACAGAGAGAGCAAGAGAGAAACCAGCATCACAATATAGTCTACTCTGTACACATCTTAAACTCCAATCGACTACTAAACAGGCTAAAAACACTTGAACCATTCGCGCTCATTATTCAACACCAGCATACAGTCAGCCCAATACTTATTGTCGAGATGCTCCATTTATTAGTCTGTTTCAATCTCTCTCACTCATCGTTCCACACTCCAAACACTGCGTTCCCACTCCTGCACAGACATACTAACCCCAGGATGGCCATCCCGTTTCTACTAACATGTGCTTTTTATATTCAGGTGCGTAAATTGATCAATAATTCAATTACTAGGTGCTCAACAGGGAAAAATTAGGGAAGCGGGTGGAGAAGTCAACATAACGTGATAGAAATCAAGTATCAAAAAGTGTCAGACAACACAAAATGTGCACTAATCAAATCATAAAATCATTTTATACAAAATATATATATATATATATATATATATATATATATATATATATATATATATATATAATTTGAAAAAGGAAAACTGTGTACCAGAAGGAGCAAAATCAAAAGTTAAAGATAATGTTGTTGCATCAGTCTTCACGAGGCCCAGGTACAGGTTTAAATACCTCAGCCCAATGTACCAAAAGAGGTCAATTGTAGAGTTTTAGGCCATCGGTATTAAGATCTGACGCTATTTAGATCATTAAGGTAGACCTGTTTATGTTCCGTGAAGATGCTGCATGATGGCCAAAACACTTAAACTGAAGGAAGGGAATCCAGTGGCTGCCATTTTGAAACTTTGAAATATGTCCTGCAAGGTCTCAGTTTGTAACCATCTTGTTGGTTGTCTCTAAAAGTAACAAAGTGATGATGGTGCTTCCTAATGAGAGTATTTAATAACCGCCATGGGTTTGAGGGAGCATGTCACTCCAGACGAGTGGCCCTGCTTTTAACCTTCCAGTCCAATGACCTTTGTTTGCTATTGATTGTTTGGATTATAAAAAGATCAATATATCTTTACAGACATTACCATTTTTACACTTGAGTGCCCATCTCAAATACGGCTCTTCAGATCAAGGTGTCAATCATAATGTAATGGCACTGGGGGAGGGTTATGCAGTTCCAACACACTTAGGCTGTCTCGACCACAGACTTTAATGTAGGCTTCAGTGTGCATTTTGAGGCCATTAATTCCCAAAGCAAGCTTTCAAAGAACAAAGAAAACAAGGAGTAATATGCCATTTTGAGGTTATGGTTAGTATGGAAACCTGCTGAAATCTCTAAATCAGAAGTGCTGTAGAGCTGTGCACAGGTGTTAAAAAAAGACTGCTATTGTATAGTACATATTGTGCTATGCATTTGGTCATACCTCAGTCACACACTCAGGTGGATAGTAATGAAACTCATAGTAAACTCTAATGGCTCCATCTGCTATGCAGCAGGAGTTTTATCTATTTATGTGACAGCAGTTGCAGTTCTGGGATACAATTTCATTCCTATCTTGATTTTATAATTGTTTTGAATGGAAGTTTACATTACAATCTTTTTTCAGAATCAAACTTTATTAACAAGTTTAGTAGTGTACATAAATATAATATAGGAGTAAAACAACGATCATAGCAAGTACAATTTATATAATGATTTAATCAACAACAACAAAAAAGAAAATATATGCATATATCAAAAAGAAATCATTTATCAAAAATAAATAACTCACCAGTTCCTAAGAAACAGATACTAACATGTTTTGTTCAGATATCTCATCAATCTTATAGACGAAAGGTCATATCTAAGATATTTCTATTAAAAAGGCTTTATTTTGGGGTGCTTGAGAGGAGTTGGGGTTTGGGTGTTTGAGAGGAGTTGGGGTTTGGGTGCTTGAGAGGAGTTGGGGTTTGGGTTCTTGAGAGGAGTTGGGGTTTGGGTGTTTGAGAGGAGTTGGGGTTTGGGTGCTTGAGAGGAGTTGGGGTTTGGGTGTTTGAGAGGAGTTGGGGTTTGGGTGCTTGAGAGGAGTTGGGGTTTGGGTGTTTGAGAGGAGTTGGGGTTTGGGTGCTTGAGAGGAGTTGGGGTTTGGGTCCTTGAGAGGAGTTGGGGTTTGGGTCCTTGAGAGGAGTTGGGGTTTGGGTCCTTGAGAGGAGTTGGGGTTTGGGTCCTTGAGAGGAGTTGGGGTTTGGGTGCTTGAGAGGAGTTGGGGTTTGGGTTCTTGAGAGGAGTTGGGGTTTGGGTGTTTGAGAGGAGTTGGGGTTTGGGTGCTTGAGAGGAGTTGGGGTTTGGGTGCTTGAGAGGAGTTGGGGTTTGGGTGCTTGAGAGGAGTTGGGGTTTGGGTGCTTGAGAGGAGTTGGGGTTTGGGTTCTTGAGAGGAGTTGGGGTTTGGGTGTTTGAGAGGAGTTGGGGTTTGGGTGTTTGAGAGGAGTTGGGGTTTGGGTGTTTGAGAGGAGTTGGGGTTTGGGTGCTTGAGAGGAGTTGGGGTTTGGGTGTTTGAGAGGAGTTGGGGTTTGGGTGCTTGAGAGGAGTTGGGGTTTGGGGTGTTTGAGAGGAGTTGGGGTTTGGGTGCTTGAGAGGAGTTGGGGTTTGGGTGTTTGAGAGGAGTTGGGGTTTGGGTGTTTGAGAGGAGTTGGGGTTTGGGTGCTTGAGAGGAGTTGGGGTTTGGGTTCTTGAGAGGAGTTGGGGTTTGGGTGTTTGAGAGGAGTTGGGGTTTGGGTGCTTGAGAGGAGTTGGGGTTTGGGTGCTTGAGAGGAGTTGGGGTTTGGGTGTTTGAGAGGAGTTGGGGTTTGGGTGCTTGAGAGGAGTTGGGGTTTGGGTGTTTGAGAGGAGTTGGGGTTTGGGTGTTTGAGAGGAGTTGGGGTTTGGGTGCTTGAGAGGAGTTGGGGTTTGGGTGCTTGAGAGGAGTTGGGGTTTGGGTGCTTGAGAGGAGTTGGGGTTTGGGTGTTTGAGAGGAGTTGGGGTTTGGGTGTTTGAGAGGAGTTGGGGTTTGGGTGCTTGAGAGGAGTTGGGGTTTGGGTGTTTGAGAGGAGTTGGGGTTTGGGTGCTTGAGAGGAGTTGGGGTTTGGGTTCTTGAGAGGAGTTGGGGTTTGGGTGCTTGAGAGGAGTTGGGGTTTGGGTGCTTGAGAGGAGTTGGGGTTTGGGTGTTTGAGAGGAGTTGGGGTTTGGGTGCTTGAGAGGAGTTGGGGTTTGGGTGCTTGAGAGGAGTTGGGGTTTGGGTTCTTGAGAGGAGTTGGGGTTTGGGTGTTTGAGAGGAGTTGGGGTTTGGGTGTTTGAGAGGAGTTGGGGTTTGGGTGTTTGAGAGGAGTTGGGGTTTGGGTGCTTGAGAGGAGTTGGGGTTTGGGTGTTTGAGAGGAGTTGGGGTTTGGGTGTTTGAGAGGAGTTGGGGTTTGGGTGTTTGAGAGGAGTTGGGGTTTGGGTGTTTGAGAGGAGTTGGGGTTTGGGTGCTTGAGAGGAGTTGGGGTTTGGGTGCTTGAGAGGAGTTGGGGTTTGGGTTCTTGAGAGGAGTTGGGGTTTGGGTGTTTGAGAGGAGTTGGGGTTTGGGTGTTTGAGAGGAGTTGGGGTTTGGGTTCTTGAGAGGAGTTGGGGTTTGGGTGTTTGAGAGGAGTTGGGGTTTGGGTGTTTGAGAGGAGTTGGGGTTTGGGTGTTTGAGAGGAGTTGGGGTTTGGGTGCTTGAGAGGAGTTGGGGTTTGGGTTCTTGAGAGGAGTTGGGGTTTGGGTGTTTGAGAGGAGTTGGGGTTTGGGTGCTTGAGAGGAGTTGGGGTTTGGGTGTTTGAGAGGAGTTGGGGTTTGGGTGCTTGAGAGGAGTTGGGGTTTGGGTTCTTGAGAGGAGTTGGGGTTTGGGTGTTTGAGAGGAGTTGGGGTTTGGGTGTTTGAGAGGAGTTGGGGTTTGGGTTCTTGAGAGGAGTTGGGGTTTGGGTGTTTGAGAGGAGTTGGGGTTTGGGTGTTTGAGAGGAGTTGGGGTTTGGGTGTTTGAGAGGAGTTGGGGTTTGGGTGCTTGAGAGGAGTTGGGGTTTGGGTGTTTGAGAGGAGTTGGGGTTTGGGTGTTTGAGAGGAGTTGGGGTTTGGGTGTTTGAGAGGAGTTGGGGTTTGGGTGTTTGAGAGGAGTTGGGGTTTGGGTGCTTGAGAGGAGTTGGGGTTTGGGTGTTTGAGAGGAGTTGGGGTTTGGGTGCTTGAGAGGAGTTGGGGTTTGGGTGTTTGAGAGGAGTGCTGGTGAGTTATTTTTGTTCCTGTAAAAAGTGGTAGAAAGTGGTCAGTGAAGGCGAATGCCCAGCCTGACAACAGAATTGCTTTTGTTTAACCTTTTATTTTGGCCCTTGTGTCGGTTACTTTGTTCCTGGCTGTTTGGTTCATTGTGTTTGTGATTTGTTTTGTTTTGCTCTGCGAGCAATGTGTTTGATTTGCTTTTGTTAAATAAATGTGCACCCCAGCGCTTAAACCTGCAGTTACTGTCTCTGAATCTCTCTAACCCTTGACTATCCTGTCACAATGGTGTATAGCGGTTTATAATTTTGAATTGAACGGAGCGAAACCTAGCATTGATGGAGCAAATTGTAACATTAGAATTGATATGGTGCCAAGCTTCTTGACAGATTTCCACCTGGATATCTTTGTCCCATTTATTTTTAGTAGTGTCATTTTTTTATGTTGGACTTCATTAACTTAAATTTGTAAAAAACTGAAGCAAATTTCTGAGTTGATTTAATATTGAAGATAAGATTCAATTTGTGTTACATTTGGTTCAATGAAACTTGGGGCCCATACCTTTCAATGATTTAAGAGCAAGTTTTCATTTTCTATAAATTCTTGTATTTTCTTGTGTCAAACCCAGATTATTTTTAACCATTCTATAAGATCCAAATGGGCCTTTATAAAACAAGTCACCATAACAATGAATTCCTGCATTATCCCATCACTCTTCATAGAGCATTATCTTATTGTACAACAATTTAGGATTATACCATACATATGAATAGTAATACAATGGTTTGGAATCATTTGAAATAGATGTCAAGATGGAGAAAATTTGATGTCCAAGTTTAAATATGTACATATATGTAAGAGGAGGTGGGGAGCTATGAAATAATATTGTTCTGAGAGAAACGGGAGGTGCCAAATCTTGCAAGATACAGAGCCATAAATGACGGTTGGGGTTAGAAGTTGAAAACCAAAATCTTAATTATTGAAAGTGATAGGCCACATAATAATTCTTAGTATTAGGTAACAATACTCCCCCTCTATCAAGTTGATAATTTCAGATGAGCATTTTTTCTGTTCCATATAAAATCAGAGTATAGACATAGTGTATGCTATCATAGGGTGTATCATCACTGGCCAGCAGGTCTAAATGTGGCAGAGAGACACAGCACTGCACCTGGCTGCCAAGCTGGTCTTTGAGAGGAATGAGGGACTTAATTCTTGAGCGTGATGAAATAGTGGCCAGCATCAGAGACACATCAAAAAGCAGTAATTTTGCAGGGGAAAGCTATAAAGTTTAAGTGGAAAATAAATATTGGCCAAGTTCTTAAGCCATCAGCGTGATGCTTGGCAGCCGACCTGAGACTCTGTGGTTGCTTGTTCATCTGGTGCCCGGATTACAGACCTTTAAGAAGAAAAGGAAGAGGGTCAAATAAATTGTTTAATTAGGCTGCAGGTTAAATGCACTCACTGCAGTGTCACTGCACTGGAGTAACTCAGAAGCGCATGTTGAGATCCTTGTGACAACATTGGAGTTTAAAAAGTTACTGGGTTCTATTATAATGATCTAAACATTGTGAATCTAAGTTCTGCCTCCCTTTATTAAACCAGCTGGGACATTCCTCCAGGGGTGATTTATTAACCCTGTTGAAATGAGGTCTGTGAAAAATACTGCTCAGCTCGTTCAAATATACTCCGCTGCATTAAAACTGCTTTGCATTTTTAAAGATTATATTTTTATCGTCCAATAAAGAAAAGAAAGCAAACTTAATAAATAAAAACACAGGTCTAGGACTATTCTGGATTCTTCTTCTTAACTTCTACTTTCCTTTTAAGGTCTTTGATGCAGTGATTATACATGTCTCCCGCTTGTGGGCACTAATGTGCAAAGTTAATAAAACCAGTATTAGATTATATACGCTACCCACTGTCACACATTATCAAAGCATAAGCTGTATCAACACCTCTGTGTGTGTGTGTGTGTGTGTTCCTGTATGTGCATTTATGGTGTCGTCCTAATGTTCTCAGGGTGCCTTAAGTAGCAAATGAAGGCAAATCCGACTCACACATTTATAATCACAGTAATAAGTCTTACTAATGGCAGCTCATGCTTTCTTCAGAGAGACCAGATCATCAGTAATCTACAGCTAAATCATCCTCATACCACTCAAGTATATTAGCTTAATTAGCTCTGCAGCTGTAGACAGTGGAAACTTTTCTTTGCCTTTAGTTTTGAAGCCGCGTTTGCAGCATGATCCATTGCAGGAGGGACAGCGCTTTGTAATTACTACCTGGCAGATTGTTTGGTCGTTATTTTTTTTCTTTAAACCTTTTGTTTAATATGCCAACAACATGTTCTAAAAAGCAATATATATATATATATATATATATATATATATATATATATATATATATATATACATATATATATATATATATATATATATATATATATATATATATATACTGTGTATATATATATATATATATATATATATATATATATACTGTATACGTGTGTGTGTGCGTGTGTGTGTGTGTGTGTGTGTGCACCATCTCCGGGTGGCAGTGATTTTTAGCTGTAATATTTACAAGATGGTTGTAAAGACTGCTGTGGACGGCAAGCACCATGTATCAGATAGGGGCAGGTTTTGTTGCCTTACCTGCTTAATATTGCTGCTGTGTGTCTAACAGAGGGTTTCCATCATTGCGATAACATCAAAAAAAAAAGCAGACACAACTGTAAATCTTTCAAATCAGTCAGGAATGATTTTACTTTTGAGCACTGATTTAAAAGGTATATTTGTTGCCATATTTTTTAATTTAATAAACAAGCACTTGCTATAGGTTGCATCAAAACATGAAGGCGTTGCAAGATCTTCTTTTTCCCTGTGGCTTACTGAAATCCTGTTAAGTACATACTGTGTTATAAAGCCCCGTAAAACCCTTGGCTACAGCGCATTCCCTTGCAGACTCACAGGGTTTTAAATCTGATCCCATTCTGGTTAGAAATCTCGCATCTATTGGGTTAAGTTCAAGGGCAATTATTTGGTTGGAATCCTGCTTTACGCTAACTCAGCTGTCCTTGTCCTTAAATGGGCATTACAACACTCTGCTGAAAATGGATGTAGGCAAAACCCCAGGGAGCTATTTCAGGCCCTTTATTATTTAACACCTTTGTGAATGGTATTTCGAGGATGAAGGATGGTGCATTATCTGCGCACTGATGATCCGATAATGCGTTCGAGATGAGGGCATGCTGGCAGAGATGAGGAGCAGCCATACGGGGTGATTTGAAGAGATTGCAAAAACTGGTTTTGATATCAATACAGGTGTGATTAATGATACAAGGACCCGCCTCTGTGGTTCTCAGTTGTTGATGGTGCACCGAATGAAACGGGTTGGATTCTAATCTTGCGGGAATGTGCCTTGTTAACATTTTCTTATTTGTGGAAATGTAGCAGATTATTCTACAGTGTATTTTTTTGTTTAATCACACCATCGAAAACATTAGAAGTTGTTGGAGAAGGAGATACCACTCAAATACTTTTCTTTTTTTCTGAATTTTGGCAGGGATGCCTCGTCATACATGTGTAATATGTGTGAATTTCACCTAAATGGGTTATTGCTTCATTTCCATCATACTTGGCACTGTAGATTGCTGTTTTTAATAGTATTATATAGATATTTAAGCAGGTTAGATTCCCCCAGGTCCACTCGTTTCCAGGGAGTGAGGAGCCTTGTGTGAGAGCTGGGGCTCTTTAGTAGGGCCAGAATTATACAGCCTCTGCCCATAGTGGATGCAAGAAATATATCATTAAATGAAATGGCATTTATTCTTTTCTTTGCCTGACATTGTACTTGCATTGCACATACTTGTTGTGTATTTAAATACGAATGTCATTTATAATGATTGTCTCCTATCCCCCTGGGATTCGCTCATGAAATCAGATGATGTATCTCACTGAGGCTTTTCCCAGACTGTAAACAATTAAGTAAATTGCATTGTGCATCAATAATGAAGAATGTCATGGCCACAGTTTAAAGAATGATTTTCACTCTGTCTCAATTTTGGCCTAGCAGACTGCTGTAGATCTGCTTTGTCATCTCTTATTGATTATAGAGGGTTACATCATTATGATCTCACAGATTTAAATTTTGCGCCAAGCCAAAAAATCCATAGTCATGGTTATGCTTTTAACTGCGAGTGTTGTAAACTAAATGGGGAATTAATTCCTGTAGCAGGCTCCAGCCTTTATGAACAAGCAGGGACTGCACAATCAAGTGACACTTGATAGATACAGGAGTGCTCAAATTCATCAGCTTGGTGGCTCCCTGCATTGACAATAAGATTCAAAGCCTTAGAGCTTTCAGGTTCAGTTCTGTATTGTGTGAACATTTGAGGAGTTTTCATACTTATGAGACATCTGTAATTTTACGAACACGTTCTCATAAAGGCAGTGTATTAAATTACACAAACAAAACAGGCTGATTAAAATCCCCCATGCACAAGCTAAATTAATTCAAGTCCTTGTAAATAGGGACAGCAAATTAGCTGTTGATTGATCTTGTGATCCATGTACTCAAGATGGATCGTTGAAAGGCAAACTCATCACTACATGTAGAATGACTGCCAGGAAATCTTCAGTTAGACTAAATGGCATTGCGTCTTATAACTGTAAAATTTAGAATGGCATTAAGTCACCAGACGGGTTATATTCACACAGACACAAAGTAGTCCATGAGGAGCACAAGGATGACACACAAGACTGCCCACAATCAATCAATCAATCAGTCAATCAGTCTTTATTTTATATAGCGCCTTTCATAGTGGACCACCATCACAAAGCGCTTTACAATATGCAGTAACAGCAAGAAAATCCATAACACTTTAAATACAGAAAAATGCATAATACATGATGCAGTAAAAAACAATGCATAATACATTAAATACAGTGAAAAATGCATACTATATGATATAGCAGCATAATACATGAAATAGTAGCAAAAACACAGCAGCTAATAGCAGATATCAGGCTTAAAGAGCATGGAAAGCAAGAGAGAACAGGTGGGTCTTGAGAGTTGATTTAAAGCAAGCGACGGTGGGAGCATCACACACCAAAGCTGGGAGAGAGTTCCAAAGAGTCGGAGCCATGAAGCTGGGTTCCGTTGAGGACCATTCCATGGCTAAATTACTTTGAGCGACGACAAAGCTGTATGTTTGGGGCCTCAGCTCCTTCAGCATTTTGTCTCTAAGTGATATTAACACTCAAGTTAATTAACCAAGTGATATGGCCTTAACAGCGCCACCTATGGGTATTTTTTTATACCTAACAATGAATTTGATTTATTTCCTTAATCCTAACTGGATCCATCCTGTTTAAATAGACACTGTCTTTGCACAGCTTGTTTTATGTGCTGTTGATTATTACTAGTTTATCAAAGCGCAAATGTCTTTTTTTGAGGGGATTTTGTTTTTCTTGAAGCAGAAGCTATTCTTTGATTTTTTTTTGTAATTAAGCACATAATTGGCACATTACAAACATATCAAGTACGAATTATCTCACATTTAACAAAATATAATCCTGAATTAACCTGTATTAACCACATCCAATGTAACACAATTGGTTTCATTAGGAGAGTGCAATTATTATTTTATTGCAGAACTTAGGGAATTAATTTATTCCTAATTAATAATTGATAAAAGCCAAATTAGTCATTTCAGGGGCATCTTGTCATCAGTTAGACTTGTAAAGGATTAACACTTTGTTGAGTAGCAGTATGTTTTTTTTATATACATATTTTTTTTGTTTGGATGCTTTTAGTGTTCAGGCCCTAGACACACAGGACAAGTGGTATTCTAAAAAAAAACGAAAAAAAAACTTTTAAATATTTATAAGGTGCAGTCATTTAAAAATAGTTGAAATTATCTGGCCTGTATCCCTGAAACAAGTAATCACTATACCAAAAGCACCATTTTAAAAATGGTCCTGTTTCAATTGATTTTCCCTCCTGAGATATGTAGAGCTTGATAACCAGAATTACCTCCCACAATTGCAGCTAAACATGCAGATAGCAAATTACAGTACAGATTTAGAAAAACAATCAAGGGTCATATTAAGAGTTGTTACCAATGCAAACCACTTTTATTCTGTGTTTGGCATAACAGAATGCAGGATACCTACAGGGAAACCCAACCGCTATTGACGAATACATCATTAGGTTTTAATACATTTTTTTTTCCCACAATAACAGCAACAGTAGCAAACATATATCAAGAAATCATATTTTAGCACATAATATTGAACACGATTGTGGGCCTCTGCAACCTAAGAAAAAAAAAAAAAACATTTATAAACAGGGAAAATAAAAATCCTATTGCTGTCTGTCTGTCTGAATGATTATGCTGAGCCACCTAGCCCCTAGCCCGCGATCAGGTAATAAAAAAGGCATGCGAGAGAGAAGCTGGTCTGGGAGACACTGAGCAGGCTCATCAAGGCGTCTGTTTTTTCAGATGGCCTGTTTGGTCTGACCCAGCGGGGAGCAGAGACCTGGCGGGAGGGGATTCGTGCCGAGCCAGCTGTCGACGGCAGTAGGGTAGAGTGGCTCTCCGCGCAGCCAGAGATTCAGGTGGTGTGCATCCCCGAACCCACAGAGGCTGCAGATTCATTTGGGGTCCATTTAACTCATCAACTTGAAGTGCTAGACCCAGATGTTTCCGCGAGCCATATGCTGGCCATTGTATGTGAACCTGGTTAAGGTGGTTAATGTGATAACCATCTGATCAAAGCAGCAAAAGATTAAAAACCATAATCTAACTGTACAAACAAATAATTCTTCAGTATATATATATATGCTACTCTTTATTCTACTATTCTATACTAGCTAATTTGCACCTTAGCTTACCAAACATGCTTTTTAATGGTCCTTGTGATACTACAAAAAGCTTTGGAAATGGCTTAAGAGTTACTGTAGCTTTAATGTTTTAACGCAAGCCGCACAGTACACTGCAGCGTGCTGGTTGAGGTTATAGAGGGAGTGCGGTGACAGAGCGGCAGACACAGTGTGTATGGGTGTAGCAGATTGGTTGATTCATGAACATGCAACATCTCATTCAAATACAAGGTAAACAACAAGGAGTAAGTCACTTCAAACCACACTGTCTTAGTTGTGTACTGTCCTCTTACTTTCTTATGAGCAGCATTTCAGTTGCAGTTGGGAACGTAGTCTTGATCAGTCAAATTGTCTTTGGTTAAGCACCAGCATCTTCTAGAGCACTGCTGTGCATTGCCAGTACATCCAAAGAGGCAGATCACAAGCTGGTGCTGGCTCTTACTCTATAAAGGCACTTTGACTGATATAACCTAAGGTACTGTACATGTAAATATAGCAGGCAACTAAAACTGAACTGAAGTGAAAGCACCTTAACGGATCAACACTGAGTAATTGTAATGAGACCCTCTTAGAACAATAGCAAACATTATAAAAAGTGTGTGGGACAGTAACAAAAAAGATAAGCTACTTCCTCTTTAACATTGCCCCAAATTAAAGCTATATTTGAATGTTCTCAGGCCTGACAAATATAGTTCATTATGAGTTTTGTGATTTAGAGAAATGTCCGCTCTGGGTTGCATTTTACTTGTGACCTGAACTGGAACCCAGGCCTCCAGATGTGAAAGATACAAGAGGCTAGTGAATTAGCCTAGCTCTGATACCCAGGCCCTTGCACAGCAGAGACTGAAGATATTGATTTAATATGTGGATTGAGAGATCAAGCGAGGATAGGGTTACAAAATATGCCCACTTGCAACTACAAGCTAGAATAGATTTAAAACAGGATCCTTGTTCAGATTGAAAACATGCTGTAGCTGTGTCCAACTAAAAAACAGGTGGATTGCTATTGGCAGGCACAAATGAGCACACTGTCCAGCCACACTCTCAATTCCCTTAAGGCAATACATTGCTAAAGCCATGCTTAAAAAGTGAGCTTAAATGTCAGTGTACTGGGGTTTGAGATCAGGGGTGTGTCAATAGGTAACACAGCAATAACGATCAATGATGTAGCACGGAACAGAAAAGACAGAGCACTTGTTGTTAGTTTTTTTTTTTTTTGCTCTTCCTGCGGTGATATAGAGAACACACACCTGATTTCAAACCCCAGTGCACTAGAGCGGCCATTTTGAAAAGACCTTTGAAACCGACTTTAAAGTTATAGGTGTAAAAAGTTGTCAGGATGTTAACAGTGAAAAGAAAAAATACCGGTACATTATTTAAACATTTGTAGCAACACGTGGGGACGTGGGGATGTGTAACGCTATATTTTTCGGAACTCCACTACTTACTCTTGAAGCAACTTCCTTATATTCCCCTTGATTTATACATAATGCCTTCTATACCATACTATACTGTTTGTTCCAGCAAGCTGTCTCACACGGTGGGATGCTTTGCACGGTTGACAACTAGCACTAGAATGCCATATCCGAATGATGTCCATTGGAAATTTGTTTCAGTTTAGTGTTTCGTTTAGCTGTCTTGCATTATTTTTGTGTCACTCTGAAGACAATATTGACCTTTGTGGCACGCTAGGTCTGTGAGTTATTTTTTGTTCCACATTTGGTTTAAGCAATTCATTGTGGTTTTAATGCATTTGCAGAGGGAGATTGAAAGTTGATACTGTAATCGTTTAATCTCGGCAGCCCTCATTGTGCTGAAGACCAGGATATATGAAGACAATCACACAGCCTCGCAGGAAGACACATGATGTATAATAACAATCAAAAGGCCCTAAATATATGAAAGATTTTTTTTCTGTGCAGCTATTCCAGCTCCCAATCTATCCACACTGTATCCTTGATGCTTGAAAGCAGCTATACTTGATAGATGGGCTGATCTCGTTTCCATAGAAGCCCTGCACTATGAATTAATTAGCCACGGTAAATTGAATTACCAAGCCTGTCATTTTGACCTGTGTTTTGATTCACCTGGTCACTAGGATTAACCCTGTGATATAAACAGCGAGAAATACAAATGCAATCACCGTTTACATCTTTACAAAGGCCTTTTGTCTACCACGGTTATGGAAACCAGCTGTCAATTTGCACTTCAGTGTATTGATGGTTGTAAGAGTGTAAAATGTTGGGAGATGCTAATTCCTATTGTTTAAAACATGGCTGGTGTTTAAGTCGCCACAGTTTGAAATATAAAAATAGTGCCTATGGTCTTTATTCATGTCCACAAACCCATTTAATAAGAGATTGTACCTCCTACTTGAAATAATACCAGAGAAAAGTTTTGGGAAAGTGGACCTACTTCTTGCTGAACCACTTACCCATAGTGGTTTGTTCTTTGATTGCTAATGTGGCTTCCTCTGAATAATGTCTGAAACAAGGAGATCAGAGTTCAAGATGGTGGTAAACATATCTATCCTACATTAATCATTTACATTTTCTTAATGCTAGACTGTCAGTCTAATATTTATAATCCCAGCTGCTCTCCCCTCTTCTTCCAGAACAAAGCCAGTGCTCAGGAAGGAAGCCTATGTTTGCTTGTTCTTTTTTTTTTTTTTTAAATGTAAATAGTCGTCCATCTCTGACAGCTAATGTCATGGTAATCTGGACCCCCTGTCCCTGTTTGGTTTGAAATGCAAAACGCTGATGCTGTGAGCTTACTAATGGATTAAAACTATCCAAGTCTCTGTATCACATTTAAGGTTTGCTTATTGGATTTTCAGTTTGGGAGAATGAAACAAAAAAGTCGTAACTGACAACAGGTACCACTTGAAGGAAATCATATTAAGATTCTAGGCCAGTGTGTTTGTGTTGTGAAGAATTGTAGGGTGCAATCTTGAAACCATGTTAAAACCAGATTAGAAGTAAGTCCCTTTGTGTTATTCAGCAAGCAATGGATCATTTATCCAGCAAGTATGACAGAGTACCAAGCTAAAAGGCAATTTACAGCTCTTCTGACCATCCCATCAATCAATCCTATGATTACATGCCTGAACTACAGGATTAGATGAATCCAAAGGAATTGCCTGTACTGTATAAGCTTTTGAGCTTGACGTTTGTGGGTTCAAATCCAGGGATCTCCCTGTTGAAGCTTGCTTAGTTGGTGGCAGCAGTGGGATGCCTAACCTGACTGTGGATAGTGGCTGTAAAAGCCTATGTTACAAGCAGGGGTATTTTCTAATTGGGACTTGGTTTACATTTTTAATGGTACTTCTATCCTTATAGTGACTTTAAGGAGGTACCAGATAGCACAGGCGTAATTAAGATAGCTGTTAAATTTGTGGTGCTTAACTTGTCAAAAAACATCAGTTTTTGTTTCTTTAGTAGTTTGATACTTGGCTGAATGAGCTTTTCCTTTAGCTCACCTTTTAGAATGAAAGGTTGTGAGTACCAGTCTTTCCTTCAGCAGTGCTGCTGCAAGCACTAGGAAAAAGATACGATGCCCCATCACTTTAGGACTGATACTACGGAATGTCACAAGCACAGCTCAGCTGCTTGAATCTATTTTCCTGTTCCACTCCTTGCAACACATTGCAGCACATGTGAGCACAAAGACACAGATGGACTGTGGCTTTTTATAGGAGGGATGTTTTTTTGTTTGTTTTTGGGTCTCTTCTGCAAAAACAAAACAAAACAAAAAATTAAATGTATGCCTTTTGCTACCAAGCAGGTGTAAATCTGCTTAAGTGTACAGCGAACCCGACAGGAGAGAAGAGAAATAAAGAACAAATATACTGAGAGCAGCCTTTTTAGAGCTGACGTGCAATGTAAAATATACATTTAATAGTCACACACACACACACACACACTGCTGTGCAAAAGCCTTAGACAATTTGCATTTTCTACTCAGGAAACTAAGGAAACTAAAACTTTTTGTTCAATGCAAATACACCTTTATGAAAAAGAAAAACGAGTATGTCCACCTTTTTCCTTCAAAACCACTGAAATTCTTCTAGACACTTTCAAATAATTGTGTTATAAAGTCTTGTGGAATGGTGTTCCACGCTTCTTCCAAGGCCTTCTAAAGATCATCTAAGTTGCTGAGATTCTTTTTTACTTTTTCTTTGTCCAAGTAGTCCCACACAGCTTCAATGATATTGAGATCTGGGCTTTGAGGGGGCAATTCCATGCGTTGAAGGACTCCAGCTTCCACTTTCTTTTGCAAATAAGTTTTAATTATTTCAGCTGATTGTTTTGGATCGTTATCTTGCTGTAAAATGAAGTTTGGACCATTAAGTCTTGTACCAGTGGGGATAACATAGTGGATTAGCATTTGTTTGTGCCTTGCTAAAGTCAATATACCATCAATTTTCAGCAATTTTCCAACACCACTTGAGGATATGCACCCCCAAACTTGAATCGAACCTCCTCCATGCTTAATTATTTGCTTCAAGCAGGCTCGTTTTAAGTTTCAGTTATTCATCGTCTCACATACTGTCTTTGATTAGATCATCTGTCTAAGGCACCTTTGACCATTGTTCCATAGTCCAATTTCTGTGTTCTTCTGCATATTGTTTTATTATTATTATTATTATTATTATTATTATTATTATTATTATTATTATTATTATTGTTTATTTCTTAGCAGACGCCCTTACCCAGGGTGACTTACAGTTGTATACAAAAAATGTCAAGAATTACAATACAATTAAGTGCAAGATACAAAATACAATGACTTCAGTCCTAATAAGAGCAAATACAAAACACAGTACGATTTGATATCGGGGCAGTTCAAGAGCAGATAACAGTGTTGATAGTTACATCAGGGTTAGATACGAGTGCAAGTGAAATACAAAATACTACAGATTGGGTTAAGTGCAAGATTAAATACAGTATAATAGGGAGCAGATAAGTGCAAGTTAAAGTGCATTAAAGGCAGAGTGCCATATAGTCCAGAAGGAAAGAGTTGAGTTTTACAGGTGTTATCTGAAGAGGTGTGTCTTGAGGAGGCGCCGGAAGGTGGTCAGGGACTGGGCAGTGCTGACATCCATAAGAACTATTGTAGCCTTTTATTCTTGTTCCCCTTTCTTAACTGAGGTTTTCTTACTGCAACACATCCTTTAAGTCATGATTTCAAAAGTGACCTTCGTACTGTTGATGGATGGACAACGACACCTGAGCCTCCTGCCAGTTCTATTGTCAATTCAACGATTGTCTTCTTTCTATTCCTTAAGGATGTTATCTTCAAATATTGCTCATCCTTGTTAGACAGCTTTTTGGGTCTTCCAGTCCTGGGTTTGTCAATTACAGATGATGTTTCTCTGTACTGATTATGCTTCGGATACCACACCTTGAAAATCAAGTGATGCGAGCTATTTCACTCAGTTTGTCCTTCTTTATGCAGAAACACAATTCTATGGTGATCATCTGCTGAAATTTTAGCCATTTTGTTTTTATCTAACAGTTAATCCTGATAGATCTGTATTCTGCAGTAAGTGGGTGTTTAGCTGTATGGATGTGTAGAGAGGAACACCTGATGTTAATGATGAGAAACACCTGACAATGAGTCATCAATTAGATCTGATTGGTAAATTTGATGGATTAGCTACTACAACACTTTATATTAGCTGCTCATGTATAATTTACTTTGAGTTATTGGGATCACAGGTTTTTGAAGATTCTGATCAATGTGAATTAAAGATTGCTAAATGACAAGCTTGGTTTCTTCTCACCCAAACTAAGCTGTATTCAATATTTCAATATTTATTTTATATAGCGCCTTTCATAGTGGACCACATAGCGCTATTAATAGCAGTTAAAGTTGTTATAATACTAGAAAACACTAGTGGAGGCTTTGAATAAATTATTGATTCTCATAACATCCATATATTGTAACTCCTAAATGTGTCTAAGACTTTTGCACAGCAGTGTATATAGACAGGGCAATTAGAAAATAAGTTTACCACATGAGATATGGTGCATTGATGTGGTGAACTTACTTTCTAATCACCCCGTATAGATATATCACCCTGTATATAATTGTTGGTCTGGAGGGGTGGATAATGTGCAGAAGTGACTTTTTGTGTTTTTCTGTAGCATTTACAAACCGCTAAAAATACATTATTTGAAGTGACCAGTCGGGGTGAGTGAGTATAAAGACAGCGATTGTTTTTTTTTGTGCTATCTTCCAGTTCATTTAAATGGTCTTCATCCAAATCGGCACATCTGCTTACTATTTTTTGGATTTTTTTGCATGTAATTGGTCACTCAGTTTCATAGTTACTGTGTACATTTGTAACTGTAAGAAAGATGGCTACTGATAATTCTGTGAGGCAGAGCAGTGATTTAGAATATGTGACAAGACTCCAACTGTCCGTATCCATCCAATATACAGACAGCTGGAACCTTGCTCGACCAATCACACTGCTTGTTTCACGTTCCATTGCCAGCCCTGGATTATATATATATATATATATATATATATATATATATATATATATATAAAAATACCATGCAGTAAGATGCATAAACACAGAAGGAAAGTCTGCAAACTTATTGTGGCTTGGATTTAGCTAGGCTATACAAGGTTTTTGTTTTTTTTGTTTTTTTAAACAATCCAAACACAGTTTCCCTAAGGATACACATTGCATTATTAATGGATCTTGGTTTAAAGCCCTGGGACTACAGTCACCTTTGAGATGTGTATTTCAAACATTGCCAGAGAACTTTCCACTCTGCCCTTTCAATACCACCTCAATGTACATACACACACACACACACACACATACACACAGACACGCACGAGCACACACAGACATGCACAAACATGTCTGAATTTTAAGTTAAGCTCAGGAATGGGGGGAATTAATAGCACATGACTGTGTGCATTTAGAAAAAAATAATCAAAGCTTAGAGATTTGGGGTTCGGATGCTCCGCTAGAGGGAAATAGCTCAGAGAGCGAATTTCTTGCCCTATTTTTTCTTCCAATTTTTCTCTCTTTCTTTCTTTCTCTCTCTCTCTCTCTCTCTGTGCATCCCCCCCCCCCCCCCCTCTACTGAACTGACATTCACACTTTTTTAGATTGTTGCATTTCGGGTGACATTCCATTGACATTATTTTCCTAACTGAGCCATAGAAAAGAAAAAGTAGAGTTTACTTTTCACAATTTCAGCTCTTAAGCATATATATATATGCTTAAGAGCATATATCACTACAGAACCAGTGTGACAGGGATTGTAAATATAAGCATTGACCTACAGCAAAAAATAGACTTGCTAAATCTGTTGGAAATATACCTCTACGAAGATACAGTTCAATTTATAATCACAGAAATCAGCTTTTTTCTGATCACATTATAGACCCTTATGCACTCATTGTGTCATCTATCTGTACTGTTTGCCTGTCTATGGCTCGATGGGGTAAACTGATAACCTTGAATTATCAAGTGGGCTTTGTGGCCCATCTGACCCTGAGTGGGGTGAAAATCAGCTTGTATCGTTCAACCTATGCTATATATATATATATATATATATATATATAGTTAAATACGAACACATACACGTATAAATAATCTTATATGACAGAATTTCCATTTAAAAAAATTTATCTAAAACAATACAATTACATTTGATATGGTTGGCTCAATATCAGGTCTACTATATATTAAAAACAAACAAAACTAACCTCTAGAAAAACGTAGACAATAGGGGTATCATTGGAGGCCATTTACATTGATCTTCTTTATCATTACGTGCACAGGCAGTCATTAAAGCTTGTGTGTGTGTGTTCTTCCATGCAGTCACAGGAAACCAAAAAAAAGACTCAAGGGATTAGATTTTTCTTGTCAAATTATTCTAATAAATAAATGCTGTCCCTGCCTCTCTGGAAGCAGGCCGCTTCTTCTCCTGCTGGAAGGGAGAGGCATAGAGACACCCCAGCTCATTTGCACTGCTATTTCTTATTGAATCTGTTCCGCTTTATTGAATTTAATTACTTCTGAATGATTGACTTAAGCTTGGCAGCTCTTCGAGTGGTGGTGGAAAGTGGGGTGCGTTGGCTGGGAGGGTGAAATAGAGATCACCCAAGAGTAGCTTTAGCTGATTATCTTTAAAAGACTGCCTCTTATGAGTCTATACATAACAAGGCTTGAATTTATTTTTGTGTATGCTTTACAATGACAGGTACATTATAGGACTATCCTGCTGCTGATACCTTTTAAAATGTTTCTATATTTCTATAAATGTATTCTTCCAATCACAGAACTAACTATACCGTGACTACAGTGTAACTGATGCTCCTGTATTTTGATGTTAATTTTTCTATATCCAAGATGATTTCCCCAGATAAGCTACTACATGTCCCCCTCGGGTTTGTTTACACCGGCTTGTTGAACCCAGCATCACTGTGTTTCATCTATATGGGGCAAGGGAGAGTGAATAGCAAAACATCATTTTTTAGGTCGAGCAACCCCCAAGGCCTGCCTCCCGACCACTCAGAGAGAGGGAGACACCACACCCTCACCCACTTCTCTGTGTCATCGCCATGATCGACATGTGGATCCTATGGGGCTCACGACCTCCTCCTGCAGGATCATGCATGCGTCAGACAGCCAGCACAGATCTTGCCCTGTTACAATGTACATGTACTGTTGCTGTGTGTTATGCTAGTGACCTTTAATATTTAATGTGATATACTAATACATTGCACATTACAAAAGCAGCTCCACTGGTCAACCTTCTCAACTTCCAAGAATTCAGTCTGCTTCTGTATCACAGCCCCTCCAAGATAACGGATAATGAGCGAAAACTGCTTTTTAACATCAACGGCACCATGCGTAATTCATTAAAACTCACTGAAATATTTATGTGCAGAATTTTTTGAGAATTCCTTTGTTTTGTTCTACTGTACATGATTGTCCTCTGAACCTCTTTTATTATTATTATTATTATTATTTGTTTATTTAGCAGACGCCTTTATCCAAGGCGACTTACAGAGACTAGGGTGTGTGAACTATGCATCAGCTGCAGAGTCACTTACAATTACGTCTCACCCGAAAGACGGCGCACAAGGAGGTTAAGTGACTTGCTCAGGGTCACACAATGAGTCAGTGGCTGAGGTGGAATTTGAACCGGGGACCTCCTGGTTACAAGCCTGTTTCTTTAACCACTGGACCACACAGCCTCCTTATTCTCCAGAGCAGGGCCTTTTCCACTGTCAGAGGTAACAAGGAACTGTTTCTCAGCCAGTTCAGTCCAGAACAAAGGGGTCCCTGCATATACATTATGCAATGAAGTGTAACATTCCCCCTATGCTGATTTCTCACTACTCTGCTGAGATGTAACTGGATATATATAATCAAGTGTGTTGCCTGACAAAGCCATTGGTCAATATAGGGTTAAACTACTCATTGCAAAGTGATATTCTTTACCGGTGATTGTAATAATGGTTTTAGAATTTTAGACATATTCCCATAAATTCCAGTTGTTGCAATGTGGGGTTTTTTTGTGAGTTTTCTGCACATGATTTGATTGAAAGCCTGTTTAATATACAAATGAATAATACAAAAGCAGATAATTAATGTAAATGAAGTAATAAACTATTGTGACAACATTTCCAAGTTATTTATAAATACTTAAAAGATACACTTTTTTTTAGTACGCTATCCTTCAGAGTACACAGTTCAGTGTGAGTGTCTATAAAAACTGAGCATTCTAATTCAGTATTAGAGAAGCCTGGCCTTTTATATCACCCCAATTAAAGCAGAGATGCTGTTACCCTTTAGAGCATAGCTACTAAGATAATTCCATTACAATAAAGCAGTGCTCATGGAGGCCTGTGGATGACCTACAGTATTAAATAAACAAGTGCATTTGTAACTGGATGCACCAGGCAGTCTAATAGCATTGCCTGAGCCAGCCTGTACCTGACTGTGGCAAATGATTGTAAATGGCTACCAATTAAATGTACAGCATACACAGTATTGTAAGTGGAGGGAATGTATTAGTGCATCAAGTCAATTTAGAACTTAAGCTATGAGAACCTTTTTGGTGTATAGTGTGTTCCAGTTTAAAAGAAAATTATCTGGCCAAATTGCAAGGTAATTTTGCAGATTCCCTTGCTTTTATCATGGATTTAATGTGGGTTAACAGGGTTTCATGCTTTGCCATCTATCATTTTTCTTTCCGATGATTGCACTGTACATATCGCTGTCTTTTACCATATCTACTTTGAAAAGCGTTATTATTCCCTGCAGTGTTTTTTGAAGGGTGTTTAAAAGCATTCTTCTAGATTAAATGGTCCTTTGAAAAATGAGAATGGACTTGTACCTCTCTAAAACATTTGAAACAAAGTTTGAACTGCAATGTTGATTTAATTAATGAAAATGGTTGTTTAAAAAAATAGTAACTTAACAAAACATTTCTTAAAATGTTCCCTAAACAGACAAGTCAAAGTGAAAGCAAACAAAAATAAATAAAAAAAAAATTATAATAAATCAAAATTCAAGTAAATACTATACTTGTAAAGCCTAGGTATAACCCCTGTAACAATCACAGGTTAGCTAAGCCAGGTTTGAGTTCAGGTACCCAAGCTGAAAGATAATAAGCACATTGTCCTTTTCCTCCTCATTATATTTCATAAAGCGCAGTTCTTGTAAAATGTCTGAATAAAATACAAATAAAATAGGTTGCATTCTAACAAAATGATTATGCATAAAGAAGCGAAGGCAGGCATGAAAAGTCATATGATGGGTCCTCAGTTTCCCTTAATTTTGGGTGGAAATCGCAGCCTGGTTAATATGCAGTAATTAACCAATGCCATCAACGGGCAAATGGTCATTTATGGTGGGCCATCTGAATACAGAACAGAAGAAATTAATGAGATTGCAATTGTGATCCTGTCTGTTGAGGTAGTGTACTATTTAGAGGACAGAAACGAATCTGCTGGCACATTATTCACCTAGTTGGTGTTGGTGTCTGTGAATGATCCTGCTGCACCACCAATAATGCATTGAATTTCGGAGTCTTACTGAGCCTGCTTATCGAATAGCATGCCTTGCCATGGCAACTAGATTAGTGCATGTGCAGCTTCAGTAACTGCCTATCTTTCTGTCTGCCTGTTGGCCCATTTTTGTGATGCTGCCAATTTATACAGTATATCAAGCAACACAATATTTACATTGATGGATGCCAAAATTATTCATACATTACTGGGTGTTAAATGTATTTAGTGATTTATCTTTGCAATTAAAATAAAATCATGAAATCAATTAACTGTGAAAAGGATCCCTTATGGGGGGGGGGGGGGGGGGGGGGCGTAGAAGGTGAAGCTTGGTTGATCTTTAGTTGTTATTCCCGAGCTTATCTATATGTGAGTATTTGTGCAACAGACTGTAACATACATTTTTACTCAGAGTGATTTTTCAATTTCTCTCTCTGTTGCAAGTCATATAACGTAGCATATGCAAAGTAGCCACCAATATTTAAAAACAATGTGGCAGTGCTTGTTATTCAGACCCAATGTGATTTTCCTATGGTATTCTGAAAGACTTTCTTTGGGCTGTTTATGTATTAAATGACCAGTAGGTGGTGGCGGTGTATGTACTTTAGTAGTGGTTATACTACAGTAGCTCCTTAACTTGTAAAAACACCACAACTTAGCAAAACATCTTTGCTTAAAAACTAGACTGTTAGCACAAAAAACGTGTTGAACATACATGTCGAGAAGGAATGAGGAATGAGCATCTGAGTCAGGAGAGTTGATTAGTGTTCACAGGCACCACTCATCCTGCTGTCACGACATCTTCATAAAGAAGTGGATGCGAGCAAGCAAACTGTCAGCTCTGGCCTTGAACAGATTGGCAACCAAATTATCCACATTACCTGAATTAAACAGGGTAGTTCATCATCAGACCTCGGGTCCATAGGCATAGGCGATGTGTCAGGTTTTGCTCATTTGTTTATTCCCTGCTGCCATTACATCAAACATCAACCTTAGGAAAAGGGCTGTGAGCTGTAGGATGGAAGTGGTGATGTTGTGTGTCAGGGGTCCGAGGCTCACGGGTGAGAGACCTGAACTGTGAAGTCACCCAGTCAACTGGAACTAATGTTAACACAGATTGGTTTGTATGGGGCTAAGGTAGTCTTCTGTCTGCAAGCAGCAGCCAGTTTCTGAATCCCACAATAACTTGACACAAACCATAAGAACATAAGAACACAAGAAAGTTTATAAACGAGAGGAGGCCATTCAGCCCATCTTGCTCGTTTGGTTGTTAGTAGCTTATTGATCCCAGAATCTCATCAAGCAAGTTGTTTCATCAGCAGAAGTGGAGTAAATGAAGCATGGTATTAGTGCTGGAACATTTTCAGAAGCTGTTTGGCATGGAGAATGGCATGTACAGTGTACAGGTGAATTGAGAAATCCCAGTAGCTAAGAAGAAGAGTTACTTTTTGCAGCTGAACAATGAATTTTCTTAAATTCCATAAAACCACACAGGTTCCCTCATAATACACCATTTATGAATGGTGCCTGACAGCCTCCGGGGAACCGTGTTTAAAAACTGCTTGTGCTTGTGTTCATTTTTTGTTTCTCTCCCTGTATCCCAGCATGTAAGTTTAAAGTCTATATCAATAGTTTGAACTAAAAACAGAATTTGAAATATCTAAAGTTGCATTACTCCTACAGCACAAGGATTCTTCCAGAGACACAGGTTCAGTCTTTTATTCACACTTTATTCTGTGAAGAATATCTGGTAAAACATTCTTTAAGGTTAGAAACTGTTGAGAAAACCCTGTTGAAAAACTGTTTCATGAATACTGAATCCTTTTTAATTGATTAAAACAGCCAGACTGTATGTTACTCATATATTGCATCTCATTCATAGTAAATATGTAAATATAAAATCAGGCCTCTTCCTTTTATGTGTTTACTTGCATTCTGTCAATAAGTCTGTTAGGGTGGGTGATTTAGTCTTTAAAAAAAAAAAATCGTGTGTGAAAGTACTGTATTGCATTGTCTTGAGGTGACACTAGCTCATGCAAGCTCTGTGTTTTCTCATTATTGCTCCTCAGCTCGGCTTCAGATAGTGAGGCTGATATTCCCGCTGGATATTTCCAAGCCGTGCTGCTGTTGATGCTCCAGTGGTGTTCTCTTATCTCCAGGACTATTACAGAAGCCGATTCTATTTTGCCGCACACTTACACTCCATCATCCTGTGCTGGGTGTCCAAATATTTACTCAGAGAGAGCACGGAACTTGTCTTACGTTACAGAAAACGTGGGTCCTATTAATCAGCGCTGGCTCCCACAGAGACACAAATTAAGTACACGGAACATGGGAAAGCTTCCTATCTAAAATGCTGTACAGATACGTGTACTTGAATCCCACAATGCAGTACAAGAAAAGACGCATGACAAATATTGAATGCATATAGAAATCCATAACTCAATTATAACATGTATGCCAATAAGAAGCTAGTATCATTTTCTCTTGTTTAGGGGAAAAAAGGCCAGGGGGAATATCAGCCTCACTATCTGAAGCTGAGCCAGTGTTTAACCCAAAGTAATTTGAGACACATTCCATAGCTCATTGTGACAGAGACAAAGTGATTCTTGATGATACATCTCCCTCCTGACCTGTGAGGGCGTTGTGTAAAGGGAACAGAGTACCCTGGACTGGATGGGCAGACAATTCATTCCCAGGGTTAGGTGGAAGCTGGTCATCTAGAAAGGGGGCGGAGCTCCGGTACAGTAAATCATCGACCCCAAAGGGAAATGATGTGGCATCTGCGGATTGCAGGAGCTGTTGCACTCGTTAACCAAGGGGTAATGATAGATGGTACAAAAGGGGACTGAGCGATGTGATCTGTAATGGTTAATGCTGAACTAGAAAGGAGTACTGTTGTAAACCGTGTTTTGTTAGTCGTGTCTAAATTGTACTTGTTTGTTGTTTAGACGGCTAACACCACCAAAGGCCAGCACTAAACCCGGACAACAGTGCACTGTATCACAGAGAATTGTAAATACACCACAAGCACTTTATCACTCACTGTGGACTTGTGATTGTGTTTTGTGTTATGTGTGGGTGTTTAAAAATGGGACTGCTTATTATTTCAGGACCAAACCCGAGGATTACAATAAAGCAATACAAGCCGCTGTATTGCTTCTCATTATCATTGTTTATTCTAAACATCATTGCACCTGTATTATCGCTTCTGTCTGTTCATTAATCACTGCTGCATTACCTGCACCTGCACACTGTTAACCACTTTGCCACACTCATCCATAACTCCATATATTACATAACCCCCACCCAAATTTGTACTAAAATCCAATTTGTGACACTGTGTGGTCGTCAAGATCTTATTTACTGTAGGTTGTAGCTGTAAATTATTACATAAAGTCCCACCTATTGTCACAATGTACTTGTTGAACTTTGCTGTCACAACTAAATGGATGTATCGGCATGGATTAGATTGAAGAGCTAGGTGTCACAGTGGACTAATTCACTAACTACTCATGCCTTTCTCAAATCCAGTTCAGTTTATTAGTAAATGAGCTTGGTGGTCTGAGCTTGGCCCACAGAATGCATCCGTCTCTCTTTGATAAAGACCAGAGGCAGGCAGGAGTTCGGTGCACTCACTCACTCACAAAGCTGCAAGGGGAAGCTCTCATGGAGCCTGCCTGCTGGCACTGTATCTGGGTGTGGCCTGTACCATTGTCCCTCACTTTGCACATAATATTAATATTAATGCCCCCCCCCACAAAAAAAAAAGAAATAGCTGTTAATTGCAACAAAAACAAACTGATAGCCTCTGTGTGAGGGAGCTGATGGATTGTATTCCCTGAGGATGGTGAAACAACATTACTCATATTGTGACTACAATAATGTAGATATAATTAGCAGAGCTATTTAGTAGATAGTGCCCTGGAACCGGGGGTGAAATTCACCGGGACTTATTTGATCTGTTTTTCATCCAATGGGCATGCATTCCATCCACTTACACACTCCACGTTAGAAAAGAGTCTCATCACAGAAACGAAACAATCATTAAAATATTCTCGAAATGAACCAATGGCAATGGATGAGCTATTTACCTTAGTCTTGGCAGCAAGATCTATGGATTTATATGATTGGTTAATAATGTTGTCAAAATAATGGGCTGTCGGCACCCTCCCCTGCAGTAGTGGCTCCTGACTTTAATAAGTGAGTGGAGAGGTGTATAGTGTATATAATATAGTGGACTTACTTGATTGATGAATCTTGAGTGATTGGAAGTGGAAGATTTTTTTAAATCACTGTAGCCCACAGAAATCCACTGGGAAGATGAAGAGCTGGTTTGAAAAACCAAACTGTGAATACTCGCAGTCAACCATTTAGTTTTTTCGTACCATGAGCATTTTAAAAGGCAATTTTATTTTGGTCCTCCCTGATGAAGAAGGTCCAATTTAGGCTTTGGACGACCTTTATTGTTATTTTTTCCACAATTGAAAGCTAGGAAAATGGAGTATGAATTAAAAAAATCTACAACGTACTGTATGGAAATCAAAACTTAAGCGAGTAGCCACACGCGACCCATAACCTACCTGGCAACAGATATGTCAAGGTTAAATCTAATTATGTGTGTTAGAGGCTAGCCGCAAACTTGCATCGTGTAGCCAATACAAATACATTAAAACAAGAGAGACAGAGGGTGATTGAAGGTGGAAGACACACAGAATCCCACCCATTTTGTGGCTACATTAGCCAATAGCTATGCAGTAGACCTTGGAAAGCATGACATAAGGTAAGCTTTTACAAAATTACACATAGGCTTAGCCTCTGTAGCCTCTTATGACTAGCCACCACTGCTGTCCTGATATTGACTACTAATTCTTTAAGAAATCGAAAGCAAAGATGGCTGTTTATTGAATGAGTTTACTGTTATGAAATGTTTAATTTATCTCCTGATAATTTTTTTTTTCTTTTTTCTGGGAACCGCTCTAAAGAAAAACAATATATAATTATTTTCTCAATGCACATGATGAAACTAAGTTACTGAGTTTTTGTATGTTACTCCCATGAAGATGAAACATCAAGTCATGCTTGTGTCCATGCTAGCTACATAAAATATTGTCGTGTTAAATTAAACTCTTCATAAATCCAGTTGGGTAATGATTCAGAAGTCGATTGAACATTCTGTGAGAGACAAAATACCAGTTATAGTAATTAATGATACGATAAAAGTCTAACTGGAACTTTTTCTTACTTTTCTTTGTGAAATATTTTTTTTTAATTACGAGCAGCTGTTAAACAACAACCATAATCACTATTGTTGATGTTAATGTAAAATTAAAACAAATATTTCCGTTTGTAAATCTAAAAAACATTCAATTACAGTAAATCTTTATTTCACTTCTCCAACTGAATGTTGATGAGGCTGTAGCAGCTAACTTGCATTTTTAAATGGTTCTATGCCGTTTCATAATGTAGAGTGGTAGAGTGTTAATTTAAGTATTTGCCCTGCTGACTAGCAAATCTCTTAACAAAAATTCTCCTGAAAGTGTTTGGCGATGATGATCATGCCATGATGACAAATCAATTGATGAAAGTGTACAGTACGTGTAACACTTAAATAATTCCATGACATTTTATTTTGTTCATTGTATTTTTTTTGTAGTTCATGGTAATTAATATAGACATAAACACAACAGAGAAGCACACTGAATTTATCACTGTAGCATAAGTAATAAGTAAACAAAACTCAAATAAAATAACAGGGATATATATTCTAATCCAAGGCTGTCATTGTAGAATGTCCAGGTCCTGTTGTAGGTGAGTACCCAGGGTCTGGAATGTATGGGGATGATTTCAGAGAATACTGTGAAGATTAAAATGGCCTCCATTGTTTGACTAAGACCTTTTTGTGTAATTCTTTTTATGGCACAGTTTTTTTTTTAATACAGTTTTGTTTTATAATGCCACCTCTTTTTTAGGATATCTTGAAACAAAACTCCCTCTCTACAGCAGTTAGTGTACTGTTTCTTAATACTTAGCATTTAAGGTTCAACTTAAATGTCATATTACAGTACACGTGTAGGGACCTTAGAATAGGCACCCTCATATACCTGTCAAGAAGTGTATCTGTGAAGGGGACAGGGAGGTTGTCCAAGCTCTTTTGAAGAAGCACAAAGAAACGGGCAACGTTGAGGACCGTAGACGCAGTGGTCGGCCAAGGAAACTTACTGCAGCAGATGAAAGACACATCATGCTTACTTCCCTTCGCAATCGGAAGATGTCCAGCAGTGCCAGCAGCTCAGAATTGGCAGAAAACAGTGGGACCCTGGTACACCCATCTACTGTCCGGAGAAGTCTGGTCAGAAGTGGCCTTCATGGAAGACTTGCGGCCAAAAAGCCATACCTCCGACGTGGAAACAAGGCCAAGTGACTCAACTATGCACGAAAACACAGGAACTGGGGTGCAGAAAAATGGCAGGAGGTGCTCTGGACTGATGAGTCAAAATTTGAAATATTTGGCTGTAGCAGAAGGCAGTTTGTTCGCCGAAGGGCTGGAGAGCGGTACACGAATGAGTGTCTGCAGGCAACAGTGAAGCATGGTGGAGGTTCCTTGCAAGTTTGGGGCTGCATTTCTGCAAATGGAGTTGGGGATTTGGTCAGAATTAATGGCCTCCTCAATGCTGAGAAGTACATGCAGATACTTATCCATCATGCAATACCATCAGGGAGGCATCTGATTGGCCCCAAATTTATTCTGCAGCATGACAACGACCCCAAACATACAGCGAAAGTCATTTAGAACTATCTTCAGCGTAAAGAAGAACAAGGAGTCCTGGAAGTGATTGTATTGCCCCCACAGAGCCCTGATCTCAACATCATCGAGTCTGTCTGGGATTACATGAAGAGAGAGAAGCAAATGAGGCAGC